>NC_092370.1:244695137-245295137 GCF_030028105.1 Mobula birostris | reverse complement strand
CAGAAGAGCGCACTACTAGGAACAGCATGGATACTGCGCCAAGGTCTCTGGTAGAGGACTCAAGATTGAGGGACTAAAACTGCGCTGCTCCAAAGAGCACTATGTGAAACCATTCTTACCCTTGGCCATTAGGCTCTATAATGAATCAACCTATCGTCGGGGAAGTGATGACCCCTCTCCTGTTGGACTGTTTATGGTAACCTATTTTTTTTATTCTTTCTGCTTCTTTTCTAATATTTATATCTGTGAAATGCTAATGCTTCTGTGACATTGTAATTTTCTCTGGGATCAATAAAGTATCTATCGATCTATCTAACTTGCAGACCCCAGTCAGGCAAAAACATCTTCTCCACAATCTCCATCAGCACAGGAGCACCATGGGGATGTGTACTTAGCCCCCTGCTCTACTTGCTTTACACCTATGACCGTGTGGATAACTACGCCTCCGACACCATTTACAAGTTTGCTGATGACACCACTGTTGTGGGCTGTATCAAAGGGGGTGATGATTCAGCATACAGGAGGGAGATTGAAAATTTGGCTCAGTGGTGTCATAACAACAACCTCTCACTCAATGTCAATAAGACCAAGGAACTGATTGTAGACTTCAGGAGGGGGAAACTGGAGATCTATGAGTTAGTAATCATTAGAAGATCAGAGGTGGAGAGGGTCAGTAGCTTTAAATTCCTGGGTGTCACTATCTCAAAGGACGTGTCCTGGACCAATCATATAAATATAACTACTCAACTTCTTTAGGAGTCTCTGGAGGTTCAGCATGTCATCAAAAATTTGGCAAGCTTCTACAGATGTGTGGTGGAATGTGTGCTGACTGTCTACATTACGGCCTGGTATGGGAACACCAATGCCTTTGAATGGAAAATCCTACAAAAAGTAGTGGAGTCGGCCCAGTACGTCACGGGTAAAGCCCTCCTAACCATTGAGTACATTAACGTGAAACATTGCCGTAGAAAAAACAGCATCCATCATCAAAGATCCTCACCACCCAGGCTATGTTCTTTTCTCGCTGCTGCCATCAGGTAGAAGATACGAGTGGCCTCAGGACTCACACCACCGCGTTTAAGAACAGTTACTACCCCTCAACAATCAGGCTCTTCAATAAAAGGGGATAACTACACTTAATCTATTTTAGTGTTCCAACAAGCAATGGTTTCACCTTAAGAACACGTTTTTTTCATTTCATTATTCATTGCTATTTATTTATGTGTGCATTTGTGCATTTTGTTGTCCATTGATTCTGTTTAGTTACTGTTCTATATTTTTGCTAAATATGCCCACAGGAAAAGCAATCTTAGGGTTCTATGTGGTGACATGTATGTACTCTGACAATAAATTTTACTTTGAATTTCTAACTTTGAGATTCATCCTGCAATGTAGTGTAACTCAGGTTAATTAAACTCAAAGATGTAACATTTGAAACTTTCACCTGTGGAGGGATGAAAACTAGATTTACCAATTTAAAAAAAAAGAGAACTTGAGAATTAAGAGCTATGCGAGAACGAGGTGTAACTGACCAGGCGTGGACAAGCGACAGAAATGCAGCAAACTATAGAAACTAACTAAAGATATAAACTGTTAAAAGTGGATCTAGAAGTTAGTACCTCTACCCTACTTGTCTGAAATCCTCAGGGTGAAACCCCTGGAGGAGAGACGATATTGGTAAAAGATTTATTGAAGCTACGGCTATAATGAGTATCAACGGTAGCGAGATAATATTGGCAGAGAACTGTATCCAAGATCTCTACCATGTAACTGGGAAATAATTCTGTTAAATCATACCAAGGGGATTTGGTGAGTTTAAGCACTTTAACTGTTCTGAGTGTATAATTTGTGTTGAGATAAGCTCAGTAGTGTTGTTACTGAGAAATGTTTGGATATGTCAATGTGATATTGAGTTATTTTGAAATAGAAAATAGAATATGTATGAGAACTTACGGACTGTTATCCTGTTGTATAGAGGTCAGGGTTGTTTCTGAGTATGTATTATGAATCGGCTTTCTGTGGAGGACCCACTACTTCATCCAACAAACCCAGAAACAAGACGGTGAGCCACCCAAGATCGAAGAACGAGTGCACAAATGAAATGTTTCAAGACATAGAGGGTTTAAGTTAATTTCTCATTCAAAGAATCTTGATTTTTTTGAAAAGACTACTTATTTTACAAGAACTTTGATAAGAGACTGAATGAGATTTGCTTTGTTTAAAAGTTGTGATGTTGGAGAATGAGTCAGGAAAGGAGTTAAGCTGTATATATTTTCTTCTGGGGAGGGGTTGAATTTTGAATTTGTCAACATACTGACCTGAACTGAAATTGAGATTAACCATAATACTTAACAATAGGAATTCAATTAGTTTTGCAATTAACTGGGGATAAATAAAAAGGAAAGGTCAGTCTGTAAACCTTTAAATAGAGAATGACACTAGATCTAATTAGTTAGAGAAAATGGAGTATTAAAGGTTATTCTAATGAATCTCACTGATTCTAACTAAAAAGAAATTTGACTTTTGTTGATATCTGAGATTTGGAACCTAAGACAAGAATGTTGGAATTTTGAATTGTTCTTATTCATGTAAATATATTGTATATATATTGTTTTATTTATGAACAAAACTTACTTCCAGTAAGTTAGAGGAACTCAGCAGGCCAGGCAGTATCTATGGAAAAGAGTAAACAATGTTTGTGTGTGTGTGTGTGTGTGTGTATATGTGTGTATGTGTGTATATGTATGTGTATGCATATGTATGTATATGTGTGTGTGTGTATATATATATATATATATATATATATATATACACACACATACATACACTTCTTATGTTAATTTACAGTTTTATTATTATGTGTTGCAATGTACTGCTGCTGCATAACAATTTTCATGATATAAGCCAAAGATATTTAACCTGATTCTGATTCCACCATACCCAGTCTCCTCAGACTCCTGATGATATATAGCCTCTGTCATGCCTTCTTTGTAATTACATCAATAGGATGGGCCCAGGTTAGATCCTCAGAGATTTGGATTCTGATATTTTACCACCTACTCTTGTTTGGGATGGATGAAGTTTTCACTGGGGATGGACATATTTTATTCGACTTGCTTTGGCCGCTACTGATGACAGTGTCCTTGTGAGACGCATGTCTAAAATCCAAGATGAAAGGGAGGAGAGGGTTTAAATCTGGGTGCCAGGAAGGCTTGATAAACTCAAGTAGGAGATTATGCCAATCCCAAGAATGTGCAAGGAAAATGTAAGGGCCCATGCTGGTCACCTTATGGGTGGACAAACTAATCCTGTTGGCAATTCATAATTCAGAAAATCATTCTGATATTGGAAAAGTTAGGTTTTGCCTAGCTCAGACTAATGAGGAAAACTTTTAAGTAATATTAGTGTAATCAAGATTAAAGACAAATTTGTTGTTTTATTAAAGACACCAGAGTTAGTTGACAGCATAGCTGCAGAGGAGGTTTAAACAATGGGCATTGGCACATTAGCGTAATTATATTTCTCTTGGGTTTGTACAGTACGGCATCAGCACATGTTGAGAATAACTATGCTGACCTTAAGTGAACCAATTAAATTGCAAAATGTCTTTTTACAATCAACAGCATGTTATTGAGACTGTCTGTAGTGATCTTGACATGTTAATTGGCTGATGTGGTCCCGCTGTTCATCTGGGTTTACCATGGATCTTGTGTCCAAGCTGCCTACGTAATCAGGACAGTACAATAAGGAGAACAAGGTGTTATCCATGCCACAGACTCCCCTTCTCCATGCTGCTGATGAATCCAAATGAACGGCAGAACAGAAGCAGATAGAGTTTGGCAGCAGCAGCATTGCAGCAGTTGCCAGTCACTGCTGGACACACCGTTAGGAGTGTCTTTGGGACTCCTACTATGGATTTTCCTCAGGGTTTACTCCTGAGGCCTCCTCTGTGAATGGATATAGCCACAAGGCAGTAGAATCTGAGATCAGAGTTTTCCTTCTTCTAGGCGGGCTGCCGACCACATCTGATGAGCCCCATCTGCGGTCAAAGTTTAAGTTCACAGTATATTTATTCTCAAAGAATACATCAGCTATACACCTTGAGATTTGTTTTCTTACAGGCAGCCACAAAAAAAAGAATCATGAACAACCCAAATTTTAAAAAAAGACAATAACCACTGTGCTGAGAAAGAGGGGAAAGCATGCACACACGTCATGCAAACAATGGGAGCTAATGACAGCATTCTGAACCAGACTGTGGCCTTAGATCTGCTCCCTAGGGCAGCTGCAGAAGGCCCAAGCCTTGATCTCAGTTCATCATATTAATGTGGCAAAAACACTGTGAAACTCGCAGAGATGACAGCTGCTGGAACAGTTTACAGCCTTGGACGTGCAGATAGGGGGATGAACATCGTGGGATGACAAGCACCACGCACCCCCCACCCCCCCCAACTCCAGTCCTGACGCTCGGGCTTTCCAGTTACCTGGACCAGCATTTAAATTGTCCAGTCACCGGGTAGTTAGTGCTTCATTCTAGGAACCGGACCCAGTCACAGCAAGACACACTAGGCCGCACTACCCAAAACCATTCTCAACCTCATCAACTCTGCTCGGCACTTGAAGCGATCAAACTTGACCCGGGTTAGGCGGACATTTATCGAAACTGTTCCACATCGACTCCTCTCCAAATCACCCTGTGCTTCGGCTTTGCGATACACCAGCACGGCTCATCCCCTGAATCATCTTCTTCTCTGCTTGCTTCTTCATTCTTTGTTGCAATAGTTGGCCATAATTTACTTCAGAAAAGGTATTGTTAGTTATGTTTTTAGTCAGATATCTTGCCTTCAGTAAGCTGTCACACATTTCAGTAGCGCCATCTTAAACCAGAAATGGTTTCACATAGCGTTTTTATAGCAAGATACAGAAATAGATTGCCAGGCCTTTCTTCTGCATAGATACTGCCGATGCCCAGGTTGGGACAGGGCTGGGCTCGAACTCAGGGCCATTTGCCGTGAAGTCCCGTGCTGATGCCACTACGCCACCAGCCAGTCATCCTAAAAGGTTTCACCCTGAAATGTTCCAAAGAGATTTTTTTATATATAACCAGTTGGGTTGTCATCAAAGTATTGCAGATAAATAGCCAAGGAAATCTGATAGATCCCAGTCAGTAGTTTTTAAAAACTGACGAAGGTAAAGCTCTCGACTCTATGAATGGGGGAAAACCCGGCAAGTGGAGTCTGAAGTGTGAGGTCATGCACCTCGCCAAGAGTCAAAAGGAAGACTACTATTATTAAGGTGGAGAGAGGCTGCAAATGAGTGAAGTTCAGAGGGATCAAGATGTTCCAGTGCATGAACCACACCAAGTTAGCAGACAGATCCAACCAATAGTTTAAAAAATGGTATGTTGGTCTTTATTGTAGAGAGTGTTGTGTTTAAGAATAAGGAAGCTTTGTAACAGTTGTGTAGGGTATTGGTGAGGCCAGACTTGAAATAATGTTTAGTTTTGGTCCCCTCACCTAAAAAGGGATATAGCAGCACCGAAGACAGTCCAGAAAGTTGATGTATCATCGGAGGCTTGGTCTGTATTCCTTGGAGTTTAGAATGAGGGGGACCTTAATCAAGCATAAATGATACTAAGGCGATTTGACAAGCTAGGTGTTAGGGTGTGCTGGTGTACCTAAGAATTTTGCACAGGACTGTATCTGTCAATATGGATGGAGAGCGAGTTTGTAAATATAACAGGAGGAGATGATTGGAATGGCGAAAGTGGGAGGGGTGTGGGACAGGTGGCAAAGAAGGAGTGCCGGGGAAGACGGGTGGCATGGATGAAGACACGCCCAGCCCTGGGACACTAGACAAGGTAATTTCATTCCGAACTGTTGGGTTATTGATCAGTACAGAATGTCTCTCTGGTGCTTCCCACTCCCTCCCCTCTGCCTTCCCCTTTTCCCAACCATAATTCCTCTCTCCCTGCCCCCTTCCTCTCTCAGTCAACCATGGAGACCTATATCAGAATGTTTATCATCACTCATATATGTCATGCAATTGTTTTTGTGGCAGCAGTAAAATGCAATACATAACATTACTGTAGTACGGTGCAAAAGTCTTATGCACCATAGCTATATATATATACCTAAGGCTTTTCCACAGTGGTGTAAATACATGATAAGAAACATTTAGTGCTGAAGTGTGCAGCAATATTCACACAGGTGGAATTGAATTTCTGGACTTTTTTGACCTGTAGAGTGGTGGAGGCCTGATCATCTTTTTGTGCCATTATTAACAGAAGTGTCTGCTCAGTATAGCATCATTTTATTGATTACTTATTTAGAGATACAGCGAGGAATAGGCCTTTTCGGTCCTTTGAGCTGTGCCGTCCAGCTACCCACTGATTTAACCCTAGCCTAATCGCAGCACAATAACCAATTAACCTATTACTGGTACATCTTTGGATTGTGGAAGGAAACCCACGCACTCCTGGGAAGGAATTACAAACTCCATTATCAATAGCGGCAGGAATTGAACTCTGAATTCTTATGCTCAGAGCTGTGACACTGTGTATAAACTACAGGTGTGAACTTTGGTTTTGAGGGGGGAAAACACTAGCATTTTCAAGACCCAGGTTAATAATGTTAAATTGATGATTTTATATCAGCAGTCAGTATTCCATCATTCAGTTGAAATATTTGAAGCTTAGCTTTGCGGGTGAATGCAAATAATTTGAAACACTTCTAAGAAGAGCAGGGACGTTTTCAGCATTCTGATCAACACCATTAAAATAAGAAGATTATCGATCATTCAGCCTTCCACCGCATGTGGGATACAACTGTGGAAAGATTAACTGCCACATTAAAAGGTAATTAATCAAAGGATTTAGGCATTGCTGGTACAGCCAAAATTTATTGTCTATCCCTCATTACAGTAGATGTCCTGTATACTACTTGAACTGCTGCAGTCACTGCACTGAAAGTTCTCCCTTCAAAGAGGGAGTTAGGAATTGACCCAAAGGTGATAAAGAAATAGTCACATCTGAAACACAAGAGATTCTGCAGAAGTTGGAAATCCAGAGCAACACACACAAAATGCTGGAGAACCTCAGCAGGTCAGGCAGCCTCTATCGATGGAAATGAATAAACAGTGTACGTTTCAGGCCAAGACTCTTCTTCATGACTGGAAAGGGAAGGGGAAAAGGCAGAATATGAAGGTAGGAGGGAGGGAAAGTAATACAAGCCAGAAGGTTATAGGTGAAGCCAAGTGGGTAGGGAAAATAAAGGGCCGGAGAAGAAGGAATCTACAAACATAATAGGAGAGCAAAGTGGATCATAGGAGAAAGGGAAGGAGGAGGGGTACAGGGGGAAGTGATAGGCAGGTGAGAAGAGTTAAGAGGCCAGAGTGGGGAACAGAAGAAGGAGGGAAGGGGAAGAGAAAAATCTTTTTACCGAAAGGAGAAATCAATATTCATACTATCTATTTGCATGCTACCGAGATGCAACACAGAGCGTCACAGGAAGTCATTCCTGCCTGTGGCCATCAAACTTTACAACTCCTCCCTTGGAGGGTCAGACACCCTGAGCCAATAAACTGGTCCTGGAACACACATCAAAGTTGCTGGTGAACGCAGCAGGCTAGGCAGCATCTCTAGGAAGAGGTGCAGTCGACGTTTCAGGCTGAGACCCTTCGTCAGGACTAACTGAAGGAACAGTGAGTAAGGGATTTGAAAGTGGGAGGGGGAGGGGGAGATCCAAAATAATAGGAGGAGACAGGAGGGGGAGGGATGGAGCCAAGAGCTGGACAGGTGATAGGCAAAAGGGATATGAGAGGATCATGGGACAGGAGGTCCGGGAAGAAAGACAAGGTGGGGGGGGGGACCCAGAGGATCAGAGGATGGGCAAGGGGTATATTCAGAGGGACAGAGGGAGAAAAAGGAGAGTGAGAGAAAGAATGTGTGTATAAAACTAAGTAACAGATGGGATACAAGGCGAAGGTGGAGCATTAGCGGAAGTTAGAGAAGTCGATGCTCATGCCATCAGGTTGGAGGCTACCCAGACAGAATATAAGGTGTTGTTCCTCCAACCTGAGTGTGGCTTCATCTTTACAGTACAGGAAGCCGTGGATAGACATGTCAGAATGGGAATGGGATGTGGAATTAAAATGTGTGGCCACTGGGAGATCCTGCTTACTCTGGCGGACAGAGCGTAGGTGTTCAGCAAAGCGGTCTCCCAGTCTGCGTTGGGTCTCGCCAATATATAAAAGGCCACATCGGGAGCACCGGACGCAGTATATCACCTCAGCCGACTCACAGGTGAAGTGTTACCTCACCTGGAAGGACTGTTTGGGGCCCTGAATGGTGGTAAGGGAGGAAGTGTAAGGGCATGTGTAGCACTTGTTCCGCTTACACGGATAAGTGCCAGGAGGGAGATCAGTGGGGAGGGATGTGGGGGACGAATGGACAAGGGAGTCATGCAGGAAGCGATCCCTGCGGAATGTAGAGAGAGTGGGGGAGGGAAAGATGTGCTTAGTGGTAGGATCCCGTTGGAGGTGGCGGAAGTTACGGAGAATACAAGTGCTACACATGCCCTTACACTTCCTCCCTTACTAATTTCAGTACAAAGAGAGCATTAATGGGAAAACAAACTCAATATTTCAGGGAAGTGACTATTCTTCAAAAGTAACATACACACGAAATGCTGGAGGGTCTCAACAGGTCAGGCGGCATCTTTGGAGAGAAATAAACAGTCTATATTTCGGACTGCAACACTTCATCAGAAATGGCCATCCTTTATTTTCCAAGTTGATATCATGTGTGACCAGAAGGAGAACTTGAAGGTATCTGTGAACTTGTCAATGTGAGTTCCTTGTCCTCCCAGATGATGAAAGACATGATTTAGGTTACAAACGTATATTGGCTAAAAAAAAAGCTTTGAAACATTACGGAAATCTGCATGTTACTAAATAAATGCAGGGTGCTAATAATAAGCTGGTAGCCTTTCTTAGCTTACGTATTTACTTAGCTACGAGGGATTTTGTGCAGCTGAAATTAGAATTTCATTATTATGGTAGAAATAAAGAAGAAAAACCTAAATGCAAAAAAAAAGTCTATTGGAGCGTTCTCAGAAGCAGTGACTCTCAATTGATGTTATACAATAAAAATGCATAAATTATTCATACCAGAATTAGTTTAGCAATAAGGTACATTGATGTAAACCTATCCTAAATTGTCTCATATTAATAATGTATAAATTGATATTTGATTCTTTATTAATGTATTTTCTTTTAAGATGCACAGCAACATTATTTTAGTTGAAGCATTAATTAAAATGACAGTCTCCAATTATTGCCACTGCAGCTTCAAATTCCGGCATGCAAGAGTCATGTGAATTTAACCTGTAGTAGAAAACAGTTTTGTTTATAATGGCACACTGATTGCAGGCTAGGTCAAGGATGGATACATATTAAGCTGAGCTGAAGATTATATTTTTTAAAGATTTGAGCTACTGTACCTATTAAGCTAATAGAAGATCGAGAAAAAAAGAGCACACCAGAGGGGAATCATAAGAAATACTTATTCTTTCTTTTCTCTGCCAAGGTTAGAATTTATTGACTTGTTTATTTGATGCAAATTAATTTCCTAGAATGTAAAAACTCAGGCAGGCTAGAGAATGATACATTCACAGGGGAGGCACAATAGTGTAGTGGTTAGCACAATGCTTTACAGTGCCAGTGACCCAGGTTCAATTCCCGCTGCTGCCTGCAAGGAGTTTGAATGTTCTCTCCGTGAGCGCGTGGGTTTCCTTTGGGCGCTCCAGCTTCCCACCACAGTCCAAAGATGTACTGGTTGATAGGTTAATTAGACCTTGTACATTGTCCTGTGATTAGGCTAGAGTTAAATCCGGATTTGCTGGCAGGGTAACAGGGTAGCTCAAAGAGTCAGATGGCCTATTCTGCACTATATCTCAATAAATAAATAAATAAATAAATAAATAACATAGTGTTTGCAGTACCGATCCACAATTCATGCAGAAATAGTGTCCTTTTCATTTTCAACATTTTAAGCATTTCTCCATGGAGCTCAACTACTATAATATATCCCATGTTGACTTTAATGCATAAAATGTAATGTTAAACAGTGTGATAGAATGAATTCAGTATTAATTTCTCCTCTTTCTACATCAAAGGATTTTGACTGGCATTCTTGTGATTTTGAACAGAATAACTTAAGCAATGTGGCCTTGTGACATTTTGCTTCGGTGATCAATACAGCACTTTCCTAAAAGTGCGCCACTTCATGTCCATACATTTTGTAGTGAAGTATTTGCACTCTTACTGAGCACTAGAGTTATCGTAAGGGTAGAATAGAGGACTCTTACATTGAAGCAAGCCTGTCCCTCCCATACATCCAACAATCCAGCAGGTCGAAGGTACTGCAGCATTAGGACAAGAACTGTTAGGATGGGAAAAAGCTTCTATGCCAGTATTTTAAACTTCAGCTACAGAATCTCTTGTGTTACTGAGCTCCCTGCCACCATCTGAGTCTCATCATGTAAGAAGCACCAGTATCATTATACTATTTGCTTTTTAACTTGTGTCAGAAGTGCACTTCATTATATTTTAATTTATTTGTGGTAATAAAGCAATAAGACCATATGATATAGGAGCAGAATTAGGCCATTTGGCCCATCGAGTCGGCAGCACCCTTCCATCATGGCTGATTTACTACTTTTTCAGCCTCATTCTCCTGCCTTCTGTCTGTATCTTTTGACGCCCTGACTAACCGAGAACCTATCAACCTCTGCTTTAAATATACTCAATGACTTAGTTGCCACAACCATCCTTGGCAAGATACTCCTCAGATTCACCACAATCTAGCTAAAGAAATTCCTTCTCATCTTGGTTCTAAATGGATTTCCCTCTATTCTGAGGCTGTGCCTTCTGGTTCTAGACTCCTTCACTATAAGAAATACCCTCTCCACATCCACTCTATCTAGGCATTCAATTCAATATTCGACAGGTTTCAATGAGATCCCACCTCATTTTTCTAAACTCCAGTAAAGTTTAGGGCCAGAGCCTTCAAACACTCCTCATACATTAACACTTTCATTCCCAGAGTCATTCTTGTGGACCTCCTCTGCATCCTCTCCAATGCCAGCACATGCTTTCTTTAATAGGGGTCCAAAACTGCGCACAATACTGCATTATAAAACCTCAGCATCACATCATTGTTTTTATATTCCAGTGCTCTCACAGTATTACATTTGCCTTCCTTACTACCTACTCAGCCTACATGTTAACCTTTTAGGGAATGCTGTACAAAGACTTCCAAGTCCGTTTGCACCTCTGATTTTTGAAGTTTCCCCTTATTTAAAAAATAGTCCACACCTTTATTCCTTCTACCAAAGTGCATGACCATGCAGTTCCCTACACTATATTCCACAACTCATTTTTTTGCCTATTCTGCCAATTGGTTCCTTCTGCAGACTCCCTACTTCATCAAAGCTACCTAACCCTCCACCTATAATGTGAAAGGAGGTGGACCCTATACTGGTCCCTGTGGAACACTACTAGTTACCAGCAGCCAACCAGATAGGCCCCCTTTTACTCAGACTCTATGCTTCATGCCAGTCAACCAATCTTCTATCCATGATAGTATTTTTCTCATAATACCATGGGCTTGTATTTGTAAAGTAGCCTAATGTCCTTCCTGACAATCTCACTACACACTTCCTACTCAGTTTCCCATCCTCCTGCCAAATTAGTGTAAACTCTCTCCAACAGGATGTATATTGTGTACATTTCCCTGACATTAAATGTACCTGTTGAAAGCTACTGAAAAGCTCGAGCAAATCCGCCCACAAAGATATTGTCCCTCTTGGGTTCAGGTGTAACCCATCCTTTTTATAAAAGTCCTAGCTTCCCCAGAAGAGATCTCAATGATCCAGAAATGTGAAACCCTGTCTCCCTTCACCAGTTCCTCAGCCAATCGTTCATCTGTACTATCATCCTCTTCCTGCCATGATTCTCACGTGACACTGGGAGTAATCCAAAGATTACTACCTTGGAGATGTTCTTCAGCCTCTTCCCTAGTTCCCTATACTCACTGCGCAGGAGTAGAATATAAGACCATAAGATATCAGAAGAGAATTAGGTCATTTGGCCCATTAAGAATGCTCTACCATTTCATCATGGCTGATTCATTTTCTTTCTCAGCCCCAATCTCCTGCCTTCACCCCTTCATGCCCTGACTAATCAAGAATCTATTAACCTCTGCCTAGAATATACATAAAGATTTTGCTTCCACAGCTTCCTGTGGCAAAGAATTCCACAAATTCACCACTCTCCGGCTAAAGAAATTCCTCATCATCTCCGTTCATCTCCATATACTACTTTATATATTGTGTTACGTGAGTTATCTGTACTGTGTTATGCAGCTTGGACTGGAGGAAATGTTGTTTGATTTGGTGGCATACATGTGTACGGCTGATGGACAATAAACTGAACTTGAATTTGAAACATTTAAGGAACAGAAGTTCTGCAAAAGCTAACTGAATTTTCTGATAGGGATTGTACAGAGCTTTATTTTCTAAGCTTAGATATGTTTTTCGTATCAACCAGGCATTGTATTTCTCACTCAATATTCAATTCCATTTCAATTTTCAGAAATGGTGAATAACATAGCATCTTTGAATGCTTGTGAATAAAGATAAATTTCTGAAGGCTTCTGCTCAGTGTAATACAATAATAATAACTTATTTATAGAGCGCTTTTCATACAGAAGATGTAGTTCAAAGTGCTTTACAGTGGGATACATACAAATATGAAAATAAAAGACAAAAAAGTGTTAGTTAAATAAGGTTAAATAAATAGGTTTTGAGCTGGTGTTTAAAATTGACAACTGAGTCTGCATCCTTTATAGTTTTAGGCATTGAATTCCACAGCTTAGAAGCATGGTTCAGAAAAGCTGACCAGCATATACTGTATATATGCCATAAATACAAATCCATCTTTGGCTTACCTGGCAGTTTAGAAGAATGCTTGCCAAAGAAAAGAACATATAACTGTACCGCAGTACCTGTGACAGCAATAAACCACTTCTGATTCCAGATTCGTATAATGTACAGGAACATCAGAATGAATTTGTTAGCCAGCTGACGTGGCCTGTCACATTAGTATTAAGGTTTCAAAAACTCATTTTAAATCCCAGTTTGAGGTTTTTAGTAACACATTGGATAATGTTAAACTTCATTTGCCCACTACACTGCTGGAGTTTAGGGCAGCAATGAAGGTCTGCCATCTCTGTCTGTCCATACCATCACACAGAGATGTAGAAGGACTCTTCATTACTGTTTCCATAATAAGTTTTTGTCCAATCAGGGCTATTAGCCTTGAGCTGAACCCTGAACCTAGAGGACCGGTGGACCACTCTTAGTCTGGCCTCTACCCCTTGACCTGTTTGACATGAGTGCCCCACCAAGAGCCAAAGCACAAGGCCCTGACCCTAGCCAACATAGCTCTCTGGATCATTGAGGCATGCAGACCTCCAAACCCCATGACAAGGTTGTAGTCCTCCTGGAGAATTATTAGATGTAGTCTGATCTTATAAAGGAGACAACAGCCAGCTCAGATGGTGTGCCAATAGGTGAAGTTTTTCAAACAGACATCATGGTATTAGCTCAGATGTATTTCTCTTTGTTCTAAATGAAACTGTTTTCTGCTACAAGGTAAGTTTGAAAGACTCAGCATGCCCTGAATTCCAACCTATTGTGGCAATAATAGATTACAAAGGAGACATACAACAATATCCATGATACGGCAAAGGTAATGTAAGGCTTTGTAAAACATTGGTAATAGCATTAAAGGAATTTTGTCAGATGGAATTTTCAATGAGAAAGTTTTAAACGTCTGTACACCAGTAGGCCCTCCATTGTTTGGGGTCAACCATGAATACTGCGTCCTAGTGGTATACGTGATACGCAAGCCAGCACAATATGATATATAGAGCAAGCTGTTGCCCATGCGGCAGGCTCCCCCTCTCCACGCAGCTGATGGATCTAAATTAACAGCAGAGACCAATACAGTTTGGCATCCATGGCATCAAAGGAATTGCCAGTCAGCATTGAACACAACATAGGACTGCCATAGGGACCCCAGCCCCAGATTTTTTCCTCTGGAATCCTTCATCATGCCTGGAAATAGCCACAAGGCAATGGAGGTTTGAGATCAGAGTTTTTCCTTCTCCTAGATGAGCTGTCAACTATGGCTGATTAGCCACAGATACCTGAAATGTCTGATTTTAAGGTGTCGGTAACCTGCTTTTGTCCTTTCTCCTGTCAGTAGAAACATTTCTGCTGGGCTTGGTGGTTAAGCAACACGTGAAGGCCAAGAGCTCCAGCCCTTTACTTTTCCTACCCACCTGGCTTCACCTATCGTCTTCTTGCTATCCTCCTTCTCCTCCCCTTGCCTTTTTGTTTTGGAGCTTTCGCTTCCAGTTCCGAAGAAGGGTCCCGGCCTGAAACGGTGACTGTTTAGTCATTTCCTTAGATGCTGTGTGACCTGCTGAGTTCCTCCAGCATTTTCTGTGTGTTCCTCTAGATTTCCAGCATCTGCAGAACCTCTTGTATTTACGGAATAGCTTAAGCTAGAAGAAAATTAAGAATGGTAGGGCAGGAAGGAAAATAGTGACAGCCAGATTATGCTGGGAACAGGGAATAGGGTGAAAACACATGACAAAGCACATTTGAGTATTTCATGTGGGACAAGCTCAGGCTGCCATTGCGTGTCATTGATTTTTTAGAACTGAAAGCGTTCTTGGTAAGTCTAGAATTGAATGCCAACCCATACCTGTCCTTGAGGAGGTGGTGATGAGCAGTTCTTGGAGTTGAGGTGCAGTTACTGTGCTATTGGTCATCATGCAGGACTTAAACCCAGGAATAGTGATATATTGCCACACCTGGATGGGATGTTAAAGAAATAGTTAGGCCTGAAAGGAGACAGACATAAGTTCAGAAGCTTTGGATTGAATCATAGAGTAATAGAAAAGTACAGCACAGAAACATCTAGGCTGTGCCAAAACATTTAAACTGCCTACTCCTATTGACCTGCACCAGGATCATAGCCCTCCTCGCCCCTACCACGCATGTACTTATCCAAGCTTCCGTTAAATGTTGAAATCGATCTGGCATATACCATTCACACAGCAGTTCATTCCACACTCTCACAAACCTCTGAGTGAAGAAGTATCCCTTCATGCTCCCCTTAAACTTTTCACCTTTCACTATTAACCATGAACCCTATTTGTAGTTCCACCCAACCTCAGCATGCATTTAAGTACCCTATCTATACTCCTCATAATTTTCTATACTATCAAATCTTCTCTCAGTCTTCTATGTTCCAAGGAATAAATTCCTAACCTATTCAATCTTTCCTTATAACTCAAGTCTCAGGCTTTAAACAGAACCAGGATCAAAATTAGAATCAGGTTTAGTATCACTGACATATGTTGTGAAATTCGTTTTTTTTTTCATCAGCTGTAAATTGCAATACATAGTAATAAAAAAACTATAAATTACAGTAAGAAATATGAGCACATATAAGTTAAAAAAGTAGTGCAAGAAAGAGGAAAAAACTAAACAAAACAAATACTAAGGTAGCATTGATGGGTTCAGTGCTCATTCAGAAACCTGATAGTGGAGGAGAAGAAACTGTTCCTTAAATGTTGGGTGTGTGAAACAGTCAACTTCATTGACAGTGGGCGACAGGGAATTAAGGGCAACAGTGTTAGTGTTTATCTCACACATAACCAATTTCTTCGCCCTTAAGGTCTGTATAAAATGGTGAAATGTAGCTGTTACAAGGCAAGATATAAAGGGATACCATCAAGCTCCCACACTGTCAAATCATTCTTATGCAACAATAACATTTATGGTATTCGCCAGCTTGTCATGCAACGTGTGCTTTGCATGAAAGATCCTAAACCTCATTAGCTTTCTATGTAAATGAAAGCCACAGGCCAACAAAGTACAGCTTGCACTCAACACAAACGAGTGAAACTCAAGTCAGCATTAAATTGAGATCATGTGCCATGCCATTTTTTTTAGAGATACAGCATGGAACATGCCAGCCCGTTCCAACAAGCCAAACTGTAGCTGAAGAGTAGGTAGGAGAATCCCTGGCAACACTGGATACTGTTGGAAGCTCCGAAGCACTGGCCTCTGGGATGAGTTTGGCAAGACACAATGGAGAGAAAACATGGACCAGAAGTTCAGAGATCCAAGTAAGTTCGGTAACCTCAGACGAAGGACCAAAGGCAATTACTTTTTAAAATCTTTACATTGTATTTAACATTAATTTTGATTGAAATAGGTTGTTCATAGGTTAATCCTGACAAACTCCAGATACAATTTATTTATTTATTCAGAGATACAGCACAGAACAGGCCCTTCCATTCCAATAAGTCACACTGCCCAGCTACCCACCTATTCAACCCTAGCCTAATCATGGGACAATTTACAATGACTAGTGAACCTACCAACCGCCTTTGGAATATGGGAAGAAACCAGAGGACCTGGAAGAAGCACACACATCCCACAGGGAGAAACATACAGATTCCTTACAGACCACACCAGAATCGAACTGTGAACTCCAATTTCCCGGGCTGTAATAGCGTCATGCTAACCGCCACGCTACCGTGGCGCCCAATGTCATGTTACAATGACATTTTTTGTTGCTTGTGGGCACGTCTGAAGAGAGAAAATAGCTCAGCTGAATGGAACTTGCATTGGGTGTTTATAATATTCTACCAATTTACTGAACTCAGCAAAACAGGGAGAGTGACGCAGGCTTTAGTAAATTACCAAAGCATCCACCACCACGCTGAAAGAGTGCTGACCCAAGCGTAACTCACTCATCAAGCTGTAGCAAACACATCAGTTTTCTGCACAGGCAATAAAGGGTCACTTGAGACAGAGACAGCTGAAGAATTAACTTTACAATCAACCCCTGCTGCTGGTACCTCGGCAGGGATACACTTAATAGCTCTGCATGAGCAAGCAATGTACAAAGGATCACGAATCGCAGGGGACTCTTTAAGATGCAGAAGAATCTAAGAACACACACACACCAACTGTAATACCCCAGATGAACTCAACTATCATCAGTGTTCCCTTGCTGAATAAATTCTGTCATTCAGCAGTTCTTCTGCATTTGGAGTTTGAGGAGATTTAGTATGTCACTAAAGACCCTAGAAAATTTCTACCAATGTACCGTGGAGAGCATTTTAATTGGTTGCATCTCTGCCTGGTATGGGGGCTTTAATGCATATACACAAAGAGAAAGCTGCGGAGGGTTGTAAACTTAGCCAGATCCATTAAGGTTGCAAACCTCTTCACCATCAAGGACGTCTTCAAAAGACGGTGCCTCCCTAAGTTGGCATCCATCGTTAATGATCCTTACCAGCTGGGGTCTCTTCTCATTACTGCCATCAGGGAGGTGCTGCAGGAGCCTAAAGATGCAAACCTAATGTATTAGGAACAGCTTCTTCCCCGCTGCCATTGGATTTCACAGTGATCCATGAAATCATGAACACTACCTCACCATTCGTCTTCTGCACGATTTATTTTATCTTTAGTGTAATTTATAATAATCGTTTTACTTCTTGCATTGTACTGCTGCCACAGAACAACAAATTTTACAACATACAGTACTGTGCAAAAGTCTGAGGCACATATACATAGCTAGGGTGCCTAAGACTTTTGCACAGTACTGTATTTGCCAATGTGGAGCAGAAAGTGAGTTTGTAAATGTAGTGGGAGCAAAGGAGGCGGGGAATGGTGAAGGAGTATCATGGGAGGGGCGTGGGACAGATGGTAGAGACGGAATGCCAGGGGCAGAAGGTTGTGTGGGTGCAGCCACACTCAGCCCTGAGACACCCAGCAAGATCATTTGATTCCAAACAATTCATTTATTGATTATTACAGAATTTCTCTCAGGTGTTTTCCGCTCCCTCCCTTCTTCTTTTCTCTATCCCTGCCCCCTTCTCACAATAGATACCCATATCAAAATCAAGCTTATAATCACTCACATATATCATGAAATTTGTGTTTTTTGCAGCAGAAGTACAGAGCAGTACATAAAACTACTAGTCAGTGATAATAAACCTACTTTTGATTCTGATTATGGATCATGGAGGCTTTGTAACTAAGATAGGGCTGCACCCGTGGACTGTAGAGCTTAGCACTAGCATTTCCTGATTTGGAAATTACTGGGTGAAATTACAGGTACAAGATGAATCAAAAATGGAGCTGAAGAGTGGGTAGGAGAATCAGAGGCAACATTGGAATACTGCTGAAAGTTCTGGAGCATTGTCAGGTTTGGAGGATAAGAGTGTTGTCTTCGGAGATGAGACTAACAAGGTAAAATGAAGAGAAAGCAGGGACCAGAAGTTCAGAGTTCCAAGTGAGCTCGGTAACATCAGACGAAGGAACAAAGACAAATCCTTTCATTTTCTTTGCACTGTATTTAGAACATAGAACATAGAATAGTACAGCACAGTACAAGCCCTTCGGCCCACAATGTTGTGCCAACCCTCAAACCCTGCCTTCCATATAAGCCCCCACCTTAAATTCCTCCATGTACATGTCTAGTAGTCTCTTAAACTTCACTAGTGTATCTGCCTCTACCACTGACTCAGGCAGTGCATTCCACACACCAACCACTCTCTGAGTAAAAAACTTTCCTCTAATATCCCCCTTGAACTTCCCACCCCTTACCTTAAAGCCATGTCCTCTTGTATTGAGCAGTGGTGCCTTGGGGAAGAGGCGCTGGCTATCCACTCTATCTATTCCTCTTATTATCTTGTACACCTCTATCATGTCTCCTCTCATCCTCCTTCTTTCCAAAGAGTAAAGCCCTAGCTCTCTTAATCTCTGACATAATGCATACTTTCTAAACCAGGCAGCATCTTGGTAAATCTCCTCTGTACCTTTTCCAATGCTTCCACATCCTTCCTATAGTGAGGTGACCAGAACTGGACACAATACTCCAAGTGTGGCTTAACCAGAGTTTTATAGAGCTGCATCATTACATCGCGACTCTTAAACTCTATCCCTCGACTTATGAAAGCTAACACCCCATAAGCTTTCTTAACTACCCTATCCACCTGTGAGGCAACTTTCAGGGATCTGTGGACATGTACCCCGAGATCCCTCTGCTCCTCCACACTACCAAGTATCCTGCCATTTACTTTGTACTCTGCCTTGGAGTTTGTCCTTCCAAAGTGTACCACCTCACACTTCTCCGGGTTGAACTCCATCTGCCACTTCTCAGTCCACTCCTGCATCCTATCAATGTCTCTCTGCAATCTTTGACAATCCTCTACACTATCTACAACACCACCAACCTTTGTGTCGTCTGCAAACTTGCCAACCCACCCTTCTACCCCCACATCCAGGTCGTTAATAAAAATCACGAAAAATAGAGGTCCCAGAACATATCCTTGTGGGACACTACTAGTCATAATCCTCCAATCTGAATGTACTCCCTCCACCACCACCCTCTGCCTTCTGCAGGCAAGGAAATTCTGAATCCACCTGGCCAAACTTCCCTGGATCCCATGCCTTCTAACTTTCTGAATACGCCTACCACGTGGAACCTTGTCAAATACCTTACTAAAATCCATACAGATCACATCCACTGCACTACCCTCATCTATATGCCAGGTCACCTCCTCAAAGAACTCTATCAGGCTTGTTAGACACGATCTGCCCTTCACAAAGCCATGCTGATTGTCCCTGATCAGACCATGATTCTCTAACTGCTTATAGATCCTATCTCTGAGTCTCTTCCAACAGCTTTCCCACCATAGACGTAAGGCTCACTGGTCTATAATTACCCGGACTATCCCTACTACCTTTTTTGAACAAGGGGACAACATTTGCCTCCCGCCAATCCTCTGGTACCATTCCCGTGGACAACGAGGACACAAAGATCCTAGCCAGAGGCTCAGCAATCTCTTCCCTCGCCTCGTGGGGCAGCCTGGGGAATATTCCGTCAGGCCCCGGGGACTTATCTGTCCCAATGTATTTTAACAACTCCAACACCTCCTCTCCCTTAATATCAACATGCTCCAGACCATCAACCTCACTCATATTGTCCTCACCATCATCAAGTTCCCTCTCATTGGTGAATACCGAAGAGAAGTATTCATTGAGGACCTCGCTCACTTCCACAGCCTCCAGGCACATCTTCCCACCTTTATCTCTAATCGGTCCTACCTTCACTCCTGTCATCCTTTTTTTCTTCACATAATTGAAGAATGCCTTGGGGTTTTCCTTTACCCTACTCACCAAGGCATTCTCATGCCCCCTTCTTGCTCTTCTCAGCCCCTTCTTAAGCTCCTTTCTTGCTTCCCTATATTCCTCAATAGACCCATCTGATCCTTGCTTCCTAAACCTCATGTATGCTGCCTTCTTCCACCTGACTAGATTTTCCACCTCACTTGTCACCCATGGTTCCTTCACCCTACCATTCTTTATCTTCCTCACCGGAACAAATTTATCCCTTACATCCCGCAAGAGATCTCTGAACATCGACCACATGTCCATAGTACATTTCCCTGCAAAAACATCATCCCAATTCACACCCGCAAGTTCTAGCCTTATAGCCTCATAATTTGCCTTTCCCCAATTAAAAATTTTCCTGTCCTCTGATTCTGTCCTTTTCTATGATAATGCTAAAGGCCAGGGAGCGGTGGTCACTGTCCCCCAGATGCTCACCCACTGAGAGATCTGTGACCTGACCCGGTTCATTACCTAGTACTAGATCTAGTATGGCATTCCCCCTGGTCGGCCTGTCCACATACTGTGACAGGAATCCATCCTGGACACACTTAACAAACTCTGCCCCATCTAAACCCTTGGAACTAATCAGGTGCCAATCAATATTAGGGAAGTTAAAGTCACCCATGATAACAACCCTGTTATTTTTGCACCTTTCCAAAATCTGCCTCTCAATCTGCTCCCCTGTATCCCTGCTGCTACCAGGGGGCCCAAAGAATACCCCCAATAGAGTAACCGCTCCCTTCCTGTTCCTGACTTCCACCCACATTGACTCAAAAGAGGATCCTGCTACATTACCCACCCTTTCTGTAGCTATAATAGTATCCCTGACCAGTAATCCCACCCCTCCTCCCCTTTTTCCGCCCTCTCTATCCTTTTTAAAGCACTGAATTCCAGGAATATTGAGAATCCATTCCTGCCCTGGTGTCAGCCAAGTCTCTGTAATGGCCACTACATCATAATTCCATGTATGTATCCAAGCCCTGAGTTCATCACCTTTGTTCCTGATGCTTCTTGCATTGAGGTACACACATTTCAGCCCTCCTACCTTACTGTCTTTACACCGTTTATTCTGCTTCTCTTTCCTCAAAGCCTCTCTGTATGTTAGATCTGGCTTTACTCCACGCACTTCTTTCACTGCTCTATTGCTCTGGGTCCCATCCCCCTCGCAGATTAGTTTAAACCCTCCAGAAATTTGACATTGGTTTTGGTTGAAACAGGTCATTCATAGGTTAATCCTGGTAACCTCCAGATACAGTTTATTTATTTATTTTTATTTTATTTAGAGAGAGCACAGAACAGGCCCTTTTTGCTCAATGAGCCACACTGCTCAGCAACTGACCTATTTAACTCTAGCCTAATCACAGGACAACTTACAATGGCCAATTAACCCACTAACCGTAATATCCTTGAAGTGTGGGGGTAAACCAGAGCACCCAGTCATGAGCAGAACATACAAGCTCCTTACAGATTGCACCTGAATCGAACTCCAAATTCCAGAGTGCCTTGAGCTGTAATAGTGTCACACTAACTTCTACACTACCGTGACGCCCTAGTTATAGCAAGCAATAAGTGTCTTATCTAAAGATTTCCATGTTGGCTGCCAAAGTGTCCCTGACTTCAATCCACCTGCTTGGTTGTGCCTAACAACTTCATTAATAGAAAAAGATTTGCATTTATATTGAGTATTTCTTAGCCTGAACACATCTCAGAGGAGATTAGATATTTTTGAATTGTATTCACTGTCAGAATGCAGATAACTTGGCAGCTAATTTGCAAATAATGAAGTTCCACAAACAACAATGTAATAATAACAAGCTAATGGATTAATTGAGCAATCAATCCTGATCAGATTGCCAGGAGTTGCAGGATCTTTAACATCAACCATGGATGGAATCCTGTTACTGCTAGTCATTCGAAAGAAACCATAGGAGGATTCCAGTGCTCCCACTGTGATCAGCTCTACATTGGTGAGATCCGTCGTAAATTGGGAGACCACTTCATTTATCCACTCTATCTAACAAAAGAGCAACTTCCCAGAGGCCAAACACATTTTAATTCCAATTCCCATTCCCATTCCAACATGTCGGTCCTTGGCCTCCTTTTGTGCCAAGACGAGGCGATCCTCAGCATAGGGGAGAAAAGCCTGATATTCCATCTGGTTAGCCTCCAACCTGATGGCATGACTATCAATTACTCCTCCTAGTAAAAAAAAAATTCTCTTCCTATTCCTCCTTCTTCTTTTCCTCACTCTGGCCTTTTGCTTCTTCTCATCTGTCTATCATATCCCATTGGGTGCCTTCCTCCTCCCCTTTCTCTATGGTCCACTCTCCTCTCCTATCAGATTCCTTCCTCTCCAGCCCTTTCTTTCCCACCTGGTTTTACCTATCAGCTTCTAACTATCCGCTTTCCTCTCCCTCCAACCTTTTATTTTACTGGCGTCTTCCCCTTCCTTATCAGTTCTCAAGAAAGGTCACGGCCCGAGACATTGATAGATGCTGTTTGATCTGCTGAGTTCCTCTGACATGTTTGTGTACGTTGCTTCTGATTATTTATTTACTTATTTAGAGATACAGAGCTGAACAGGCCCTTCAGGCCCACCGAGTCACGCCTTCCAGCAAGTCACTGATTTAACCCTAATCTAATCATAGGTCCATTTATAATGACAAATACACCTACTTAACCTGTATGTCTTTGGACTGTGAGAGGATACTGAAGTTTACAAGAAACAACTTACAAACTTACTCACAGAGGATGCTGGAATTGAACTCTGAACACGAAGCCCCGAGCTGTAATAGCGTCACTCTATACTTTGCCGGCCAGTAGTGTAGCGGCATCCACACCACACTCCAAGCAGAGAGGTCCCAGATTCGAATCCAACTGGCTCTTCACATGCTGTCCATCCGTGCTGGGTTCTGCATCAAGCTAGCAACTTGGCCTCTTAAAAACAGAAAAATGCTAAAGGAACGGCAAGTTTGCCACCTGATGCGTCGCGAGGTACGAAGAGGATGAACAATAACCACTATACTACACTGGTGCTCTTCCCCCCACCCCCATTATGCAGTACCATATTTTTCACCAAAGATCCCTTGAAAAGAGCTGTCTTCAGTCTTCCATGTGCCAGCAGTTTAAAGTGCAAAGTAAAAGGTATCATTCATTTTCTGGGTATTCACCTCTGACAGGGCAGTACTCCCTCATTACACATTCAGATTGTCAGCCTGGCACTTATATGGAGCTTCACTTTCTGCTTCAGAAGGAAGGCTGAACCATGCCTAATGGGAAATAGATCCTGCATGTACTTATCATCCACTTCAATAATGCACACTGGTTTATTAAGCAGTGAATCTTTTCCACACCCTGATTCATGACTGCATTTTGTCCAACACTGTTGATGAACTCTGCTGTTTTATTGAAATGTCACTTATTCAGTTTATCAATGCCGTCTAGAAATATTGGACTTCTACCCAATACTTGCATTTATAAGAGCTCGTAATACATTACAATCCATGATTAACTCAAGTTGACTATAGTGAAGTACTAGCTACAGATTAATTTCTAAGAAATAACAGAGGCAAACTTATTTTGAGACATATTTCCTTTAAATCACTTCTCAATAGAAGAGAAAATCCTGGAAACACTCAGCAGGTCATACAGCATCTATGGAAAGAGAAGCAGGGTTATCAAGTCAGAGACACTGATTCTGAACTTTTCTATTTTTATATCAGATATCCAGCATCTGTATTTTTAAATTTCTTTTTGAACATTTCAGCATTAGAGCAAATGAATCAAAGTACAAAGAGATAACAGATTCTTCTTCTTCTTCTTCTTACACCATCATCACTACTTGGGGATAAGCCACTGACAGCAGCTCATCAAGGTTTTCTGTCCTGGGCCAGTCTTGCAAACTATCTCCAGGTGTAGGAGATCTTTTCTCTCTCAGGGACGAGGTCTTTGGAGCTCCTGTTGCTGTTTCTACAACTCTGGGTTTTTACAGGAAGAGGTTGCCATCGTCATACCCAAACCTTCTCCTTTCACAGCCAGGGCAGAGTTAAAACAGTTACTGGAAGGAGTGAATTTTAATCTCTTTACTGGAAAAAAAAAGCAAAAGCAGCAGTTGATAACAGAGAGAGAGTGGAATAGTGAATTAAAATGATAGGACTTCCAGGGTTGCCATTTCAAACTGAACAGAAATGTTCTACAAACCCGATCTCTTCATTCATTTAATGCTAAGTATTAATTTCCCCTCAGCTTCATGATGGAAATAGAATCTTTGAACATTTTAAAGTGTAAAATTAGTCATAATCTGACAGAAAAGGTTAACTAGATTACAATTTGTATATTCTTATGTTTAAATGACATCATTTAAGACTGAGCGGCAAAGTCAACAGTCAATTGGCATTTGATCCATTCTACTAAATATCAGTTACATCTACCTCGATACACAGTGACTACAAGATGTACCATCTACGAAATATACTGCAGTTATTTGTCTAAGCTAGCCTGATTTGAGAAAGAAGGTACCAGGGCTTTGGGACTCACAGCACCAGGTTTTGGAACAGTTACTACCCCTCAAATATCAGGCTCTTGAACTTCACTCAACTTCATTTGCCTCATTATTAAAATATCCCTCAACCAAAGGACTCTTCATGTCATGTTTTTGATATTTATTTGCACGGTTTGCTCTCCTTGCGCTCTGGGTGACAGCCCAGTTTGGAAGTCATTCACTGATTCCATTACAGCTACTATTCTATGAATTTGTTGTATATGTCCGCTGGAAAATGAATCTCAGAATTGTATATGGTGACATATATATACTTGATAATAAAATTCACTTTGAACTTTGTACTTGTCAACACCTTTCTACAACTATCAGGTTTCTGACTGACCCACGTAACCCTCATTAAGGTGTCACGATAGTGTAGCGGCTCATGTGACGCTATTACAGTTCAGGGTATCAGAGTTCAGAGTTCAATTCTGTCATCATCTCTATGAAGTTTGTGTGTCCTTCTGATGAGTAGCTAAGTTTCCTCTGGGTGTTCCAGTTTCCTCCCACAGTCCAAAGACATACCGGTTATTGAGTTAAATTGTCTTTGTAATTTCTCTAGTTATTAGGCTAGGGTTAAGTAAGTGGGTTGCTAGGTGATGCAGCTCATTAGGCCAGAAGAGCCTGTTCCACACTGTATCTCTAAATAAATAAATAAATAAATAAGATTGTCCCTCAGCAATGCATGTTATGGACGTCCCTTACATTTCACTGGACTTCTCTCTAATTGTGTTTTTTTAATCAACTAATACCTTGTTTTCACAATGCTCTGCGATGACACTGGTACCGAGCTGTATCTGCCCTAGTGCCCTTTCCTTGGACAACATCAGTGTCGTGGAGAGGGGAGACTTGCAGCATGGGCAACTGCCAGTCTTCCATACAACCTTGCCCAGACCTGCGCCCTGGACACCTTCCAAGATGCAAATCCATGGTCTCACGGGACTAACAGATGCCTATATATAATATCTTGTTTTCAAATCTGTGTTTTTTTTCACTGTTCTGCCTGTGCAGGTGCTCTGTACCTGTGTAGGTGCAGTTGACATGTTTTCCATTGTACCTGTGCCTCACCGTACTTGTGCGCATGACAATAAATTCAGCGTGACTTGACTTGAGACCTAAACGTCTCTTATTCCAGTGCCTGTATAAATATCCAATGATTTGTAGCAATGAGGATACATTTGATTCTTCCGGGGCGCGATAAGATAAAAATCAAATTTAAGGTCACTGCTTCTTCAGACTTCGGAAGTCAGATCCCTTTTATTGGATAAATGGACCAGGGCTTCAAGTGCCTATCAATAACATACCACTACTCCACACTATCCTACTTCCAGTAGGACATAATCTCAGAATAGGGGTTGGCAACAATGTTGATGCCTCCACCTACCTGGGAAGGTGCCTCACCTTCTCCTGCAGTCTAAATCGAGAGGTCTCTAACAGACTTGCGAAGGCTGGGGCATCCTTTGGCAGGCTATGGACACATATGTGGGGCGAATATGGCATCTGGGCGAAGACCAAGATGGAATCTACAGAGCAGTTGTCCTGACTTCTCTGCTGTATGGCTGTGAAGCATAGACCCTGTACTGCAGGCACATCAAGATGCTTGACCAGTTCTACCTGCGATGCCTTCGTAAGATCATGAGCATCTCATGGCAAGACAGAGTCCCCACCACAGAAGTGCCACGAAGGGCCGAGAGCTCTGACTCAGTGACACTGATCATGAAGGCCCAACTTCGATGGGTTGGACACGTGATCTAGATGGAAGACACCCGCCTTCCAAAGATGAGATTATTTTCTGAGCTGGGACATGGCACTAGAAAGTAGGGAAACCATATGAAACTCTATAAACACTGCATGAAAGCATCCTTGAAGGCATGCAAAATTCTTGTGACTGGTTTGGAGGCCTTGGCCAAAGACCTCAATGTCCAGCGCCTGGCCGTCTACAAAGGCACCAATACATTCGAAGAGCAGCTGCTGAAGGATCTCTATCAAAAGCACCAGGACCACAAGGAGAGACGACCTGATCCTCCAATGGCAGTAATGTGCACGACCTGCAGGCGCACCTGCACTTCCCAGTTTGGGCTTTGGTCTCATCAGAGGTGTCATTGATGTCATCATCATTCCTGATGGACTTCGAAAAGGAGAATTGGGGTAATAAAAGAATTCTCTCTTAGTAGACTTTAGTAGACCTTTTGGATTTACTATTTCAGAGGATGGAGGGGTGAAGATACTTTTCTACCAAAGGAGGTGTGGGGAGTTTCTTTCCTCCGCCAGCCTGCAGGTCACTGTTGGGCAAGGTGTAGCACCTGCTTAGTCCCCTTGATCAGGGCCACGTGAAGCCATGTGAGCAGGTGGTGGATGATCGGATGAGCAGCTGGTGTATAACATGTCCTGGTTATGTGACAGCTGACACCAGGCAGACGATCTCTGAAGCCTTAAATAGACGGAGTACTGGGTGGTGCAACTGTAAGGACCTGCCCCCACTGTATCTTTAAATAAATAAAAATGATTGGAAGAGCATCTGTGACTTATGCTTCCTCCAGTATCTTATGTTCTCATTCACTGAGTCCTCACTGGGAGCTGACTGATTGAAATTTTAAATTTAATTTGGCAAGAATATCATTCAAAATCTTATTATTTTACCAGCAGAAATACGAACTTTAACTTTGTAGCTGTAACTTTGGGCTATATTTTTCAGTCTAATGATATTGCTGTATTGAATGAACATAATATAACATTGCTAGTTGTCCTATTTCTTTATGTGATCATTTTATATATTCTATCAATGCGCATTTTGAGTTAAAATTAGCTTTTAATCAACATGAAAGGTATGGCAAGTTTTAGTTTGATTGAGGTGAGTATTCTTCTGCAGTTCTATGATTATCTGATGAGCAATCATTGAGTTTTGATAGGATCTGAGGTTGATAAATGGATTGCATCCATTACCGTGTGATTTTGAGGTTCAGAGCTTCACATGTGCCTCAGCTCCCTAATCTGTTGTCTTGCCTGTCACTTTAAGAGGAACATGCCAGCCCTGTACTCTGTCTGTCTGTGTAATACATTTACTCTTTATTGTTCTGAAATACCATTTATTGCATGGTACTGCAACAAAAATTATCAAATTTCACAACATACGCCGATGATATTAAATCTGATTCTGATTCTAAGAGGTTTTAATCTCTCTCTATAAGAACTAACAACGTAATTCTTGAGGAAACTTTCCTCGACACACTCACTAAATTCTGGCCCCACCCAGATTGAGGTTTTTCTTTCATTATTTTTCTGTTTATCACATATCAGCTGCTCCTCCCCCACCTGGCTCTATCTGCCCATCTTTCCTGCTCCCTCCTCATCTGGTCTCACCACTCCCTCCACGATCTATATATTGACTACCTTTCAGCTGCGCTATCAGACCTGATGCAGAGTCTTCACCCAGAATGTTAGGACGTAGAACAGTACCACACAGTACAGGCCCTTTGCAACACAATGTCGTGCAAAACTTTTAACCTTCTGCAAGCTCAATCTATCCCTTGTCGTCCATATTCTTTCATCCGTCCGCCTATCTAACACTCTCATTAATATACCACCACTCCTCGTAGTGCAGTCTATGCACACACCAGTCTCTGTGTAAAAATCCTATCTCTGACATTCCCACTGTATTTTCCTTCAATCACTTTAGAATTATGCCCCCTCATATAAACCATTTCCACTCTGGGAAAAATGTGCTGGCTTTCCACTCTGAATATGGTTCTTATCATTGTATACACCTCTGTCAAGTCACCTCTCATCCTCTTTTGATCCAAGGGAAAAAACCCTATCTCCCTCAACCTATCCTCATAAGACATCTTCTGTAATCGAGTCAGCATCCTCATAAATCTCCTCTGCACGCTATCTAACGCTTTGACTGCCTTCCTATAATGAGGTGATTAGAATTGAACGTCATACTCCAAGTGCGGTCTAACCAGAGTTTTATAGAGGTGCAGCTCCTAAATTCATCAAAGGTTCAAATGTTCATTTATTATCAAATTATGTATCCATATACAACTCTGAGATTCTTCTTCTCCAGATTGCCACGAAACAAAGAAAAACCGTGGAAGCCAGTTCAGAGAAAAACAACCAGCTCACCAACACAACCATCTGCCCTATAAATCCCTCCTTCCCCCTCCATAAAAAGTAATACGATCACCCCCCAACACCTCACCCTCTCCTTGCACAAAAGGCTAACAAAAATGCAACAAGAACATTGACCTTAAAACCTCCTTCCCCTACATGAAAACACAAAAAGAACATCGAACCCCAAATCCCCCACCCCCACAAAGAGCAGTAAGAAAACGCAGAACATAAAAACTATAAGTCTGAAAAAAGGTCTATAGTCCAAAATCTAGATGCAAAAACTTGGTAATCCAGCGACTAATGAAGGCAAACACACCATACCAACTTTCGCAGTAACTTTGAGGGATCTATGCACTTTGCCCTCAAGATCCCTCTGTTTGTCCACACTGCTAGGAATCCAGTAAGCGTAACTGCACCAGACAAATTCTGCCCCATATTATCCTCTTGCACTAAAGAGGTGCCAATCAACATCGGAGAAGTTGAACTCACCCATGACAATAACTACAGTGGGGCGTCATGTTAGCGTAGCAGTTAGCGTGATGCTATTGGAGCTCAAGGCGACCCGGAGTTCAGAGTTCAATTCTGGTGTTGTGTGTACGGAGTTTGTACATTCTCCCTTTGAACATGTGTGATTGCTCCAGGTACTCTGATTTCCTCCCACAGTCCGAAAGTGTATCGGTTAGTAGGTTAATTGGTCATTGTAAATTGTCCTGTGAATAGGCTTGGATTAAATAGATGGTTTGATAACTGGCTCATTGGGCAGGAAGGATCTATTCCTCACTGTATCTCCAAATAAAATAAAATAAACAACCCTGTTATTTTTGCACATTTCCCAAATCTGCCTGTAGTTCTGCTCCTCAGTGTCCCCGTTGCTGTGGGAATGGGGGAGGCCTTCTATAGAATACTCCCAAAGCAGTGATTATTGCCTGCCTGTTTCTGACTTCCAATCATACTGACTCAGTAGACAATCTCTCAAAAACTCCTCCCTTTCTACAGCCATTGACCATTCATGCTGCTCAACCTGCTGAATCCTTCCAGCACTTTATACTTGGCACTAGATTCCACTATCTACAATCGCATGTAACTCTGATCATTGAAACAATATGGCATCATGCAATCCAGTTTCCAGATCAGTCAATTCAAACTCAATAGTAAAGGCATATGTGATTATTGCTATTGCAGAGCAAGAATGTGCTCCTGGTTAGAGGAATTAAATCCATCCAATGGAAGAATAATTATGTAGTGAGAGAAAATAACTTGTTTTTCTGGGTGGTGTTGGTGCCTTTAGGAGTACACAATATGTAATAGCTTGCAGATGCATGTTGAGTTGCAATAAAATAACTCAGGCACTGCTGCATCTCTGTGGTAGAGCCATATTGACTCACTCTGCTGCAAAAATTGGAAGATTAAAACCATTTCATTGATTGTTGATAAGTTTTGTTATACGCAAAAGTTTAAAAAAAAGATGAAAAAGGCATTGAATAATCTTTTAGCTTGACAACCTTTTACTATTTCTGGCATCTGAAGTCCCAATAATTTTCATGAAGATTGATTGAAGAAAGCCACATTTAAGTTGAGGCAAACTTTTTGGTTTGGTGCTTTGTATTCTGTGCTTGTCGCTATTTCTCTCCCGTTTAAATGATTTGTTCTCTTTTTTTGTGCATTGAGGGTTTAATATTTTTTCTTTGAATGGGTACCTTAGTTTTTATTGTTTCATGGCTGCTTGTGGGAAGATGAATCTCAGGGTTTTATACTGCATGCATACTGTCATGTCTGTGCATGACGACATACATAACTAATTTCAGAGTTCTAAAGATTCAGTCTTTCAGATGGCATATTGTTTCTTTCAGAATATCCCCCCAGACCTGTGGAGTGGCGTCAGGTTTGGTAGATGTCTTGTCTAAGATGATGTTCTCAGTTTCTTTTATCACATGGCTGTCAGTGACATAATTATCACTGAGAGGTAAGTCTGGTGACTGTAATATGTCTGTCTTGTTGGATGCAATTGACACAGGTGTGTTCTTTTGTATCTGGTGCACATGGTGTCTCCATGCCTGATCTCCGACATCCACTGTGAACATCAATGGTCCAGTTCTTGAAGCTATCCTACCAGGTGTCCACTTGTCATCTTGGTAATCACACACTAGGACTTCTTGTCCAAACTGAAATCTCCTTGTTGTTTCACTTGACAACTGGTTGAATTAGTTTAAGCAGTTGAACTAATCCTCAGGATTAATTCCTGAGGATTGGAGGGTGGCTAATGTAACCTCGCTTTTCAAAAAAGGAGTGAGAGAGAAACAGGGGAATTATAGACCGGTTAGCCTGACATCAGTGATGGGGAAAATGCTAGAGTCAGTTATCAAAGATTTGGAAAGCGGTGAAATCATCAGACAAAGTCAGCATGGATCTGTGAAAGGAAAATCATGTCTGATGAATCTTATAGAATTTTTTGAGGATGTAACTAGTAGAGTGGATAGGGGAGAACCAGTGGATGTGGTATATTTGGATTTTCAAAAGGCTTTTGACAAGGTCCCACACAGGAGATTAGTGTGCAAACTTAAAGCACATGGTATTGGGGGTAAGGTATTGATGTGGATAGAGAATTGGTTGGCATACAGGAAGCAAAGAGTGGGAATAAACGGGACCTTTTCAGAATGGCAGGCAGTGACTAGTGGGGTACCGCAAGGCTCAGTGCTGGGACCACAGTTGTTTACAATATATATTAATGGCTTAGAAGAGGGAATTAAATGCAGCATCTCCAAGTTTGTGGATGACACGAAGCCGGGTGGCAGTGTTAGCTGTGAGGAGGATGCTAAGAGGATGCAGGGTTACTTGGATAGGTTAGGTGAGTGTGCAAAGTCATGGCAAATGCAATTTAATGTGGATAAATGTGAGGTTATCCACTTTGGTGGCAAGAACAGGAAAACAGATTATTATCTGAATGGTGGCTGATTAAGAAAAGGGGAGGTGCAACGAGACCTGGATGTCATTGTACAACAGTCATGAAAGTGGGCATGCAGGTACAGCAGGCGGTGAAAAAGGCGAATGGTATGTTGGCATTCATAGCAAGAGGATTCGAGTACAGGAGCAGCGAGTACTGCAGTTGTACAAGGCCTTGGTGAGACCACTCCTGGAGTATTGTGAGCAGTTTTGGTCCCCTAATCTGAGGAATGACATCTTTGCCATAGAGGGAGTACAAAGAAGGTTCACCAGATTGATTCCTGGGATGGCAGGACTTTCATATGAAGAAAGACTGGATCGACTAGGCTTATACTCGCTGGAATTTAGAAGATTGAGGGGGGATCTTATTGAAACATATAAGATCCTAAAGGGATTGGACAGGCTAGATGCAGGAAGATTGTTCCCGATGTTGGGGAAGTCTAGAACGAGGGGTCACAGTTTGAGGATAAAGGGGAAGCCTTTTAGGACCAAGATTAGGAAAAACTTCTTCACACAGAGAGTGGTGAATCTGTGGAATTCTCTGCCACAGGAAACAGTTGAGGCCAGTTCACTGGCTATATTTAAGAGGGAGTTAGATATGGCCCTTGTGACTAAAGGGATCGGGGGTATGGAGAGAAAGCAGGTACAGGGTTCTGAGTTGGATGATCAGCCATGATCATACTGAATGGCAGTGCAGGCTCAAAGGGCCGAATGGCCTACTCCTACACCTATTTTCTATGTTTCTATGAATTGTTTATTCCATACTTCCCTCCAGAGGTTTGGTTTCAGGAGGTCTATGCAAGATCTCAGATTTCTGCTCATGAGCAGCATTGCAGGTGTTTGATTTGTTGTTGCATGAACAGAGTTCTGACACACAAAGGGGAAGTTGTCCACCTTGTCCTGTAGAGAATTGTCCTCCTTGTCCATTGCTTTAATTGACTTCTTGAAAGTTTGGATTTACCTTTCAGCTAACTCATTCTGTTTCATCCAGTTCAATTCTGGCCTTCATGCCTTTGCGTTTACTAATCCTCTTCTCAAATGCCTTCTCTATAGCATTGAGCAATTATACCAGTCTCTGGTTAGTGCTGCCATTTGGTCTGCCATTTCCTGTTGATGTCAGACTAAGAGCTTTGACTGACTGCCAGTCCAGTTGGATCTTTCTCAGCGATTCATGTCTGAAAAGTGCTGGCCCTCCACTTTCAATGCATAAACTTCTACCTTTTGTGATTGGCCTCCATATGTCACATTTAATTTCAGTTTACCTTTGGGAGACACTTTGTAGGTCTGTAGCACCACTGGTCTCTCTAATAGTATCTTAGGAAACAGTCTGTTGTAGTCAGCCTCTGGAATTATAGACAAAGCTGGCCCTGTATCCAGCTTACACCAGACACATCTATTGTGATCCAAGTAGATTACTATCTGCTTCAGTAATATTTTGCAGTTCTAAGCATGGCCGTTCATCCTTTTCTCGTCTTGTCAGACTCTATGTTGTCTGATTCTGTTTTGCATTCGGTAACTTTACACACTTGCTTAGGTTTGTGTTTATGACTTTTCACTCGGTTGTGCTTTTTTTCAGCCTTGCACACTCTCTCTATGTGACCTTGCTTGTGACACTTCCTGCAAGCTTGTTCTTTGAACCCACAGTTTTTTACATCATGCAAGAATTTGACACATTGATACCATTTTTGGCTTTTTGCACCATTCAGAAACATTTTGTGCATTTCACATTCTAACTAATTTCTTTAGCTCTGCTGCATCTTACGCTGCAGTCTCTAACGATATTGCAATGGCCAATCCTCGTTCTAAGATTAGGTCTCTTTCTGCCATTCATTCTATTATGTTTCTTTGTATTTACTGTGAATTCCCACAGAAAACGAATCTCAGGCTGTAAATGGTGACATATATGTACTTCGATAATAGAGTTACTTTAAACATTGAACTTTGAACCTATTAGTGATCTTGTGATGCAAGTGTTCATGGTGCCATGTGGATCACATACCAATTCAGGCACAATTCTTTGAGATTAGGGGCAGAGGTTAAAATAGCACACAGTTACTCCTGATGACTCAGGCAATCCTGTAGAAACTGTTTGAATGTCTTACCACCTGGGTCCTGAAAGAACCTTTATATTCAATATTTCAGGAACAGCTGTTTCCCCTCTGCCATCAGATTTTTAAATGGACCACCTCACTATGTTTTTTTTTGCTTTCCTTTTGTGTAATTTGTAGTTTTTTAATTATTATGTATTACAATGTAGTTGATCGTATGTGACATTGACAGAAACCTGTGCGAGGAAGGTTTTAAGGTGGAAAAGCAGTTGTACTGGATTTTTCCACTCTCTTGATCTCATAAGTCAATGTACAATTGCACTGTACTGCTGTCACAAAAATAACAAATTTCAAAACATACGCCAATCATATTCAACCTTATTCGGATTCTGAACCTGATTCACTTGGGTCCTGAAGGAACCTTTACAATGTACAGTACTTTAAAGCAAATGCAAAAGACAACATAACCACAACTTTTGGGTGTGATAATTATCAGGCATGCTTAACAGAGGAGATAAAATAGAATCAAAGTATTATTTGTGAATAGGGAAAGCATGGGCAAATTGTAGGGGCTGGGAGAAGTGAAGAGAAAAAGCAGCTGGAAGATTAACCATACTGATGGGCATTTTGTACAAGAGGTCACAAGGGGTAGAGTGAATGGACAATGACCAGAAACATTAAATCCAGGTCTTTCTTCACAGATATCTCTTGACACAGAACATAAAATAGTGCAGCACAGGATCAGTCTATTTTGGCCCACAATCCCACAATGTTGGTCGAACCAAAGAAATGTGTTATCAAATGGCTAATTCCTTCTGGTTTAAGATGGCATTGGTGAAGCTCAGCGACTGCTTGCTGGTGGCAAATAAAACAAAGACAACAAGTCAATACTTCATTAATTACACTTTTTCTGCTAAACAATCACTGCAATCAATAGACTAAATTCCCTGCTGGAGTTCAGCTTTGAACTACCTGTACAACCCGGCATTTTTTGCAGTGAGAATTGAAGTCTCGAAGGTGCAGGACAGCTGCAGCATGCTGTGCATGGGCTGAATCAAGATGGTGGATTTGGGCTGGAGAGTGGGGAATGAGCCAATGTTTGGCCATTCCTGGAGCGAACTTGGAGGCAAGTTGATTTGGCAGGACAGAGGTGAGGGGAGCAGAGGCAATAGAGACTCGAGGCAGCAAGGCCTGGACCCGGGTCCAACAACAAGGAAATATCGAGGTTTGATCGATTTAAGTGCCAAGCTGAATTGGAAAAGTTTGGTGCGGGCCAAATTGTGGTGACGGAGCACTGGCCTGAGAGCTTAACGACACGGCAGGCCAAGAGCAAGATGTGAACGATTTAAGCGCTGGGCCAGATTGAAAAGGACTGTGTGTTGGGGTGAGAGTTGAGGCATGAGCTGGTTCAAATTGCTGCTCCACGAAGTTTACTGGTCTCCACACTGAACTTCAACTTGTTACTCTGTGAGGTTTACGCATGTCTGCACTGAACTGTGGCTGTGGCCTGCAACGATCACAGAGTGAACTCACTTTTGTAAACTTCAGTCTTGAATGTCATTTGCTAACTTTTATCATTTGAAATTTTTTTTTCAGCGTGTTGGGTGTTTGATGGTGTTCTTTTACTTTAATGGGTTCTATTGGATTTCTTTGTTTTGTAGCTGCCTATAAGAAGACAAATCTCAAGGTTGTATAAAGTATACATACTTTAATAATAAATGTGCTTGGACTTTAATTAATCCCTTCTGCCTACACAATGTCCATATTCTTCCATTTCCCTCACATTCCTGTGCCAATCTAAACATCGTTTAAAAACTCCTAATGTATCTGCCTCGACCACCACTCCAGGCAGCACATTCCAGACACCCACCACTCTCTGTGCAAAAAATACTTGCCCCTCGTATCTCCTTTGAAATTAATCAATCTCACCTTAAATGCATGCCCTCTGGTATTAGACATTTGAACCCTGAGAAAGAGATAATGTCTGGCTACACTATATATGCCTTTCATAACCTCATAAATCTCGATCAGATCTCCTGGCAGCCTCAGCCATTCCAGAAAAATACTTGACCTTGAAGTATTTCCAGGACTTCTGGTTTTCATTTTGGTTTTCCACCATCTGATTTTTTTTTAAGAGCATGAATTGGGGATTAGTGTAGAGAAATTTGTACTGATGGGGAAGGAGGTAGAGAATTGCAAACCTTGAATTCAGTGTAAAGGGTGGTCAATGGGCCCCAGTAGATCTTTGTGCTGGATAGAACCTAGACACTGAATTTTGGAAAAGTCTGTGTTAATTTAGATCAGAAAAAAATAGTTTGAAATGCTTTGGATGAGTGTAAACATAAGAGATTCTGCAGATGCTGGAAATCTGCTTACGTTTGCTGGAATGATGATTAGTTAGCTCCTTCTCGGGTACTTGACTCTGTAGTATCCAGCACATCTTCAAGAAATGATGCCACAAAAAGGTGTCATCCATCATTAAGGACTCCCATCACCCAGGTCATGCCTTATTCTCATTTCTACCATCAAGAGGTCCAGAAGCCTGAAGACACTCTCTCAACAATTCAAGAACAGCTTCTTCCCCTCTGTCATACAGCTTCTGAATTTCTGTTTTCACACTACTTATTTAATTATTTTATATATATACTTGCTGTATTTCAGATTTTTTCTCTATTATTATGTATCGCATTGCATTGCTGCCACAAAGACAATAAATTTCACGAGATAGGCCGTTGGTACTTAACGTGATTCTGATTCTGAATCCAGTGCAACACACAAAAACTCAGGAACTCAGCAGGTCAGGCAGCATTTATGGAAGTGAATAAACTGTTGACATTTCAGACTGAGACCCTTCATCAGGACAGATGAATGTAGACGTATTAAAAGCCTGTTCGAGGTAGCAGCAGGAATGGTAATGATTGATGTGTGCTTCTTTATGATGGATAAAAAATGGGGCCTGAAACTTCATTCAGGATAAGATGAAATGCTGAGGTTGTTCAGGGTAGTTTTCACTTTCAATGCTTGGATGCTCAGCTGCTCTCTCATACCAGGTCCACTGATTCTCATTATTGAAGCCGAACATGAAAATGAAGTAGTCCTTCAGGTGTGAGTCAAATGCTGCAATTATTTGGATCACCCTATCTGTCAAATAGATCTTTACAATGGTGAAGTTAATGAGATGAGCTGGCAACAGGCCGGGACCTAGAGGGAAATGTTACAACTGGTCCAATATTTCAGAACTTAAACAATCATGATCTATAAATGGCCACCTCTGGACTCCGTGACTCGATGCAGGAAACAATGAAAGGATTGCAGAAGAAAAATAGAATTGGAAATGTTCACAGGTTCAAAACTAGCATCGTTCATCAAAGTCTGTGAATTCAAAGGGGAAGTTCAGGCCATCGAAGGTGATGAAAATACATGACAGAGGGGAAAAAAGGACTCATATTGTGATCTCAAAATTCTTTGCAGCCAATGAAGTGGCTTTAAGTTATAGTCACTGTTAAAACGTGAACTGAGTTTCATTCAAATTGTACCCGACGTATCAATTCAATAATAGCTAAGTAATCTTTCAAAAACAATGCTGAACACAGATTAAATAACACATTAAATAACAGTGATAACAGGGCTGTAAACTTGGATTAAACCCCAATATAAATGGAGCACCACAGTAGCGGAGTGGTACGTGCGACGATATTATAGCTCAGGACATCAGAGTTTGGAGTTCAATTCCAGCATCCGCTGTAGGAATTCTTTACGTTCTTCCCATGAGTGCGTAGGTTTCCTCCAAGTACTCCAGTTTGCTCCCACAGTCCAAAGATGTGCCAGTTAGTTGGTTAATTGGTCATTGTAAATTGTCTTGTGATTAGGCTGGGGTTAAATCAGTGGGTTGCTGGACAGCACAGCTCAGTGGGCCAGAAGGGCCTGTTCCGTACTGGATAAAATAAAAATACATAAATAACCTACATTGGACATTATATATCTAACTGTGAATTTCAATCTAATTTTAGTTTCAAATCCAGAGAAGCAATGTGCTGGCAGTCTGTGTCATTCAGGCCCCAGCAAATATGAGTCAACTGTTGCGCTTTCTGTAATGTTGGCTGGCTGATACTGGCTTTATGAGACCCAATTACAACCTGCAATAGTGCATCACTCCCTTCATACCACACTGGGATTTTGAAACTCAGGCTCTGCAGCATTGCGCTAACCCACATACTTCTGAATCCAAAATCAGGCTGTTGCCAATTTGTACCGTGACTGACAATGTAGCAGTTGTATCATGACTGTTCCAAGTGCTAAGCTCAATAACTTGGATGAACAAAATGCTTTGCATTCTGCACCAAAATGGAGGAGACACAAGTAGGATTAGTCCTTACTTCAGCCAGGCTGTACTTCTTTGGCAAGCTGGCTGGGAAAACAGGATAAGAATGATTTTGGCCATCCTTCATCATTGGTATGACAAGAAAAATGTTTTTGATCTTATAAAGCTGTAGTTTTTTGAGTTTTCTCTCTCTCTCTCTTTCCCCTTGATCTCTATTCTCCTATTTCCTGTCTCCCAAGCTTTTATTTGTTAAAACACAGATGGTTGAATCACCGCCTGGTGTGGAAACAAAAATGCCCTTGAACAAAAAAGCACACTAAAAGTAATCAATACAGCCCAGTCTATCACAAGTAAGATCCTCCTCACCATTGAGTACATCTACATTGAACACTGTTGCAGGAAAGCAAAATTCATCGTCAAGGACCCCCAGTATCCAGGCCATGCTCTCATTTTCCTTTTGTCATCAGGAAGGAGGTACAGGAGCCTCAGGACCCACAACACCAGGTTCACGAACAATTATTATCCCTCAACCATTAGGTTCTTGAACCACAGGGAATGATTTCACTCAACTTCGCTCATCCCATCACTGAACTGACTCACTTTCAAGGACTCTTCATCTCATGTTCTCAAGGTTTATTGTTTATTTATATATTATTATGATTTTTTTTCTTTTTATATTTGCACATTGTTGTTTTTTGCACATTTGTTTTTTTTGCTGGTCCTGTTGGGTGCGGTCTTTCATTGATGCTATTGAGTTTCTTGGATTTACTATGAATACCCGCAAGAGAATGAATCTCAGAGTTGTATATGGTGACATATAGTGTATGTATATGCTTTGGTAATAAATTTACTTTGAACTTTTAACTTTGTAAATTAAACAAATAGTTAAACACTGACATGACCTTTACACTCTGCCAATTGTGACTGGTGTCAATCTGTCCCTTGCAATGTGATAATTTAGTGGCAACTAATGCACTCCTCAATGTACACAATCCACTGATGACACAATCACTTTGTTCTGTGATAATGGCATTGTTAGTTTCAAAGTGCGTATGGCCCGGATAATGCCTAAGCAAACTGATGTTATTGTTGTGATCATCATATTGATGTAACAGAGCCTAGCAACACAATGAGGATCTCACTGACAATTCTGTGAAGTAGTCCCCACTCAGGAAACACGGTATTCAGTGGAAAGTTTTGTGGTCACTGGGACGGAGTTAGTTCAGATGAAGGATGCCTTTAATAGGAGTTAACAACTAACCAAACAAGGTGAAAAGTGAAAATGAGCATAGTTACAGCAACACATATTTCTTTTTATAGCAAAATTAACTTTATTCATCATTTTAAAATCAGTTACAAGAATAAACCATTCCATGTCTTTTCATTCTTTAAATTTGTAGTCTATGCTGGTGGTGCTCATCTTCAAGTTTCTGTATCTTGTTCCCAAATGGGAGACTAGGGGGAGAGAGAACGTCCATGGTGGGTGCAGCCGGCTTTGGAGCAACCATCAATCTGTACTCCTTCAGTCTAGAATGTGCCAGTTAGCAGCATTCCTCCATGGATATCCTTACACTTCCTTCCGATATAGACAACAATTTAGACAATCAAGCCTTTAGAAAATTAGTTCCCCCCCCTCCGTTATTTCCCTGTAAGTTACTATTAGTTACATGCTCCTCCACACCTGCTTATTAAATCAAATATCTAATCATCCAATCATGTGCCAGCAACTCTGTGCATAAAAGCATGCAGACGTGGTCAAGAGGTTCAATTGTTGTTCAGACCAAACATCAGAATGGGGAAGAGATGTGATCTAAGTGACATTAACTGTGCAATGATAGTTGTTGACACGAGATGGTTTGAGTATCTCGGAAACAGCTGATCTCCTGGGATTTTCATGCACAACAGTCTTTTTTTTACAGTTTACAGAGAAAGAGGTGAAAAACAGGAGAAACATCCTGTGAATGGCAGTTCTGCCAGTGAAAATGCCTTGTTAATGATAGAGGTCAGAGGAGAATAGCTAAACTACTTCAAGTTGACAGGAAGATTACAGTACCTAAATAACCACACGTTTCAACCATAGTGTGCAGAAAAGCATCTCTAAATGCAGAAACATATCGAACTTTGACCAGAACACCACACTGATTTCCATTCCTTTCTTAATAAAGTGGCCACTGACTGTAATGAGTGGCGACGTGGAGGTACGTCTCTACAAAAGGAGCTGTTAGGTGCCCTTTCCCTCCACTAGCCTGTGGGTCTCCCTTGGGCAAGCTGGAGCACCTGCCTAGGCCCCCCACCCCGATTAGGGTCATGTGAAGCTATGGGAGCTGGTGGTAGATGGTTGCATGAGCAGCTGATGCATATCACAATTTCTAGTTATGATTCCACTGATGCCAGACATACAAACTCTGAAAAGTATTGATAAATGCTGGGGTCACCTGTCTTGTAAAGACATTGCCCAGAAGAAAGGCAATGGCAAACAACTTCTTTAGAAAATTGTTCCAAGAACAATCACAGTCATGGAATGGAATGACCATGATCACCCACATCATACGACATGGCATATAACAAATGAACAAACTAAGTGTAAATGTGTGTACATAGTTATATCTTCATTTCTTTCACTTGCTACGACTATGTTTGAAACTTTCGCAAAACCACCAAGAAAAAACTTGTGTTTCTATCATAACTTCAGCAGAGGTTCTGCAAAGAAATCTCAGTTACAAACATAACTGGGCCTTTTGCCAAAGTTAGATCAGTGGCGCCATAGAGGTCTGGAGAAATTTGTCATCGAGTCTCTGTGCTGTGTACAGATCAGACAAGCATATTCAACAAGAGGCTACAGAATTTTTTAAAAAGTTGCCAAGCAAACGAACTCTAGCCAACGGTAGCAAACCTGCTGTTTCTGTAGCAACTCAAGGTACTTCTCAGAAACATATTTGTTTAGAAAGTACAGTCTCTCCAGATGCTTAGATTGGTTTTAAACGGATTTATCAAACTCTTGGAAACAGACCTAGATACAGACAAAATGATCAAGACCTATGATAATTAAAACAGCGACTCTGTTTTTGTAAGCAAAGCCATTTTTTTTATTTCCTCATAAATCAAGGAAAAACTAAAGAATGTAATTATGTTCACAATCTGAGTGGTTAGTTCTCATGTTAAAATAATAAACATAATATGTTTTTGCTCGGCAAACTGGTAAATGTGATTTCTATTATAATTGTTCCATTGTACTACCTTAGTGAAGTTCCTTGGTTTTACTTTGGGCCTTGGGCCTATAGCCTGTCCAATTGTTGGATATGAACAAACACTTCATGGGTATATTGTTTAAACTATGAGAATCCTTGACACATTGGGAATAAAAAATGTTAATTTAATAGGATAATGGATATGAAGAGATACGTGTACCAATTTTATTTTATTCCCTGTAATGGGGTGGTGTGGCCATATTGTTCAAGGGTGTTCAGGTACCTATAAAAGGTGTCCATGATTCAGATCCATACAGTAATGTAGGAAAGATGATTTCTCTATAAACAAAAAGTTTTGTTTGAACCTGAAGGTCATGGTCTTCAAAATCTCATTTTCCTTAATCTTGCATGGGCTCCACTAGCACTAGTCAGGTGGTGGCTGATCTCCAAGTTGTTGTCTGCTTTTGAGGACAGAATGCTGCCAAGGTAGGGAAAGTGGTCTGTACTTTCAAGGGTGATATACAACCAAAAGACCTGACCACTAACCAAAGCCAGCACTTATTCTTGCTCACACTGTACTAGAATATGTGAATCCAGGACTGGACTTTACAGCCACCTGAGAACCCACCAATAGACAACCTCTTTGGAGAAAATCATACTCGAGTGATCACACTACCCATTGCTAAACAGGGAGATGGCGGCTAATGCAGGCGTGTACAGAAATCCACAGCTTCAGGGATTCTCTTTCCTATAGCACTTTGACTTCAGTTAGCATTCGTGTGTTTCTGATTTCCAGCTGCCATAGTGATTGAGCCTTTAAGGACTGATGACCAGTGCTGCATTCTGTGCAGTGAATTGTTGGAAGCTGCATTCAACTATACTGCTCCCTATAGGAGTCAGGACAGAATATAGTCATGCATCTTTTGAGGTAGAAAGTATTTTCAGCGAATCTTGCACCATCTCCACAGGTAACAATACTAAAAATGTGTGATCCAATTTCAAAAAACTCATCTGAGTGACAGGTCCTTCAATAATGCAGCACCAACACTCTACTTCAGAACTGTACTAAATCTCAACAAGTTTAAGTCTTCATAGCCTGAAAGTAGAATGGTCGATTTAGAATTAGAACCTTCACCCAAATTTCTCAGTTATGTGCTATAACTTACCAGTTATAAAGGTGCATGCATGATGATGATGATGGTGATGCTGAGGACGTCGACTCAGACCTGAGAGGCCAGCATCGGGCATTTTTATGCCCCACAAGGCACAGTTTGAAAGGCTGTGTGGGGCGCAACTCCTCGCACGGACATTCCGCAGCATTATTTTACGAGGCCGAGTTGCGAGTTCGACATCAACCCGGCGCGGATGGAGAGCACGCACGGGGGCAGTCTGTCACTGGATCGAACTCGGGAACCACCATTCTCGAGCCCGGCGCTGATTTCACTGCACCACCAGCCGACCATTATGAAATCTTCTCAACAACTAACCCCAACAAGATCAAAGAGACAAGCTTAATACAGTATAGATTCAAGATTGTTCAATGTCATTTCCAGTACTCAAGTGTAACGGAGAATGAAATAATTGTTACTCTGGATCCGATGCAGCAACAAAAATAAAATACAATAAGATAAAGGACACAATAAAAATTAAAAAAAACACATTAGATATAAATAGGTAAGATAGCTTATATATACAGTAGATTAATTGTATGTCCATAAAGTGATGCAAAGCTGACCATAAGTTGACAGATAGGAAATAATAAAGTAATGGTGGAGTTAGTTGGTGGAGGTGTAAATTAGCCTTACTGTTTGGGAAGGTTTGGTTGTCCTGGTATGGATGCTTCATAGGCTCCTTCTTGAAGGGAGATGGGCAAGCACTATAGGAGCAGTGTTTGTGGGATCATTCATGATACTACTGGACTTTTCCCTGCATCTTTCTGTATATTTCTCCTTGAAGACATGTAGCCTGGTGCTGGTGCTCCTAATAGAGCCTTCTTGTCTGCCACAGTACAGTTTCCGTACCAAGCAGTGACACACCTTGTTAAGTTACTCTCTACTGTGCAACTGTAGAATGACATAAGTGTAAGGGGGTTTCGTCTTTTATGTTACTGCGTAGGCTAATTAAAATGGCTTCTTTGTATGTTATACTTGGGAATGCTTCTTTGTTATGTTAACCGCTGAGAAAGTTCTTGCGCTAGCAGCTTGTTTTGGGTTAGACTGTGATAAGTAGATGTTACAAACCAATTGGGATAGTTTTTATGTTTCTCGTGTATCTGAAGATACTGTATGCGCGGGGTTTTGGGGCAGAAGGCAGGAGAGAGAGACAGAGGATAGACCAGGTGCTGTGAGTCGCTAACTGGGTGGGACCCCAAGCGGGGCGTTCGGCGAGGAGAGGAGACGGAGACGGACTCGTGTGAAGCGTCTGGTCAACCACCGTTGTTGGTCCCAAGCGGCCTGTCGAGGTGGTCCGAGGGGTCACAGGGTGAGGAAGAAGGGTCCTGAGCTCCAACTGTTTGTGCACGAAGAGTTTGAACTTTGATAAGTGTGGCACCTTTTATTTCCCTTTTATATTTTATTCTCTATTAATTATATAGTTCCAGTAATATCTATAAACTGTAAATCATTTAATTATATCTAGTATATTGTCTGTTATTTGGGTGGGGTGGAGTACATCACACAGCATCCACACAAACTTATTACCTAGTTTGGCGGGGCCGAGGGCTGTTTCCCTAGATGACAGCGAGCCGAGTGACCCTGAGGCTGGCCGGGGGGGGCTACATAAGTATAGGTGTGCAAAGTCCAGCTCTCTTCAGACTCCTCAGAATGTAGAGATGTTGGTGATCTTTCTTGACTGTGTTGGATGTGTTCTGGGACCAGGAGAGGTTGTGTGTGATATGCATACAAGGCAAAATAAGGCTGAAAATAAGACAAAATGAAATACACAAGATGCTTGGAGATGGATGTTTTGCCTTTTTATCTAGACAACTCTTCAAATTTGCATATCACAATACTTGTTATAAGACCATAAGATAAAGGAGCAGAATTAGGCCATTTGGCCTATTGAGTCTGCTTTGCCATTTCATCACGGCTGATTGAATTATCCTCTCGGCCCCAAACTCCTGCCTTCTTCCCATATCCCTACATGCCCTAACCAATCAGGAATCTATCAACCTCTGCTTTAAATATGCATAAAGACTTGACCTCCACAGCTGCGTGTGGCAGAATTCCACAGATTCACCACTCTCTGGCTAAGGATTATGGATACTGACCCCCCCAGCATCCAGGACACTTTCAAAAGGTGACGCCTCAAAAAGGTGGCATTCATCAGTAATGACACCCTATCTCCCTGGGCTTACCCTCTTCTCATTGCTACCATCAACGAGGAGCAACAGGAGTCTGAAGACACACACTCAACATTTCAGGAACAGCCTATTTCCCTCCACCACTGATCGATTTTTTCCCTCTCTTTTTGCACTACATATTTAACCTAACTTTCTTTCTTTATACACACTTCTTATTGTAGTTTATAGTTTTTTGTTATTATGTACTGCAATGTAACGCTGCTGCAAAAACAACACATTTCACGTTGACCATTGATATTTAACCTGATTCTGATTCTAACAGATTTCAACTAAAAACATTCATTGCAAGTTGATTTATGATGGATCCTCGGGATAAAAATGGTTGAAAAATATTGAAAAAGATTGCAAAGGTAGTCACTTAATCCCCAATCTTTGCTGTACAGTGTCTGGCAGATTGATTCGAGACCTCTCTCCACTGTTTTCTTGCGGGTACTGATATATTTATTTTAGTGATACCAGCCATATTTTCTTATCAGAGTCCTAAATTTCAATTAGACATTTCAGGCTTTTGTACTTGTCTTTAGTTCAGAGTTGAATGTTCTTATACTTACAGTTGAAAATAGAGTCCAATCTAAACCTTTCTAAATGCTCTACCACCTACCAAGCTTGAAAGGTCAAATCTATGTCACTATTTTCTTTCTAAATTCCTAATTTATTCTAAATTAACTTTTTGTTTCAATCCAAGTTCAAGTTTTCATTTGCTTCTTGCGATGAATTAAAGCCAAAATTCAAAATGCATGGCATGGACTGCAATTGTTTTTTTTCTCTCTACTCTGAATTAAGGTACCATGGCCAAATAATCCCAAAGTGCTGTATCATTTTTTAGGCAAATAAACAGCAGATACAGCAGGCAGTATTCCCACTCTGACTGAAATGATACTCTTCCTCATAATGGACAAAGCAGAGGTTTCAGATTCTCCGTATGTAATTTCCTCCCCTCCATCATCAGATGCAGAATGGGCAATGAACCCTGTGCAATACCTCGCTATTTTCTTTTTAGCTCTCTTTTTTTGCATTATTCATTTAATTTAATTTATATATAAGTAAAGAGGTGCTCCACCGATATAATGTGGAATAAAGTATTATGATTATGAGGACATGCAGCTCCCTTTTATTGTCGTTTAGTAATGCATGCATTAAGAAACGATAAAAATGTTTTTCAGAATGATATCACAAAAACACATGAAAAACCGACTTAAAAACTAACAAAAAACACATAATTATAACATATAGTTACAACAGTGCAAAGCAATACTGTAATTTGATAAGAACAGACCATGGCACAGTAAAAGTCTCAGAGTCTCTCATGCAGACGGTGAACCTCCAGCGCCGCCAACTTGCCGATGCAGCATCCCGGAAGCATCCAACCACAGTCCGACTCCGAGTCCGTCCGAAAACTCCGAGCCTCTGACCACCTCCCGACACCAGTGCACCGAGCACCATCTCTGCCGAGCGTTTCGACCCTGGCCCCGGCAACAGGTGATATGCAAAGCCGAGGATTTGGGGCCTACGTCTCCGGAGATTCTCGATCGCACTGTAGCAGCGGCAGCGAAGCTGGCATTTCAGAAGTTGCTCTAGATGTTCCTATGCACTTTCATGGCTGTCCCCATCAAATCTGGATTGATGCACGGTCCCCTAGATAACACATATCGATTTTCTTTCGGAACGACTGTGCCACTGTGTCACGCTGCCATCTTCTCCTCCCTCACTTATAGTTACAGAAGAAGTACAGTGCAGGCAGGTAATAAGTTGCAAGTCCATAAACCAGGTAGACTGTGGGGCTAAGAGTCCATTCTTATTGTACTAGGGGACCATTCAGTGGGATAGAAGATAGTAATGGAATTGACCTTAAGGTGGTAGTGCTTTCAGGCTTTTGTATCTTGGGAGGGGGAAGAAGAGGGAATGTCCAGGCTGAGTGGGCTCGATGATTATGTTGGTTGCTTTTCTGAAACAGCAAAAGGTGTAGACAGAATCTATGGAGGGGAAGTTGATGTCCGTAATTTACTGAGCTGTGTCCACAACTCTTTTGCAGTTTCTTGAGATCTCGGGCAAGGCAGGCCATGATAAATCTAGATAGAATTTTTTTCTATGATGCATTTAATTAAGTTGGTGAGGATCAACAGGGGCATGTCTAAATTTGTTATCCTCTTGAGGATATAGGGGCATCGGGCAATCTATATGGTTGGACCAGGACTTGTCACTTTTTTTTTGGCGTGTGAGTCTGTGCATCTGTGTGTCCATGCGTGCATCTGTGATGATGGATTTTTCATGGCTTTTTCCAAGGCGCAGAATGAGAGAGAGAGACTGGGTGGCGCGCCAATCCCCACACAGACATTTTCGCAGCATTTTCCCTTTGTTTCACGAGGTCGAGTTGCGGTCTCGACACTCAACCCAGCACAGGTGGAAAGCATACTTGGGAGCGGACCTGACTAATTTCGAACCTGGGAACCTCCACTCCCGGGTCCGGCGCTGATGTCGTTGGGCCACCAGCCGGCTCGTCACTTTTGTTTTTAACATAAGATTTATACTCAGGGTTATACACATTGACTTGATTTACAAGTAATCAAGCTTATCAGACTAGAACATGCAAGCTAAAAACAGGTACCATCCAACATTTCATCTGGGAGCTTCCAGTGAATACTCAATACTTCAAACATGAGTGACTTCCTGAGGTTTCATTCAATAGATCCTAGTACTTATTCTGTTCTGCAGTCCCTATTGCTTAATCAAAGATTGAAAAAGTCAATGTGTTGTTGTTTTGTGTGCCAAAGAGTCAATCCTTACCCTAAATAAAATTTGTTTATATTTGCAGTCATAAGGCAAAGATATTCAGATGTAATTGTAGACATTTAGAATCCTATTGCGGAACTTAAGGAGACAGAGAACAAAGTGTGAAATCAATGTCCTGTTTTGTACATGATTCAGGTTTAACATCACCAATTAATGCCATAAAATATGTTGTTTTGTGACAATGCATAATAAAAATAGGGTGGCCGGGTTGAGATATGTTTCAACCAAAGGAAGGGCAAGGTTCAGTTCTGGTCACCTCACTGCAGGGAGGATGTGGATACTATAGAGAGAGCATGGAGGAGATTTCAAAATCAGGTTTATTATCATTGGCATATGATGTGAAATTTGTTAATTTAGCAGCAGCAGTTCAATGCAATACATAATATAGAAAAGAAAATAAATAATAAATAAAATAAAAAAACAATAATAAATAAATAAGTAAATCAATTACATATATTGAATAGATTTTAAAAAGACATGCAAAAACAGAAATACTGTATATTAAAAAAACGTGAGGTAGTGTCCAAAGATTCAATGTCCATTTAAGATTCGGACAGCAGAGAGTAAGAAGCTGTTCCTGAATCACTGAGTGTGTGCTTCAGGCTTCTGTATCTCCTACCTGATGGTAACAGTGAGAAAAGGGCATGCCCTGGGTGCTGGAGGTCTTTAATAATGGACGCTGCCTTTCTGAGATACAACTCCCTGAAGGTGTCCTGGGTACTTTGTAGGCTAGTACCCAAGATGGAGCTGACTAGATTTACAACCTTCTGCAGCTTCTTTCAGTCCTGTGCAGTGGCCCCTCCATACCAGACAGTGATGCAGCCTGTCAGAATGCTCTCCATGGTACAACTATAGAAGTTTTTGAGTGTATTTGTTGATGTGCCAAATCTCGTCAAACTCCTAATAAAATATAGCCACTGTCTTGCCTTCTTTATAACTACATCGATATGTTAGGGCCAGGTTAGATCCTCGGAGATCTTGACACCCAGGAATTTGAAGCTGCTCACTCTCTCTACTTCTGATCCCTTTATGAGGATTGATATGTGTTCCTTCGTCTTACCCTTCCTGAAGTCCACAATCAGCTCCTTCATCTGACTGACACTGCGTGCCTGGTTGTTGCTGTGACACCACTCCACTAGTTGGCATATCTCACTCCTGTATGCCCTCTCATCACCACCTGAGATTATAGATGGTATTTGAGCGATGCCTAGCCACACAGTCATTTGTATATAGAGTGTAGAGCACTGGGCTAAGCACACACCCCTGAGGTGCGCCAGTGTTGATCGTCAGTGAGGAGGAGATGTTATCACCAATCTGCACAAATTGTGATCTTCCGGTTAGGAATTCAAGGATCCAATTGCAGAGGAAGGTACAGAGGCCCAGGTTCTGTAACTTCTCAATCAGGATTGTGGGAATGATGGTATTAAATGCTGAGCTATAGCTGATGAACAGCATCCTGACGTAGGTGTTTGTGTTGTCCAGGTGGTCTAAAGCCATGTGGAGAGCCATGGAGGTTGCATCTACCATTGACCTATTGTGGTGATAGGCAAATTGCAATGGGTCCAGGTCCTTGCTGAGATTTATAAGGATGTTGCCTGGATTGGAGGGCATACTTTATGAGAATAGGTTCAGTGAACTTTGCCTTTTCTCCTTGGAGTGACAGACGATGAGAGGTAACCTGGTAGAGCTTATAAGACGATGAGGGGCATGGATCCTGTGGATAGCCATAGGCTTTTTCCCAGGGCTGAAATGGCTAACATGAGGGGGCATAGTTTTAATGTGCTTGGAAATAGGGACCGATAAGATGTCAGGGCTAAGTTTTTCACACAGAGAGTGGTGGGTACATGGAATGCACTGCTGGCAGTGGTGGTGGGAGCGGATACAATAGGTTCTTTTAAGAGCTTAGAAAATAGAGGGTTATGCGCTAGGGCAATTCTAGGCAGTTTCCAGCGTGAGTTACATGTTTGGCACAGCATTGTGGGCTGGAGGTCCTGTAATGTGCTGTAGATTTCTATGTTCTATGTTCTATATTCCCTCTGCTAGCCTGCAGGTCACCCTTGGGTGGTGTCTATTCAGAAGTCTGATGGTGAAGGAGAAAAAGATGTCCCACCTGTTCATCAAGAAGCCAAGTCTTGTGCCTAATTTTCTACTCTGTGTCCAAGTTTTAGTAAAATGCCTATTTGCACTGCTTTTATGTCTTCTATAACCTCAAATTCCTTCAAAAATGCATTGATTGTTCGAGGAATAAGGAAAATCCAGTAATCCAGAGACCAACTCTAATAATGTGAGTATGAATTCATAGAACATGGAACACAGCACAGTTCATTAGTTTTGGTTCATGATGATGTGCCAAACTTTTAACTGCTCTAAGAGAAACCTAACCCTTCCCTCCCACATAGTCCACAATTTTTCTTTCATCCATAAGTTTATCTAAGAGTTTCTTAATTGTCCCTAATGTATCTGCCTCTACTACTAAACCTGGCTGTGTGCTTACCACTCTCTGTAAAAACTTACCTCTGATATCCCTCTATACTTTTCTCCAATCACCTTAAAATTGATGTTGAGGTGATACTGACTGGTTCTTTGCTTGTGAAGATCAAGATTTTCCCACCTGGACCACATAGGTTTATAGTGAGGATCGGTGCACGTAAACTGATTCCACTCTTTGGGCCGGGGGATGTTCCACAATAGCACAGCGAGCTGTGACGACTGTGGCAACCAAAAGGCTGTAGGCTGGGTATCAGAGTTTTCCTTCTCCCAGACAGACCGCCTGGCAAGGCTAACAAGTCCCATCTACCCGGGTTTGGAATCGGAGATGTCCTTCTCCTAAGCTGGCTGCAACCAGAGCTGATGAACCCAGACTGCCCGCCCAGTTATACTGCTGAATACTCAATCGCGCCATGACATTGCAAACTCAGTAAGAACAGGGACGCCACACAAAGGCGTTGCTATGCGCACAATAGTGTAGGAGAGGCTACGGGAGATGCTTCACCTTCCTTGAGTGAGCAGGGTGCTCAGCATCCCTGTCGTCTTGAAATGGCACCGTCTTGTATTAACCATTTCCACCATGAGAAAAAGTTCCTGGCTGCTCACTTCACCTATGCCTCTTATCATCTCGTACACCTCTATCAAGTCAGCCCCCATTCTCCTTTGCTTCAAAGAGAAGAGCCCTAGTTCACTCGACCTATCCTCATATGACATGCTCTCGAATCCAGGCAGCATCCTTGCATATCTCCTCTACATCCTCTCTCCAACTTTTCCATGCTTCCTGTAAAGAGATGACCAGAGCTGAGTGCAATATTCTAAGTGTGATCTAACCAGAGTTTTACAGAACTGCAATATTATCTCCCGGGAACAGAACTCAATCATCTGACTAACTAGGCCAACACAACATACACCTTCTTAACCCCCTATCAACTTGTACAGCAATGTTGAGGAATCATAACCAAGCATGATAATCAGAAAATTTAATTTAAATTAATAACCTAGAATTTTTACAATTGTCTTAATAATAATATCTGAAAAATTCTGAGAGACACAAGAGATACCAGATATTAGAATCTGAATCAAAAACAAGCTGTTAGAGGAGGCAGCATCAGTGGTCAGAAATGGATGGGATTATATAGACTATCTTTATGTGCATGGAACTCTAATGTTGGTTACTCTTAAATGATTGATTTATTTATCTATCTAATTATTGATTGATTGATTTATGGATTTGTTTGTTTGTTTATTTTAGAGGTACAGTGTTGAATAGGCCCTTCCAGCTCACTGAGCAACCTACCATTTTAACCCTAGTCTCATCATGGATAATGTACAATGACTCTTTAACCTACTTTGGAATGTGGGAGGAAACTGGAACACCCTAAGGAAATCGAAACAGTCACGCGGAGAACATACAAAATCCTTACTGATGGTACTGGAATTGAACTCTGAACTCCGAAGTCCCAATCTGCTATCATGTCACCCTAACTGCTACACGACTGTGGTGACCATTACAAGCAACTCAAGAGGCATCAGAATTTGATTTGAAAATACACGTGGACTAAGATGTTAACTGTCCTGTGCTATCACCAGTGGGATCATCAGTTGATCTGCCACCTGTCCTCAGGAGTTTCAGCCCGCCTATGGTCAGGACTCCCTCGAGGTGGTGAGCCAGCAGTGCTAAAGCACCACCTCCCACTGGTGAGCTTAAAAACTTGGCATCTGTCTCTATCAGAGTTGTTGGTTGCTTCCATCCAACAGATAGTCTACTCTTCAGGTGTCTATGCAACTACTGAAAGGTTTGCAAGATATGTATACACTATCCGACTATCTGCCCCTCTGGACATACTTGGTCCACACCCATGCTGATCCTGTCTCTGCTGCCTCAGCTACAGCCCTGCTGGTTGACTTGATCTCTCTTCTAGTGAGCCAAGGTCACGCAGCCACTTCTGGAAAGTGAACGCAATAAAGCCACAGCAACCTACTTCTAATGGTAGCATGAGACCTTCCACCATCTGTCTCTGCACTCTGATCTTAATTCTGCATACTTGGTTAACTTGCGCTCATGGGCTTCATCGATGCTGTCTTCCCAGGGGACTGTGAGTTCACCAATAACCACTTTTCTACTGCTGTCAGACCATACGATTATATCTGAACGCAATGTGGTGAAAGCTATTTGCTCCGGGAAACTGCCTTTCCCATCCAGGTCATCCTTGACACACCAATCATTGGCTGAAGGAAGTATGCTTGATCGTGAGCCTGCGCTGTACACCCTTGACTTGGAGCCTTCTCTCACAAATGATATGCGATGTTCTGTGCAGCATGGGGCATGAGATAAGTTGTGCTGCAGTACTCTCTGCTCAACCGCTTCTGTTACAACTTTGAGAACGTTGTTATGTCTCCACGTGTACATGCCACTGGAAAGATTGACTCTGCATGCACTCAAAATATGTTGAAGTGTTCCCTTCTCGCCACAGGCAGCACACCTGTCTGTCTTATCTTCATGCCAGGTGCTGAGGTTGGCAGGTGTTGGGAGCAGGTCATACGCTGCTCTGCATAGAAAAGAAATGCGGAGCAGTTCCATCTGCCACAGAACATTCCAAGAAAGATGTCATTGTTCAATGCTTTCTCACCAGGTCCAAGCCCCTTGTTTGGCCAGGCCAGCTGTTTTAGCTAACCTCTTCTCCTCTTCTACCTCTCGTATTTCTTGTGTTACAAGCTCACGGCACTCCGTACCTGTAGAAGATGACCACCACTTGTGGGTTGGACATCCAAGTCCCTGGCAGCCTAGCTAGATAGCCCCAACCGTCTCCTTGTGCTTCAATCTAGACTGTGCCTCATCAACTGCTACACGGGCTGACCTCTTCCTGCCTGATCTCACATCCGGCTGGGTGTTCTTGATGACGGTCTTCTGAGTCTCAAAGCATCAAGAATGATCTTACCTTGGCTACCTTGACCTCTTCAACAAGGGATTGCACTGGGATGGTAAACTTTGTCTGGCTACTGTGGATTGCAACATTGGTCAGGCTGCTTGGTATTCCAAGCCACTTCTTCACATACTTGTTGATCTTCATTTCCATTGCCTCAACATGGGACATTGCCACTTTATAGACGGTTAGTGGCCACATTATCCGTAGCATCAGTCCGTACTGCAAGCACCACAACTTCAACTTGCCAGGCAGGCCACACTTGTCGACAGACATCAGACCTTTGCTGATCTGTTCTCCCGTCTCTTGAACCCTCTTGGTGTCTCTCAGCTCCTCTGTGTACCATTGCCTGAGGCTCTTAACTGGTTGGTCCTGAATGGATGGACTCTCCTCTCCACAAAGGGTGAAATGAAAGTCAGCCAGCTTTCCTCTCCTAAGAACAAGGCTCCTTGACATCTTGGTCTTGAACTTCATTCTTCCCCAATCCATTAGCTCCTTGAGCTTAGATAGTACATTTTCCACTGCCTCCGTGCTGGGACCCAAAAGGGTGAGATCATCCATGAACGCTCGTATTGGTGGTAACTCCCCTCCACCATCAAATGTGACACCTGGTTCCACTGATTCTACAGCCCTCACAATGACCTCCATGGCTAACACAAAAAGGATGGGTGAAATTGCACATCCCATTGGGATTCCAACATCCAAGCTCTGCCACCTAGTTGTAAACAGCTGAGTGCAAAACCTCATTCAGAAATCGTTCTACTGCTGCGTAACAAAGTTCCTCACCTTAGCAGGAATTCCATCGCAAACTCAATCAGGACATGGGAAACAGAAGCATACGCATTTGCAAGATCAAGCCAAACTACAGCCAGATTTCTTCTCAACCTTTTCAACTCCTGGATGGTATGCCATATCATACTAGTATGTTCAAAGCATCCTGGGAAGCCTGGTATTCCTGCCTTCTGCACAGATGTATTTACCAACCCATTCTCTATCACAAATGAAGATATTCTTTCTGCTAGAATGTCAAACATAATCTTCCCCTCTACATTCAGGAGTGAAATTGGTCGGAACTGATTCAATATAGTAGAATTCTCTTCCTTCAGGATATATACTCCTTCAGCCTCACTCCATGACAAAAGAACAACACCTTGTCTCCACACCACCTTTAACAATCTCCACAAGTATTTCCTCAGCTCTTCACACTTCTTGAACACCTTATACGGCACTCCATTAGGTCCTGGCACTGAGCCTGACCTTGCCATTCTGATGAACTGATCGACTTCTGCCAGTTTGAGTTCTGACAGATCGAACTTCACTCCTGGCTTGGTAGGCTTCACAAGCCCTGAAATGTCAAGCAAAGGAGACTCCCGCTGTTCATTAGAGTAAGTGCTTGCCAGGTGATCATCAAGTTCTCGTTGAGAGATGTTAAGCTGCCCGCTCTTACTTTGTTCAAACCATTTCTTTGTGAACTCATGAGGGTTCTCAAAGAACGACTTTCTTGCCTTCTCTCTCTTCTTTCTCTTTTTACGTTGTGACTCTGCACAATGGAGTGATGCTAACTTTATTTGAAAATGCTCTCGGAGATCAGCAAGCCCTGGCTTGTCACCCTCACTTGCTACCTTCCACCTCTGTCTCAACGATCTAAGCTCTCTCCTCAACCTACTAATCTCCTTCTGGTACCTGCTTGGTTGCTGTGTTGGCTTTGCTTTCTTCAACTGAACCAAACCAAACCTGTACTTTCCAACATTGTAAATCATATCACCCATCACTTCCAACTTTCTCTTTGATGTTCCCCTGAGAGTGTTCTCCAACATCATACTGATCTCTTCATCAAATACACGCCAAGCCTTCTCATCTGCCATTGCTGGCCACTTGACCTTCCTCTTCTTCTCCACCTCCTCACCACTGCCATCATGCGAAGGATCTACCTGGGTACTGTGGTCTGAAACCTGACCTGGGTTATCTCTCGGCTGACTTGGAGTATGATGACTCTCTCCAGAGCGAATCGCTGTGGCTTGTGAATCAGAGTTTGAAAAGACCACATCATCTGTGCTTGGTGAAGTAATCTCATCTTCATCCACTGGGACGGAATAGCACCTCAACTTTGCTTGGTGGACTCGTAAACCTTTAACCCTCTCCCAGACCAACACATTGGACACTCAGAGCCTCTTATCCTAGTTCTTGGCCGTAGTCATTCCCTGTGATTAATTGTAACCGTCCGATTGGGTCCATCATTCTCCCTCTCTCTCGGAGGACCCCGAGGGTATGTTTCTCTGTGTAAACTAGAAGCTTCAAGAGGTGGGTGCTCTTCTGAGCTGGTGCCTGGACTACCAATCCCGACAGCCCCGGTCCAGTCTTTCCTGGCTGCCCGCTGTCTCTCCACGCTGTCACCGGACTATTCCCGGTTGCCAAACAGACTATTCCTGGTAGTCACTGGTGTCCAGAATAAAAGAACTGAAGATACATGTGGACGGAGATGTTAACTGTCGTGTGCTATTCAAAGAAAAGTCAATGAATCATTGTGATGCCTGGAACTTGCACAATGAAGCAACACCTCAAACACTGGAGGAATTTAATGGGCCAGGCAGCATCTCAGGAGGGAATTGGATAGTCAGTCATTGGTCCTGATGAAAGGACTCCACGCAAAAATAACAACTGTCCATCTCTCACTTGAACCACTGCTTTCCTCAAGCATTTTGTGTGCTGCTCCAGATTTCCAATATCTGTGGTCTCTCTTGTGTCTCCGTCTTGCACAATGAATATACTTAAAGGAATAAACACAGCATCTAATTTGCACACAATAATATCCCACAAACAACAAGGAAAGAATTGGGAAGGTTACCTTCTGATGATGGCATAGCATTGTAAGCAGAAAGTAGAGGTGTGGAGATACGTCTCCACCAAGGGAGGTGTAGGACCCTCTTTCCCTCTGCTAACCTCCTGCTTACCCTTGGGCAAGGTGTAGCACCTGCTTAGACCTCCCCACCTGATTAGCATCATGTGAAGCCAACAAGCAGCTGCTGGGGATAGTCATACGAGTAACTGGTGCAAATCATGTCCAGGTGATGCGACCACTGACACCAGGCAAACAACCTTTGAAGAGTCGCAAACACGAGGAATTCTGCAGATGCTGGAAATTCAAGCAACACACATCAAAGTTGCTGGTGAACGCAGCAGGCCAGGCAGCATCTCTAGGAAGAGGTACAGTCGATGTTTCGGGCCGAGACCCTTCATCAGGACTAACAGAAGGAAGAGCTAGTAAGAGATTTGTAAGTGGGAGGGGGAGGGGGAGATCCAAAATGGAGGACAGAACAACAGGAGGGGGAGGGATGGAGCCAAGAGCTGGACAGTTGATTGGCAAAGGGGATATGAGAGGATCATGGGACAGGAGGCCTAGGGAGAAAGACAAGAGGGGGGGGACCCAGAGGATGGGCAAGGGGTATAGTCAGAGGAACAAAGGAGAGTGAGAGAAAGAATGTGTGTATATAAATAACGGATGGGGTACGAGGGGGAGGTTGGGCAATAACGGAAGCTAGAGAAGTCAATGTTCATGCCATCAGGTTGGAGGCTACCCAGATGGAATATAAGATGTTGTTCCTCCAACCTGACTGTGGCTTCATCTTTACAGTAGAGGAAGCCGTGGATAGACATATCAGAATGGGAATGGGATGTGGAATTAAAATGTGTGGCCACTGGGAGATCCTGCTTTCTCTGGCGGACAACCTTTGAAGAGTATTGATAATGGCTGAAGTCACCCTTATTGTAAAGACACTGCCCAGAAGAAGGGGATGGTAAACCACTTCTGTAGAAAAATTGGCCAAGAACAATCATGATCATGAAAAGACCATGATTGCTCATGTAATACGACACTGCATATAATGAATGTACTATTTTAAGTAGGAGAACGGAGAACCCCCCTACTTAAAAATACACCGATGGTGGGTATTGTTCAACACATTAGCACGATATTCAACATGCAGTTCATATGGTTGGTATTATTTTATTTATTTACTTACTTATTTATTTCGAGTTATATCACAGAACCGGCACTTCTGGTCCAACTAGCCACACCTCACAGCAGGCCATTGATTTAACATTGGCCTAATTACAGAGCAATTTACGATGATGAATTAATCTACTTACCAGTACAGCTTTGAACTGTAGGAGGAATCCCACATGATCACAGGAAAAATGTACAAACTCCTGACAGATGGTCCTGGAATTGAACCCTGAACTCCAAAACAACCTTAGCTCTAATAGTGTCACGCTAACTGCAACACTGCCGTGGCTATGATTCATGGAAGTACTGCCTGAGTCTGTACTGCTATGCACTCTGATCTTCACAGAAATATTACGCTGGAGGTCTTATTTGTATTCCCAACAGAGCAAGTAAGCTTCAGCATAACGTCTCATCTGAAAGATAGGAAATGGGGTAATGGAAGGAGATAAAAAGCCATGATATGACACTCTATAATCAGAAATTACCTCATGCAGATTTATGGATAACAACACATGCAAAATGCTGGAGGAACTCAGCAAGTCAGGCTACATCTATGGAAATGAATGAACAGTCGATGTTTCAAGCTGAGACCATTCTTCAGGACTGGAAAGGAAGGGGGAAGGCACTAGGACATAAAGGTGGGGGAGGAGAAGGAAGATAGTTAGAAGGTGTTGGGTGAACCCAGGTGGGCGGGAAAAGTACAGAGCTGGAGAGGAAGGAATCTGATAGGAGAGGAGAGGACCATCGGAACATGTGAATATGGATGGTGTTGTGGGCACGTGGCCAAGTGGTTAAGGCATTGGACTAGCGACCTGAAAGTCGTGAGTTCGAGCCCCAGCCGAGGCAACGTGTTGTATCCTTGAGCAAGGCACTTAATCACGCATTGCTCTGCGACAACACTGGTGCCAAGCTGTATGGGTCCTAATGCCCTTCCCTTGGACAACATCGGTGTCGTGGAGAGGGGAGACTTGCAGCATGGGCAAATGCCGGTCTTCCATACAACCTTGGCCAGGCCTGCGCCCTGGAGAGTGAAGACTTTCCAGGCGCAGATCCATGGTCTCGCAAGACTAACGGATGCCTTTAAATTTAATTGTACAGAAGCATATTTGTGGGTTCAGTTAGTGAAACAGCAGACACTGATTGTGGATAAGTACAGCAACTGTTTATTCACAAATAAGCGATAAAATATTTCACTCACATGTAAGTCCAACAAGCATTCATCCGAGTACCCAGACTATAGAAACTACAACACTGAACACCCAATACACTTGTTAAATCTGTCCAAGTTACACAACAAGATCAGGCAAACAATAAACAACTACTTAACTAGGTGTGAACTCGAAGCATGAGCCCTCCCCTATTAACTGCAACACACCTTCCAAATCGTTTCTCCAGCGCTGCCTGCAGCTCACAGCCTGGAGTGGTTCAGGGTTTAAGGCATCCGTTAGTCTTGCGAGAGCATGGATCTGCACCTGGAAAGTCTTCACTCTCCAGGGCGCAGGCCTGGGCAAGGTTGTATTGAAGACCAGCAGTTGTCCATGCTGCTAGTCTCCCTTCTCCACGACACCAATGTGGTCCAAGGGAAGGGCATTAGGACCCATACAGCTTGGTACCAGTGTCGTCGCAGAGCAATGTGTGATCAAGTGCCTTGCTCAAGGACACAACACGTTCCCTGGGCTGGAGCTCGAACTCACAACCTTCAGGTCACTAGCCCAATGCCTTAACCACTTGGCCACGTGCCCAGCACATGTACTTTCACCTTTATACGTCTGACGACTGGAAACCAGTCACAGATATTACAGCAAGTGTTCTGGGACCAGAAACCAGCACAACAAGCTAACCAATGGGAAGGCAGCTACATACCTCAAGTGAGCCCATCATTGATGAGGGCAGTGGAAGTGACTTTCGGAACATATTCAATCAGCAAACAAGTTAACCTTCCACATTACAGATGGACACCAGGGGAAGGTGATAGACAGGTGAGGAGAAGCGATAAGTGGAGAAAAGAAGAGGGAAGAGGGAGGAGAAAAATAACTTACTTGAAGTTGAAATTGATATTCATGTCATCAGGCTGGAAGCTACCTAGATGGAATATGAGGTTTATAGATATTTCACTTTGTGGATAAGAAATGTTATGATTAATGTGCAGCAGGTTCTAAACTCTAATAAGAAAGACAGTAACTCTACTACAAAGAGAGTTACCAAGCTTCCTTCACTGATGGCTTAGTTGTTTCTTCTGATTCTGGTAAAATATAACGTCTTTTTCTCGTGTTTTGCTCAGTAGCATGGCTAGGGAACCGAGAGTCTCGCGGATATAGAAATTCTTCCTGGTGATCGGAATGGACCTTGATGAGTCTGCCGCTTTAATAAAGGGCATGAATAATGCAAAGCATGTTTTACTACAATTTATTGGGATGTTTACTTTTGTTTTCAGCTTCTCCCTGAGAGGTTCGTGAACTTACGGGGGAATTATATGAGAAGGGCTTTAATGCAGAAGGAGAGCAAGTTAAAGAGAAGCTGAGCTTGTATCCTGATTGAAAGCAGATGTGTGAAAAGCTGTTTTCTTTATGTCCAGGTTTCCATTAACCGAGGCTAGAAGGATGTTGAAGAAAAGAAATGACATTCTACATGCTGCCCTGCACTGATTGATAGAGGCACAACCGTGACACACAGGTGCTCCAAAGTAACAACTAATCTGAGCATGTTTTACAAAATCATTCCTCGTTATGTTTTTTTAATATAGGCTGAGGGAGTATACTGCAGCTATGTGAATATAGAAGATATTAATTCAAATGAGAACCAGTCTTCAGATCTTAATGCAGATTGCAAGCAGTGAAAGCATCACTTTGCACTGTGGAGCACCGGCTGGCCACAGACTAAGAGATATGGTTGGCAAAATGGTTCGCATACGCAGCAACCAAGCATTAGAGAATGGGGTCATGTTAATTAGCTTGTATCACTCCAGGCCACCATGGGCAAAGTTCTTTGCACCATTGTGACTGAGTTCAAGCTAGCAGACCAGGCTGATGTCATTTATCACATCAAACATGGTCCCAGGATTAATTGCTATCAATAGCTGATGTATTGTGTACTCCTGCGTGGCAGAGTGAAGCATCTCCACCAAGGGAGACGTAAGACAAAGAAGAATTAGTGGATGTTGTGTACTTGGATTTTCAGAAGGCCTTTGACAAGGTGCTACACATGAGGCTGCTTAACAAGTAGGAGCACATGGCATTACAGGAAAGATACTAGCATGGATAAAGCAGTGGCCGATTGGCAAGAAGCTAAGAATGGGAATAAACAGGGCATTTTCTGATTGGCTGACAGTGACTAGTGAAGTTCCACAGGGTTTTGTGCTGGGACCACATCTTTTTACATTACATGTCAATGATTTGGATGATGGATTGATGGCTTTGTAGCCAAGTTTGTGGATGATGAAAAGATAGGTGGAGGGGCAGGTAGTTTTGAGGAAGCAGAGAGGCTACAGAAAGACTTCGACAGATTAGGGGATTGTCAAAGAAGTGACAGATGGAATACAGTGTCGGGAAGTGTATGTCATAGACATTGGTAGAAGAAATAAAAGCATGGACTGTTTTATAAATGGAGAGAAAACCCCAAAATCTGAGGTTCAAAGGGACTTAAGCAGGATTTCCTAAAGGTTAATTTGCAGGTTGAGTCAGTGGTAAAGAAAGTAAGTGCAATGTCAGCATTCATTTCAAGAGCACTAGAATATAACAGCAAGGATGTAACGTTGAGACTTTATGAAGCATTGGTGAGGCCTCACTTGGAGTACACCCTATCCTCGTTATATGCGGGGGATACGTTTTTCAAAGTCCGCGCATAATGTGAAATTGCATAATGTGAATAATTATTTAAATAGAGAAAATAGGGATGCGTTCCAGAGTGCTTCCTAAATATGTTTTATCTGTAACTTACTCACATTTTTATACCAATATGACACAAAAGCAGTCTCACAAGACAGTATTTGTATTATATTTCATCAATTTAAGTTAATGTTCAATGTAATAAATTATAGAAAGTTAGCATCCGAGGTTGTACAGTATTCACCAACAGCGGCAGGTGTGCTCGCTCTGGGAGACGAGTGGTTGTTATGGTGTTGGGCAGCTTTACATGGATAAGGTGGATGGCTGTGGTCATCAGGATCATATCAAGCACAGCAAAGGGTGAAGGAAGACTCACATAACTCTTAGAACTGCTGGCAGCAGGAGATGAGACCGATTGGAAGAAAGTGGTGAGGGTTGTTTGCTTGGCAGCATTTTGTTTGTCAGTACAAATTTGCTTGTAGGGAAGAAGGGTTGACGACAGGGAATGACTGAAATGCTGACTCTGTTCTAATTTTGGGTCCATGTCCATCGCCATTTGCGCCAAGTGTTCCGACTTCCACTATTCCCTCACCATTGGTAAACTCCCGAGATTTTCAAAATCATCTGTTGCTTACAGCATCTGAGAGATAGTTCGCCATAAAAAAAATGTACACCTTGAATGTGGATCACACCTTGGTCGAGTGGTTGAATCAGCAATGTTGCATTAGGCGGCAGGAAATGCACTGTTATGTTAGGATGAATGCTGTTCAAACGTTTAGGATGGGCTGGCGCATTGTCAAGCAACAAAAGAACTTTGAAGGCAAGATTCTGTTCCCTGCAGTAGCGTCCCAGAGCTGTGTTACCTTCAGCTGATGCCGTGCTGTGTATAATTTCCAGCCTTTTTTCAATTGTGAAAGCGGTTCTCTGCTGCTCGGCTGATGGCCCAGGACATGACATCGGACGCTTAAGAGGCATAGTTAAATATTTCAAGCACAAAATCATTGCACCATAGGTAAAACCAACAAAAGTTTAAGAGCGCAAGATTGCGCATCCACACCTTGCCAAAACCAATGTGAGACTGGCGGGAGTGAGATTATGAGGCGCGCGCACCTCACTTGTATTGGCGGGAAAGCGGTGCTTCTCATCTCAACAGTGAGACTGTAAGGCGTGCGCATGTGACTTGTATTGGTGGGAAAGCAGTGCTCCTCGCATAACTGTAAGTTTTGGACGCATATAAGGAGACGTTGGTAGAAATAGGTTCCTCGCATAACTGTGAATCTGCATTGTCTGGAGATGCATATACCAAGGATAAGGGTGTATTGTGAGCAGTTTTGGGCTTCTTTTATAAGTAGGATGTACAGACATTGGAGAGGGATCAACATGGTTCATGAGAATGATCCCTGGAATGAAGGAGTTAACATATGCGGGTTATTTGATGGCTTTGGGGTTCCTGTTACTGAAGCTTAGAAGAATGAAGAGAGATCTCACAGAAACCTTTGTACATTGAAAGGCTTCAATAGAACGGATGTGGAGATGATGTTTCCTACAGTAGGGATGTCTAGAACCAGATTTACAGCCTCAGAAGTGAGGGACAACCATTTAGAACAGAGATGAGGAAATTTTTCTTCAATGACAGGGTATAAATTTGTGGAATTCATTGCCATAGACAGCTGTGAGGCCAAGTCACTGAGTATATTTAAAGCAGAGATTGACAGGTTCTTGATTAGTAAGGGTATAAAAGATATATATGTGAAGAAGGCAGGAGAATGGGATTGAGAGGGATAATAAATCAGCCTCCACAGAATGGCAGAGTAGACTCAATGGGCCGACTAACCTAATTCCGCTCCTATTCTAATCACCTTATAGTCTTACTAAGAACGAGTGGATCCTGGATCAGTCTCTACAGCCACCTGAGGACTCAGCAATAGACAACTCCTTAGAAGAAAGTCAAACCCTAGTTAAGTGTTCACACTACTTTGATAATAAAGTTTCTTTGATTTGGAATTAATAGTGAAATGGCTTTGTAACTCTACAGTAGTGTACAGGGGATCTTGTCGCTGAGAGTTAATAAGGGGATGTCTGCAAGCTTAGTACCAGGCAGGGATAGCTGCAACCAATTCTTGATGACCAAAATGACATCTTGTAAATCTGGTCAACAGCAACTACGTCTTAATCTCCTGGACAGAAGTTTGCCATTGTACATACAAGGTATAGACGGACTGTTCACAGATCAACTTGTTCATAAAACTCTGAAGCCTGGCACAGCAAAAGGCTAACCCTCCCTCTATACGTACAGAGCACATGTAGAGGAGAGATAAAGGGGGAAACAATCTAGATAAGGAACAGTTAAGTAATAATTGAAAAGTTTGGATCAAGGAGCATTTGACTCCCCTCTTGTGCGCCAATGCAAGGAGCATTCATAACAAGGTGGATGAATTAAAAGTGCAGATTGTTATTAATGAATATGATATAGTTGGGATCACAGAGACATGGCTCCAGGATGACCAAGGATGGGAGCTTAATATTCAGGGATATTCAATATTCAGGAGGGATAGACAGGAAAGAAAAAGTGGTGGGGTGGCATTGCTGGTTAGAGAGGAGATTAACGCAATAGAAAGGAAGGACATAAGCCCGGAAGATGTGGAATCGATATGGGTAGAGCTGCATAACACTAAGGGGCAGAAAACGCTGGTGGGAGTTGTGTACAGGCCACCTAACAATAGTAGTGAGGTTGGGGATGGTATTAAACAGGAAATTAGAAATGTGTGCAATAAAGGAACAGCAGTTATGATGGGTGACTTCAATCTACATGTAGATTGGGTGAACCAAATTGGTAAGGGTGCTGAGGAAGAGGATTTCTTGGAATGTATGCGGGATGGTTTTTTGAACCAACATGTCGAGGAACCAACTAGACAGCAGGCTATTCTAGACTGGGTATTGAGCAATGAGGAAGGGTTAATTAGCAATCTTGTCGAGAGAGGCCCCTTGGGTAAGAGTGACCATAATATGGTGGAATTCTTCATTAAGATGGAGAGTGACATAGTTAATTCAGAAACAAAGGTTCTGAGCTTAACGAAGGGTAACTTTGAAGGTATGAGACGTGAATTAGCTAAGATAGACTGGCAAATGATACTTAAAGGGTTGACGGTGGATATGCAATGGCAAGCATTGAAACATCGCATGGATGAACTACAACAATTGTTCATCCCAGTTTGGCAAAATAATAAATCAAGGAAGGTAGTGCACCCGTGGCTGACAAGGGAAATTAGGGATAGTATCAATTCCAAATAAGAAGCATACAAATTAGCCAGAAAAAAGTGGCTCACCTGAGGACTGGGAGAAATTCAGAGTTCAGCAGAGGAGGACAAAGGGCTTAATTAGGAAGGGGAAAAAAGATTATGAAAGAAAACTGGCAGGGAACATAAAAACTGACTGTAAAAGCTTTTATAGGTATGTGAAAAGAAAAAGATTGGTTAAGACAAATGTAGGTCCCCTACAGACAGAAACAGGTGAATTGATTATGGGGAGAAAGGACATGGCAGACCAATTGAATAATTACTTTGGTTCTGTCTTCACTAAGGAGGACATAATTAATCTTCTGGAAATAGTAGGGGACAGAGGGTGCAGTGAGATGGAGGAACTGAGGGAAATACATGTTAGTAGGGAAGTAGTGTTAGGTAAATTGAAGGGATTAAAGGCAGATAAATCCCCAGGGCCAGATGTTCTGCATCCCAGAGTGCTTAAGGAAGTAGCCCAAGAAATAGTGGATGCATTAGTGATAATTTTTTAAAACTCTTTAGATTCTGGACTAGTTCCTGAGGATTGGAGGGTGGCTAATGTAACCCCACTTTTTAAAAAAGAAGGGAGAGAGAAACCGGGGAATTAAAGACCGGTTAGCCTGACATCGGTGGTGGGGAAACTGCTAGAGTCAGTTATCAAAGATGTGATAACAGCACATTTGGAAAGCAGTGAAATCATCGGACAAAGTCAGCATGGATTTGTGAAAGGAAAATCATGTCTGAGGAATCTCATAGAATTTTTTGAGGATGTAACTAGTAGAGTGGATAGGGGAGAACCAGTGGATGTGGTATATTTGGATTTTCAAAAGGCTTTTGACAAGGTCCCACACAGGAGATTAGTGTGCAAACTTAAAGCACACGGTATTGGGGGATAAGGTATTGATGTGGATAGGGAATTGGTTGGCAGACAGGAAACAAAGAGTGGGAATAAATGGGACCTTTTCAGAATGGCAGGCAGTGACTAGTGGGGTACCGCAAGGCTCAGTGCTGGGACCCCAGTTGTTTACAATATATATTAATGACTTGGATGAGGGAATTAAATGCAGCATCTCCAAGTTTGCAGATGACATGAAGCTGGGCGACAGTGTTAGCTGTGAGGAGGATGCTAAGAGGATGCAAGGTGACTTGGATAGGTTAGGTGAGTGGGCAAATTCATGGCAGATGCAATTTAATGTGGATAAATGTGAAGTTATCCAGTTTGATGGCAAAAACAGGAAAACAGATTATTATCTGAATGGTGGCCGATTAGGAAAAGGGGAGGTGCAACGAGACCTGGGTGTCATTATACACCAGTCATTGAAAGTGGGCATGCAGGAACAGCAGGCGGTGAAAAAGGCGAATGGTATGCTGGCATTTATAGTGACAGGATTCGAGTACAGGAGCAGGGAGGTACTACTGCAGTTGTACAAAGCCTTGGTGAGACCACACCTGGAATATTGTGTGCAGCTTTGGTCCCCTAATCTGAGGAAAGACATCCTTGCCATAGAGGAAGTACAAAGAAGGTTCACCAAATTGATTCCTGGGATGGCAGGACTTTCATATGATGAAAGACTGGATGAACTAGGCTTATACTCGCTGGAATTTAGAAGATTGAGGGGGGATCTGATTAAAACGTATAAAACCCTAAAGGGATTGGCTAGATGCAGGAAGATTGTTCCTGATGTTGGGGAAGTCCAGAACGAGGGGTCACAGTTTGAGGATAAAGGGGAAGCCTTTTAGGACCGAGATTAGGAAAAACTTCTTCACACAGAGAGTGGTGAATCTGTGGAATTCTCTGCCACAGGAAACAGTTGAGGCCAGTTCATTGGCTATATTTAAGAGGGAGTTAGATATGGCCCTTGTGGCTACGGGGATCAGGGTGTATGGAGGGAAGGCTGGTGCAGGGTTTTGAGTTGGATGATCAGCCATGATCATACTGAATGGCGGTGCAGGCTTGAAGGGCCAAATGGCCTACTCCTGCACCTAGTTTCTATGTTTCTATGTTTTTGATGTCACTTCAGAATGAAGCATGTTTATTGTGAAGGTAAACCCAAAGTCTGTTCAAATTCTCTCTGTTATGTATTTAATATTTTAGTAATATCTGAGTAATTTTGTACAAATATATGTTAGTTGATTAAGTATTTTTGTTCACTTAAATAATTTATTGTGGGTTATATGTATAAATACATTAATTACGTTTGTCATCACACTACCAGATGATACGCGTGTGCCTTGTGTAAAGGAAAGCTTGTACTCTTGAGTCTCATTTTGTATTATTATAATGTTTTGAAGTTATAAAGCATAACACTTTCCACGTACACGCTTGTGCCTCAATATTCCGGAAAGCTTTTAAAATTGTTGGTGAGACTTGGGAATATCTGATGGTTCAAAGAAAATAATGAGTTTCAGGTTCATTCAGTGTCACATGTTGTACCTGTAGTTGCAATCGAAAGTTCAGGCAAGTCCACCCTTGGTTTGTAACACAGCAGTAAAATAGTCATAGAGCATGCAGAGACAAACATTTCCACAGATGTACCATGAAGAGCATTCTAACTGGCTGTATCACCATCTGGTATGGGCTGGGGGCACCACACAGGACCAGATTAAGCTGCAGAGAGTTGTAAGCTTAGTCAGCTCCATCATGGGCACTATCCTCTGTGGTATCCAGGACACCTTCAGGGAGCGAAGCCTCAAGAAGGCTACGTTCATCACTAAGGACCCCCATCACCCAGATTGCGCTTTGTTCTCATTATTACTATCCGGAAGGAGGTACAGAAGCCTGAAGGCACATACTCAGTGATTCAGGAACAGCCTCTTTCCTCTGCCATCCAATTTCTGAATGGACATTGAACCCATGAACACTACTTCACAACTTTATATCATTTTTTGCACTAATTTAATTTAACTTATATACATGTACTTACTGTAATTTACAGTTCTCTTCTCTATTATCATGTATTGCATTGTGCTGCTGTCACTAAGGTTAAAATATTTCACAACCCATGCTGGTGATATTAAACTTGGTTCTTATTCTGATTTCGCCAAGTAAACCTTTTACATCATACAATTGAAGTGTGCTGAACTATAACATACAGAAGGACCAATGAATGTGAATGGTTCAGCTGTTATTGAGATAAAACAAACTGCTTTTCCATAAGCCAACTGTTAGTTGAGACTATCAACCACAATTCAAATTATTCTTTGATCATAAAATGAGTACTTGGGAAAATTACACCCAGGAGGAAATTGCACTTAAGTGGAACAATATGCCTGTGCATGTCTGTGTGTGCCCTGCATACCAGCATTCTCCTTTGAACAAAACGCTCGCACTAATACACCCACTAAGACATGTGTTGCACTTCACTGTTTTCCCCCACTTTGAGCAAGGCGCCTTCTGCAATTCAGTGAGCCATTCTGCTCCTGCAACATGTTTTCCTTAAAGTAGAAAAAAATTCCCTCTGGCCCTTTATTAGAAACAGAATCAGAACCAGGATTTTTTATCACTGACATATGCCATGAAGTTTGTGGTTTTGCGCAGAAGTACAGTGCAAGATATAAAAAAACCCTGTAACTTGCAATATATTACCATAAATTATGTTTACTATAATTGCAAGTATATTGCTATAAATTGCATTAAGAATATATGAATAAATAAGTAGTACTAAAAGAGAACAAAATAATGATGTGATATTAGTTAAATTAAATTAGTGGGTTAATTTCACCGGCATATGTCGTGAAATATTTTAGCTTAGTGACAGCAGCACAATGTAATACATAATAATAGAGAAAAGAACTGTAAATTAGAGTATATATATTACCATATATGTAACCATATATATTAGTTACATTAAATAAGTTCATGGATTCATGGACTGTTCAGAAATCTGATGGTGGAGGAGAAGAAGTTGTTCCTAAAAAGTTGAGTGTTTCTTCAGGCTCCTGTACCCCCTCCTTGAGGGTTGCAATGAGAAGAGGGCATATCCTGGGTGAAGGGGGTCCTCAGTGATGGATACCAACACTTTTGAGGCATTGTCTTTTGAAAATGTCCTCAGTGCTGGGTAGTCTAGTGCTCATGATGGAGCTGACTGAGTTTGCAACTCTCTGCAGCTTTTTCTGTTCCTGTGCACTGATGGCTCCATACCAGATGGTGATGCAGCCAGTCAGAATGCTTTCCATGGTACATCTATAGAAATTTGCAAGTGTCTTTGGTGACATACCAAATCTCCTCAAACCTCTGGCATGCCTTCTTTGTGAATGCATCAATATGTTGAACCCAGGATAGATCTTCAGAGGTGTTGAAACTTTGAAGGCACCGGTGACCCCTGTTTCCATCCGGGGGTCATTGTGGACATGGTGGAGGATTACAAATACCTGGGGATACGAATTGGCAATAAACTGGACTGGTCAAAGAACACTGAGGCTGTCTACAAGAAGGGTCAGAGCTGTCTCTATTTCCTGAGGAGATTGAGGTCCTTTAACATCTGCTGGACAATGCTGAGGATGTTCTACGAGTCTGTGGTGGCCAGTGCGATCATGTTTGCTGTTGTGTGCTGGGGCAGCAGGCTGAGGGTAGCAGACACCAACAGAATCAACAAACTCATTCGTAAGGCCAGTGATGTTGTGGGGATGGAACTGGACTCTCTGACGGTGGTGTCTGAAAAGAGGATGCTGTCCAAGTTGCATGCCATCTTGGACAATGTCTCCCCTCCGCTACATAATGTACTGGTTGGGCACAGGAGTACATTCAGCTAGAGACTCATTCCACCGAGATGCAACACAGAGCGTCATAGGAAGTCATTCCTGCCTGTGGCCATCAAACTTTACAGCTCCTCCCTTGGAGGGTCAGACACCTTGAGCCAATAGGCTGGTCCTGGACTTATTTCCTGGCATAATTTACATATTACTATTTAATTATTTATGGCGCAACTGTAACGGAAACCAATTTCCCCCGAGATCAATAAAGTATGACTATGACTAACCTAGGAACCTGAAACTCATTCTCATCTGAGATTCTGCCAATAACAGTTGTGTCATCAGCATATTTGTAGATGCATTTGAGCTGTGGTTAGCTACACGATTGTGGGTGTAGAAAAGGTAGAGCAGTGAGCTAAGCATGCATCCTTGAAGTGTGCCAGTGTTGATTATCAGTGAGGAGGAGACGTTATTTCTGATCTGCACTGATTGTGGTCTCTCAATGAGGAAGTGAAGGATTTAGTTGCAGGGGGAGGTACAGAGGACCAAGTCTTGAAGCCTGTTGATTAGTACTGAGGGAGCGATGCTGTCGCATGTTGAGCTGTAATCAGTAAGTTGCCAGTGAGGTTATGTCCATTGTAAGCGTGCTGTTGCAAAAACGTAACTAATCTACTGGCATAATTAGGCCTTTTCCTATCTCTATCCTTGTATGTGTTCTTGTATGTGTGTGTATGTTCGTGTGTGTGTGTGTGTGTGTGTGTGTGTGTGTGTGTGTCTGTGTGTTACTTACTTAAGCCCATCACCCTTACTCTGCCATAGGCCGCCACAAGCAGTCATTTGTCCTGGATCATTCCTTCAAGTTGTCCCCAGGCGCAGCCCATTTTCTACATCTTCTAGACGAAGATTATTCACCTCCCAGGGATGAGGTCTTTGGAGCTTCTGCTGGTGTTTCTGTAGCTCTAAGATTTCACAGGATGCATTTGCTAGCCTTTTTGCAGCCAGGCGAGGGACTGTCCACGGCAGAGTTATGTGTGCATGTGTGTAATTGGGAGTGCCTTGCCTGTGTTTGCACTTGTACCAGAATTAGATTGCGATGCCTCAAAGCTAAATAACTCCCCAACCATAACTGTATACATACAAATGTGTGGGAAGTCCTTGTATTGCAGGTAATTGGAGATGTTCTGTGCCCAAGACACAAAGGGGTCTTGTACGTCCAAGATGATGCAAAAGCTTTTAGTAGTTAATGTCGAAGCCAAGGAATTAAAAACTGAGAAACCATCTGGAAATAAAATTTAACAAAAGAGAACCTTACGCTGGAAGCCCTACCAGAGCCTCAGTACTCAAACGCTGAGCACACCTGTGTTCTATTAAACAGACCTCAACTTATAATGTGGGGTTAACTCATTTAAATATTTATAATTTGCTGGGAGGCACTTTGGAGGTCGAGGTCATATCACCGGTTACTCCCAGCTACTGAACAATTGCCAGCTGTCTCTCAAGTGCTACAAAAAATCCCTTTGATAACTTGGTCACTGATGACCAAAGAAAGACTAGCTGAGTTATAACATGTTCCTTCTTGCAGATGTATTGAATAATTGACATTTTATTCCTGCCTGTTGTAATTGCATTTTTAAAGATACTGTATCTATCCAGTTTTCAAAGCCAGTTCTATGCCCCGTAGGGTTCGCCTGTTTTCAGTATTATGGCTTGGATTTTCTTTAAAAGGTCATTCACCCCTCTCCTGAACAGAGGAGGTAGCTAATTAGCAACGAATTCATCAGCAGATTGACTCCCTTGACCGGTATTTTTGAGCCTAGTGGAGTTTTTTGTTAAACCAACAATTCACTGGTTTTATGGTTACCATTTATGATTAAATTTGGAATAAAAGAATGAAGTATTGAACACACACAAAGTGCTGGAGAAAGCAGGGTCTTGGCCCAGAATATCAATTGCTTATTCCTCTCCAAGGATACTGTTTGAACTGAATGTTACTCTCGATTTTCACCATATGCAGGATCTCTTGTATTTATAAAAGTATTTGAATTATGTCTTTCAATTCTCCTCTCTTACAGAATGTGTTTTTTGGATTAATGACCAGTGTTTTTGTTCAAAAGGATTTCTCATGTCCAGCAAGGTCATCAAGCAGGCTGAATAGCCAATCATCCTAAAAAGTTTTTACTTAACTTTGTTTGTAATTGGTAGTACTTTGTTTAAAATTGCAACTTTTATATTCTGGATATGATTATTCCTTACTATGATTGGTCATTCAACTGACCTGCTAGTTTCATAACAACATTTCTTCTGAACTAATACCAGACAGCAATAGGTATCAGGAAAGTGGAAAGCTATGCCAAAGAAATGCATAGGATCACTGTCACTAGAAAGCAGCATCCATCATTAAGGATCCTCACTGTTCAGATCACACACTCTTTTCACTGCTGCCGTCAGGAAGGAGGTATAGGAACCTCAGGACTCACACCACTAGGTTCAGGAACATTTATTACCTCTCAAACATCGAGCTCCTGAATACAGTGGATAACTTCACTCACTCCAACATTGAATTGATTCCACAATCTACGGATTCACTTTCATGGACTCTACACTTATGTTTGCAAAATTATCCATTATTTATTTATTATTATTGTGTGTTTCTTATTATATTTCCGCAATTTATTGTGTTCTGCACATTGGATTTTTGTCCATCTTTGCTTGTGTATAGTTTTTCATTGATTGTTTTCTGTTTGTATTTACTGTGAATGCCTACAAGAAAAACAATTCTCAGGCTTGTATGCCGTGATATATACAGTATGCATTTTGGTTATAAATTTACTTTGAACTTTGGGAAATGGTTGAATTTCTCTGAACAGCTTTCATCAAAGTTAGGGACAAGTACTGTCACTTAAATTTTGACTACAAATTCTGAACCAATACGTATTTGCTTTTGCTGTAAAACCGTTGAGAACTAAATTCTCTGTGTGGGTATAACATGACGTAGATTGAAGGGTTAGTAAGATTACCAGCAATGCTGTTTTTGCCAATTAGAATTATAATGCATTTCTCTGGTGTCGAGAGAAAAGTAGACTAGTGCTTCTGTTATAAAACCCATACGGTAAATTTGTAAATGTTCTTATTTTCCCCCCATGAAACTTGAATTATTCCCTAGATAGGGAAAATTGTGAATAAAATATAACATTTCAATGGCTTTTCTCTCCTTTTTAGCAGCAGGAGCCAGCATTGAGAACTTAGAAAACAATACATATACAGTATCAATTAAAAATGTAAATATTAATATATAATGGACATATTTGAAACAAGTTCTAGATATGGGGCTCCCAACCGTTTTTATGCCATGGACTCCGAACACTAACTGAGGGGTTCATTGACACCAGGTTGGAAACCACAGGTCCGGATATTTTTCTGTTGTTGGTATGGGTTAAAAGACTTAGGGGATGGAGGAGGGAGTGAAATCTCAGTCCAACAACTGCACACCTACCAGTAAAATTTTAAGTGGGGTGGGGGATATTGACTGAAAATTACCGGCTGACTCATTAAGAAATGTGAGTGTGTGGTTTAAGCTAATGGAGTGAGTGTGATTGAATTGGGTATATGCAAAGAGCAATGAGGCAGAACATATCCAAAATGAACAGGAGTTAGCTGTTTGGCATTTGACCTTCGGTTAATGCAAACCATATATACAGTAGATACCAAGTGAAATTGTCATTGTTCTGAAACCCCAGTAAGTGTGGTACAGTTAAAATGACCTAGGTTTTACAACAGAATAGTTATAAAATTATTGATATTCACCAGAGTTTCTCCATGAGACCAACCAAACCTTGGGGTATTCCACACAAGTATGATTTAACAGTGTAGGATTTAGCCTCCTCTCACGCAGGCTGTGCTATTTGCATTCTGCTGAAAGGCAGTCAGAGGTGATTCACTCATTGATTTAGCAGATGAGCTTTTGATATTTCTGTATGGCATGGTGAAGATATGTCTCTACCAAAGGAGGTACATGTCCTAGAAATTCCAGCTGCCGTTTCCTGAAGAAAAAGTCATGGTCAACAGCACATGACATTCATGAGTTACATCAAGGAATGCACAGGCAACAGTTTTGAACAGATTTTCAGATTAAAGTCCAGATGGTAGAGCATGGTCGGCCATGTCATGAGACTTGGCACATAATGATGATTTGCTATTTGCTATTTACGATCTCAAGTCCAGTATTAGAGTCATAGAGAAGTACAGCTCAGAAATAGGCCCTTGGCCCATTTGTTCCAGACCAAACTATTTAAACTGCCTCATCCCAGTACAGTGCAATACATAAAATTACTGAGATACCAAAATTCTGGGTTATGGACTGTAGTTTTTTAATGGACCCTCGATCATGGTCTCCTTGAGGGTTATTGCTTGCATGGTGGAGGGAGGAGGGGGGTCGATGCTTTTGCTGGTGCAAGTGGGGGAAGGGGAAGAAGGGGGAGCTTCTACTTCTGCTTGTGCGTGTGAGCAGGGAGGGGTGTCGTTGGGGTTCTGATGTTTCTGTCATTCATTCTTTGGGTTTCTTTTCTGTTTCATGGATGTCTGCAAAGAGAAAGTATTTTAGGTTGTATACTGTATACTGATGTTAAATTGAACCATTGAATAATGCAGTATGATGTGCATTTTATTGAAATGTTCTAACTCCTTAAGAGGCTAGTGGAGTTCAGGACTGAGGGGAGATGAGTATTTCTTCAGTCAAATGAATCTGGGGAACTGATCTAGCTGTCCTCTCACCAAACTGTTAAAATTCCTACTCCATTTCATCAGTAGATTTAAGACAGGGAAGAGTGGATTGAATAAGGAAATACGGGATTAGTTCAGGAACATGTCATTAATGTAAAGAAAAACAGTTCTAATTTTATTGAATGATGGAACAGGCACAAGATGTTCATTAGACTACCCTTCCTCCTACATTCATATTTCTTAAGTACAATAATGACGTACGACACTTTGAAGTGTGGGTGGGGTTAATGAGTACTCCCAATGTATTCCTGTCCTATATCGTCTTCTATGTCAAATATCATATGTGGAAAGCGTGCGTATCTCAGAAGACGAGAAGCAAGGTAGCGATACATCTCTACTGAAGGAGGTGTAAGCTGCTCCTTCCCTCCACTAGCCTGCAGGCCACTCTTGAGCAAACCGAAGGGCGGTCAGAGGTTACAGCGGGACATTGATAGGATGCAAAACTGGGCTGACAAGTGGCAGATGGAGTTCAACTCAGATAAGCGTGAGGTGGTTCAATTTGGTAGGTCAAATATGATGGCAGAATATAGTATTAATGGTAAGACTCTTGGCAGTGTGGAAGATCAGAGGGATCTTGGGGTCCAAGTCCATAGGACACTCAAAGCTGCCATGCAGGTTGACTCTTTGTTTAAAAAGGCATATGGTGTATTGGCCTTCATCAATCATGGAATTGAATTTAGGAGCTGAGAGATAATGTTGCAGCTATATAGGACCCTGGTCAGACCTCACTTGGAGTACTGTGCTCAGTTCTGGTCGCCTCACTACAGGAATGAAGTGGAAACCATAGATAGGGTGCACAGGAGATTTACAAGGATGTTACCTGGATTGGGGAGCATGCCTTATGAAAACAAGTTGAGTGAACACGACCTTTTCTCCTTAGAGCGATGGAGGATGAGAGGTGACCTGATAGATGTGTATAAGATGATGAAAGGCATTGATCGTGTGAATAGTCAAAGGCTTTTTCCCAGGGCTGAAATGGCTGCCACAAGAGGGCTCAGATTTAAGGTGTTTGTGAGTAGGTACAGAGGAGATGTCAGGGGTAGGTTTTTTATACAGAGAGTGATGAGTGTGTGGAACGAGCTGCCGGCAACGGTGGTGGAGGTGGATACGGTAGGGCCTTTTAAGAGACTTTTCAATAGGTACATGGAGCTTAGAAAAATAGAGGGCTATGGGTAAACCTAGGTAGTTCTAAGATAGGGACATGTTCGGCACAACTTTGTAGGCTGAAGGGCCTGTATTGTGCTGTAGGTTTTCTATGTTTCTATGTTTCAAAGTGTAGCACCTGCTTAGCCCCTCGATCAGGGTCATGTGAAACCATGGGAGCAGGTGGTGGATGGTTGTATGAGCAGCTGGTGCAGATCCCAAGTCCTGGTTATGCAACCACTGATGCCAGGCAGACAAACTCTGAAGAGTATTGATAATGGCTGGGGTCATCCGTCTTGCAAAGTCACTTCCCAGAAGAAGGAAATGGCAAACCAGTTCTGTCAAAAAATTTGCCAAGAGCAATCATGCTCATGATTGCCCATGTCATATAACATGGCACATCATGAACAAATGGTTGTCAGAAGAGACTTGTTTTAAATGGTAAAATCCCAAACATTCCCAGGCCATTCCTATGGATTGATGAACAAGCAAATTCTTACGCATTAAAATATCATTGTATCAGCAGAACCTGGTAAATTAATTTATTTGAAGTGTTTTTTCTTGGAACTACCCTGGGCAGCTATTGCCTCAAGCTTGTTCCTGTCATCACTGAGCTCCTCGTAATTCTCCATATTCCTGACAGACACATTGGAGAGAGAAGTGTTTTTGGAAAAAATAGATAGAGATTTAAATAGAGAGAAGGGAATCAATGTTAAAGTATCAATGATATACCTTCTTTTGGGACAGTACAGGTTTTCTTGGTTTTGAGTGAAAAAATGGAAATAAAAAAGTAGTGAGGTAGTATTCGTGGGTTCAATGTCCTTTCAGATATTGGATGGCAGAGGGGAATATGCCATTCCTGAATCACTGATTCTTCAAGCAATGCCTCAAAAAGGCGGTATCCATCATTAAGGACCCCATCACCCAGGCCATGCCCTCTTCTCATTGCCACCATCAGAGATGGCAGAGAAGGTGTACAAAAGGCTGGACAGTTAATGAGATGGCCCTCTTTGTGTGCTGCTTACTCAACACCTCAAAATTCTCTGTAAGATGCCAAGTGTTCCTACCCCACTTCAAGCAATTACTTATAATCCAGAAATTTCTGTTGTGTATTTACTATTGAAGTGGTATTTGAGTAACCTTGTGTATATATTGGTTGATTAAGCATTCTTGTTTCATTCAATGATTCATTGAAGGTTATCTATATAAATACGTGAATTGCATATGTCACCACACTAAAGTTCACTTAAAGTAAACACGAAGTTAGCTTGCATGCCTGTACTCCAATGTCTTCCTTTGAATTATTTTAATGTTTTTAAGATACAAAACATGACACTTTGCAACTCAGAATCAGAATTAGATTTAATATCACTTACACATGTCATGAAATTTGATTTTTGCATCAGCGGTGTATAGTTTTACATAATAATAAAAACTGAAAATTACGATTAGATATATACATAAAAACTAAATTAAATCTGTGGTACAAAAAAGAGGGAATGAAAAGAATAAAAAGGAGTGAGGTAGTTTCCTTGGGTTCATTGTCCATTCAGAAATCTGATGATGAGTGGTAGAGGCTGTTCCTGAATCACTGAGTGTGTGCCTTCAGGCTCCTGTACCTCCTTCTTGATGGTAGCAATGAGAAGAGGGTACATCCTGGGTGATGGGGCTTCCTAAGGATGAATGCCGCCTTTTTGCAGTGTCACCTTTTGAACGTGTTGTGGATGCTGAAGAGGCTAGAGCCCATGATGGAGCCGACTGAGTTTGCAACTTTCTGAAGCTTTTTTCCCATCCCGTGCAGTAGCCTCTCCATCATAAACACAAAATAATCTGCAGATGCTGGGATCAAAGCAACACTCACAACATGCTGGATGAACTCAGCAGGTCGGGCGGCATCCGTGGAAACGATGAGTCGATGTTTTGGGCCAGAATGGGTGGCTACTGGGAGATCCTGTCTGTTGTGGCAGACGGAGCGGAGGTGCTCAACGAAGCGGTCCCCCAATCTGCGTCGGGTTTCACCGATGTAGAGGAGGCCGCACCGGGAGCACCGGATGCAATAGATTATTTTGTGTTTACGCTTCTCCATCATAGACCAGATGGTTTTGCCACAAGATAGAATGCCTGCCTCTGGGGATTTTGTATTTTACAAAGACCCCATGAACTCATCCTTGAAATGCAATAGAGAGTGCAGTTGCAGAGGCTCCCTCTTCCTGCCTTACCCCTCACACCTGGTTTCACCCATCACCTGTGAAGTTGTGCTACTACCCCTCCTGCCACTCTTTAATCCTGGCTTCTGCCTTCTCTCTCTCTAGTCGTGATGAAGGGGCTCAGCCTGAAATGCCAGCCACTCATTTCGCTCCATAACTGCTGGACTTTGGATGTGCTGAGCAGACCTTGAATTTTTCTCTCTGTCCGGCTGACACTCCCTTCCAAGGACAGAACTCAGAACACCCACCACAATCCATGAAGGCACCAATACTGGGCAGATTGGCGAAGGAAGGAATATTGATATTAGTTTCAACACTCCTGTCTGCTGGAGGAATTCAGTGAGTCAAACAGCAACTATGGGAGGAAAGGAACCATCATTATTGAGTCGAAATCCTGCATTAGGACATTAGTTTTCTGCTTCATCCTGTAAATTTGAAGGATTTTGTGGAACTGTTGTGGGTGTGTTTTCCGCTGCCTTGAGATGCCCGCTTTGGTTGGTCCAGGGTTTAAAAGCACATCAGACAGCAGACATCACTGCTGCCCCATAGACCGGGTACTCTGTTCCAAGTCTGTTGCCTTCACCTTCATTTTTTTCTTTCTGTTAGTTAATGGGGCACCAGATTAGTATGATGGTTAGCATAACGCTATTACGGTGCCAGCGACCTGGGTTCAAATCCCGTCACTGACTCTGAGGACAGTCACTGACAGTCAAAAGACATACCAGTTAATAGGTTACTTCAGGGGTCTCCAACCTTTTTTGCACCACGGACCAGTTTAATATTGACAATATTCTTGCGGACCGGCTGACCTGGGGGGGGTGGTGTTCAAGTAGGGTTAAACTCATCTCAACATGTCTTTTACAGTTAGGGTTGCCAACTTTCTCACTCCGAAATAAGGGACAAAAGTAGCAGTCAAATCCCGGGACACTTTACTCCAGGAAAGACTTATGACCATGAAGCCTTGCGCAGGCACCTGTGTGCGCATGTGCGAACATGCCGATTTTTCCCCACAAATCGGTTTTGTCTTCATCTTCCTGACTACACTGTACATACATTATTTCTACTTTATATAGGCTGTGTACTTATCATATCGTTCCTGCTTTTACAATATGTTAGTGTTATATATTTTCGGTTTTGTGTGTTATTTGGTATGATTTGGTAGGTTATTTTTTGGATTTGGGAATGCTCAAGATTTTTTCCCATATAAGTTAATGGTCATTGCTTCTTCGCTTCACGCCATTTTGGCACGAAAGGTTTCACAGGAACGCTCTACCTTAGCTGGGGAAATATGGGACAATGGCGGTCCTGTATGGGACAAACCAATATAGCCCAACTTACCGGATGTCCCAGCAAATTCAGGACAGTTGGCAACCCCATATTCAAGTTCAACAGTGCGTGACAGGGAATGAGGAAAAGTGCAGCTGACTCATATAGTTTCCTCGCGGCCTGGTAGTATATGCTTCGCGGCCCGATGGTTGGGGACCGCTGGGTTAATTAGTCACTGTAAATTATCCTGCAATTACGCTGGGGTAAAATAGGTTAGGTGTTGGGCAGTGAGGCTCATTGGGCCAGGAGGTCTTATTCTGTGTTGCTGTATCTCTAATGAAATAAATAAATTGGACTTGTGCTCAGTTCCACTCGCCTCATTGTAGAATCAGAATCAGGTTTTTATCAGGTTTGTCGTGAAATTTGTTGTCTTAGAAACAAAAAATACATGAATATTGGAAGTATATATAAGTAGTTAAATTAAGTAAGTAGTGCAAAAAATAAAAATAAAAATGTAATGAAGTAGTGATCATGGGTTCAAGGTCCATTCAGAAATCAGATGGCAGAGGGGAAGATGCTGTTCCTGAATTTGAGAGGGTACAGAGGAGATTTACCGGGATGTTCCATGGATTAGAGAACGTCTTATGAGAAAAGGATGAGAGAGCTGGGGCTTTTCTCTTTCAAGAGAAAGAGGGTGAGAGCTGATTTGATAGAGCTGAACATGATGAAAAGAGGCATGGATTGAGTAGATAGCCAGAGACTTTTTCCCAAGATGGAAATGACTAAAACAAGGGGGCATCATTTTAAAGCAATTTATTTGAAGCAGTTGGTGGCAAGAAAAGGGGGCATTTGTCAAAGGCGGGTGCATAGAATGCCCTGCCAGGGGTGGTGGTAGAGGCAGGTACATTTAAGGAACTCTGAGCTAGTGATGATAGAAAAATGAAGAACTATGTGGGAGGGAAGGTTAGACTGATCATAGAGTACGTGGTTTAAAAAGTCAGCACAACACTGTGGGCTGAACATCTGTCCTCTTTCTGTCATTCTCTATGTTTAATAGCTAGAAAGATAAAATTCGTAACAGCATTGACATGGACAAGATACTTCCTTTTTGGGACAATCTGGAACTAGAGCACACTGTTAAAAAAATAGCTGTTCCATTAGAGACTTTCCTTCTTTCGTAATATGAGAAAGGGAGATGTTGACTGATGATTGCACAACGGTCAATTACATTTTCAGCTCCTCAGGAAACAAGACTTAGATAACACAAATAAGGTTTACTCCACAGAAGTGCCGGACAGTGACGAACTCCCTCAGGAGCCAATCCTGGGTTAGGGTGTATTAGCTGTAAGGAGATATTAGACAACTTTGATTGTTTTCTTGAAATAGCAGAGGTTAAGTGGTGACCCAGCAGGAGGTTATAAAATTATGTGCATCATAGATTGTATAGAATAATAGCAAAGTACAGCACTGGGATCCCCCCCCCCACTTTTCTTTCTCCCTGGGCCTCCTGTCTCATGATCCTTTCATATCCCTTTTGCCAATCAACTGTCCAGCTCTTGGCTCCATCCCTCCCCCTTCTGTCTTCTCCTATCATTTTGGATCTCCCCTTCCCCCTCCCACTTTCAAATCTCTTACTAGCTCTTCTTTCAGTTAGTCCTGACGAAGGGTCTCGGCCCGAAACGTCGACTGTACCTCTTCCTAGAGATGCTGCCTGGCCTGCTGCGTTCACCAGCAACTTTGATGTGCGTTGCTTGAATTTCCAGCATCTGCAGAATTCCTCGTGTTTGCATACAGAAATAGGGCCTTGAGCCCATCTATTCCCTCTCGTCGGCCTGCTCTGGGACCACAGTCCTCTAAACCCTTACCATCCATATCACCCACCAAAGCCAGAAATGAGGTGATTTTCTTTTTGTTCTCTCAGGAAGTCTCATCTTCTAAGGTTGAAGGAAGCAAAGTTTATTAATTATTTTTTAAGGCAGCACTGAGTAGATTCTTGTTAAGCAATGTAGCAAGAAGTTTCTGAGAATGGCAGAGAATGCAGAATTAAGGTTGCAGTCAAATCAGCCATTGTTTTATAAATGGCAGGGTAGTCCTGAGTATAGAGTGGATTGCTTCTGCTCCTCATCTGCATATGTATACATGCATGCCTAGAAACACTGCCTTAGAGAAGTTGTTAGCTTTTCTCTCTCACATAGACGCCAAAGGTCCCAGGGATCTAATTCAAAAAGAGCAAAAGAGTTAACCCTTATGCCCCGACATTTTTCTTCGACCGATCAAGTTCACTTGGGAGAGTTTCTAAGCAGAGGCCTCATCTATCCCTTCAAATAGTGTAAAAGATCCCTTGCCAGAATCCAAAGGGTAAAGATGTTTCCTTTATCTATGCCCAAACAATACCTTAACAGAGTTCCAAAAGCCTTTGCCCATCACTTTAATTTTCCATCTCACTGTCTCCCTCCATTCTCAGATTACTAATCCACTTCACTGTAGCTCATGCAATAGAACATTATCTTTCTACTAGGCATACCGGAGAGAAGTACACTTACTACTTCAGATTAAAAGATTTTCTCAGAACTGAGAGTGATTAGAGATTTGAAGGGAAACGGGGAAGAACAGAAAATTTTAGATAAAGTAGAAAGCCAGAAGTAATGAAAGAAGGATTTGCATTTAAATACAAGAGATTCTGCAGATGCTGGAAATAGAGTCATTGAATCCCTCAGAAGCAGGTCCTTCACCCATCTAGTCTGTGCCAAACCGTTTAAACCTGACCAACGCATACCAAACGCTGGAGGAACTCATCAGGTCAGGAAGCATCAGTGAAGGGAACAAGCAGTTGATATCTCAGGGCAAAGACATTTCATCAGGAATGACGACTGGTTGCGGCCCAAAATGTCGGCAGTTTATTCCCCTCCATAGATGCTGCCTTACTTGCTGAGTTCCACTTGCATTTAAACAGCATTTTCCACATTACATTCAGGATATCTTCCTGTGCTTACAAGATAATGCATCAAAGAGGCCCAGCTATCACTGGGGACCTCAACACTCAGAACATGCCCTTTTTTCATTACTACCACGAAGAAGGATGTACAGGAGCCTGAAGACACACTCAGCGATTTAGGTGCAGCTTGTTCCCCTCTGCCATCAGATTTCTGAATGGACAATAAATCCATGAACACGACCTCACCATCTCTTTTGCTGTTTTTGCACTAATTAATTAATCTTATTTTTATATATTTCTTAATGCAATTTATAGTTTGTTTCATTATGTATTGCATCGGATTCTGAAGTTCTGTCACTATAATCAGGACCATGGCCTCTGGTCTGAAAGCGGCCTTGTCATAATGATAGCGAGAATCTGGTTTTCGTTATGTTGGTTAAATGGGAGCCAGGGCAAAATTAGGTTCGAAATGAAGATGCAAGAGGTAAAATAATATCAAGGATTAGCTTGGTTTGAAAGGGAATTAAGGCAAAATTATTTGATTCTAAGAATCTTGTAATTGGCTGCAATGTTATTTTTTCAGGTTGCATTAGTTACCACATTTACGATAGCATCCACTGACAGGAATCCATTATTAGCACTGCCAATCATTCTCTCTATCAAACAGTAAGTTCAAAGTTTAAAGTAAGTGTATTATCAAAGCACATGGAGTAATAAAGGATATTCTAATGAATCTCACTAACTCTAAATTCCCAGATTTTGTATAGTTAAAATTGCCATCTCATTCGGAGTTTGTATCTGAAACAAAGCAGTGTTAAGACAATACAATGAGGTTTATGACAGGCAGAATCTGTCAGAGAACGAAGGGACTGTTAAGGAGGCATAAATATTCATTTCACATAGCAGTGACCATGTGATGTTGCATTATGATGCCAAGGCTATGGTGACAGCACCTCTGAATTCAGCTGCTACCTAAAAAGGCCAAAGACAACAGGTACACACTCAATGGCCACATAAGGTACCTCCTGCATCTAATAAAGTGGCCACTGAGTGTATGTCCGTAGCCTTCTGCTGCTGTAGCCCATCCACTTCGAGGTTCAATGTCTTGTGCATACAGAGATGCCCTTCTGAACAGCACTATTGTAATGTGTGATTATATGAGTTACTTTCATCTTCCAGTCAGTTTAAACCAATCTGGCCATTCCCCTCTGACCTCTCTCATTAGGAAGAAATATTTTCCCACAGAACTGCCAGTCACTGGATGTATTTTCCGTTACTTTTTGCGCCATTCTTTGTAAACTCTAGAGATTGTTGTGGGTGAAAATCCCACGGAATCAGCAGTTTGTGAGATAGTCAAACCTCCCTGTCTGGCACCAACAAACATTAAGCAGTTAGCCACTTAGATCACATTTCTTCCCAATTCTGATAATTGGTCTGAACAACATAAAACATAGAATAGTGCAGCACAGTACAGGCCCTTCGGCACACAATGTTGTGCTGACCCTCAAATCCTGCCTCCCATATAAAGCCCCCAACTTAAATTCCTCCATATACCTGTTTAGTAGTCTCTTAAACTTCACTAGTGTATCTGCCTCCACCACTGACTCAGGCAGTGCATTCCACGCACCAACCATTCTCTGAGTAAAAAACCTTCTTCTAATATCCCCCTTGAACTTCCCACCCCTTACCTTAAAGCCATGTCCTCTTGTATTGAGCAGTGGTGCCCTGGGGAAGAGGCACTGGCTATCCACTCTATCTATTCCTCTTATTATCTTGTACACCTCTATCATGTCTCCTCTCATCCTCCTTCTCTCCAAAGTGTAAAGCCCTAGCTCCCTTAATCTCTGATCATAATGCATACTCTATAAACCAGGCAGCATCCTGGTAAATCTCCTCTGTACCCTTTCCAATGCTTCCACATCCTTCCTATAGTGAGGCGACCAGAAGTGGACACAGTACTCCAAGTGTGGCCTAACCAGGGTTTTATAGAGCTGCATCATTATATCGCGACTCTTAAACTCTATCCCTCGACTTATGAAAGCTAACACCCTATCTACCTGTGAGGCAACTTTCAGGGATCTGTGGATATGTACCCCCAGATCCCTCTGCTCCTCCAACTGCTGAACCTTTTGACTATGTCTCTATGCTTTTATACATTGAGTTGCTGTTGCATGATTGGCTGATTAAATATTTGCATTAATGAACAGGTGTACAGATGTACCTAATTAGATTAGATTATTTTAGATTATGAGGACACACAGTCCTCTTTTATTGTCATTTAGTAATGCATGCATTAAGAAATGATACAATATTCCTCCAGTGTGATATCACAGAAACACAGGGCAGACCAAGATTGAAAAACTAACTAAAACCACATAATTATAACATATAGTTACAACAGTGCAACAATACCATAACTTGATGAAGAACAGGCCATGGCACAGTAAAAAAGTTCAAAGTCTCTCAAAAGTCCCACATCTCACGCAGATGGGAGAAGGAAAAAAACTCTCCCTGCCATACCCGACCACAGTCCGACTCTGAGTCGTCCGAAAACTTCGAGCTCTGATCAGCCCTCCGACACCGAGTACCGAGCATCATCTCTATCCGAATGCTTCGACCTCGGCCTCAGTCACCAGCAGCAGGCAAAGCCAGGGATTTTGGGGCCTTCCCTCCAGAGATTCTCAATCACACAGTAGTAGCGGCAGTGAACCGGGCATTTCAGAAATTTCTGCAGATGTTCCTCTGCTTCTCACGTCTGTCTTCATCAAATCAGAATTGTGCGTGGCGTCCTACTTACAAATACGATATCATTTCACCGGAGAGGCTACGCATGCTGCGTCGCGCTGCCATCTTCTCTTCCCTCCTCCTAAAGAAAATAAACTAATAAAGTGGCCACTGAGTGTATTATAGGTACCCTAAGGTCCCCTGTAAGTCCCAAGCTGTGTTGACTTGGAAATGCCCCTATAAGGAAAGTTAAACATGATCCCTCCTTGGTATATGCTGAAATAAAATGGAAATCTGTAAGACAAGGTGCTGTTAGATTGTTTTGAGAAAGTACAAGAGAACCAGTTCACAGAAATGTTTTGAGACATTTAAAGGAGCACAAGTCAATAGGCATAACAGTGGAAAATAGTGAAAACCATGTTTTTCACAGGTGGGCAAGGTCATTGCACAAGTGCAGGTACCAAATACATGGAAAAGCATCAACGTTAAAGGTTTTGAAGGATATATAAGGGGGAAAAGGAGAGAGTTTTGTTCTAGACTAAGCCAGAGTTGTTGGCTAGTACTGAGATAGGGAACAGTACATTCAGAAATTCAGAGCATGTTCAGACAGCATTAGAGAGAGAGGAGACAGACTGTGTGAGATAGTTGGATCTGAGACATTGCAGGGATTAGCTGTTTTAGTAAATGATAGCTATTATTTTGATTTCTGTACTTCTACTTACTGTTATAGAGTTTTTTTTTCTTTTGTATTGCATTTGTGCTAGGTCTAATAAGTGTTTTATTGTGGCCTTGAACATATGTGTTGGTTCCTAGGTTTGCAAATACATATGTGAATACCCTGAGCTGAGCTAGGTAAGAACACATAAAGGATTTTAAATAATTTTTGTTATCTCTATGACAATCCTGGAACATTTTACCCTGTCAATGGTTGAATGGATCAATTTAATATCAGAGAATGTATACAAGATACAACCTGAAAATCTTACTCTTCACAGACTTTCACAGAACAGAAAAAAAGCAAAGAATGAATGACCAAAAATGTTAGAAACCCAAAGCCCTAACTCCCCCCTCCCATACACAAGCAGCAGCAAAATCATCAGCTCTCCTCCCCCCACCATTTATTCCAGCAAAAGCACCAACTCCAACACTTCCCCCCTGCCTCATGAACCACCAGGAAAGCAAAAGCAGAGGCCCCAAAGAGATCATGATCTAGAGTCCATCAAAAAGACAGGCTCTCTCTCTCTCAGTAGTGCTTCACGAAAACTTCGAATTTTCAAGGACATTTAAGATTGGACATGAATTTCTGGCTTTGCCCCTGCTGCATACTTCCTGTGAAACAAACCACTGGACAAATGCTTGATTGCGTGAGAGCAGTTTTACACCAGTTTGCATTTCAAAAACTGTGCTTCCAAAGCTATACAATCATCGTCACTTGTCTTAATTATACTTAAATGACTGTTACTTGACACTGCAGGTACAGCATTGCACAAAACTAGTTATGATTGACAGCTGGCTACATTATCACCTCAGAATTTAGCGCGATCATCTCCTAATTAATGTTTAAAAGCTATATATTAACAACTTAGAAATGACAGTGAAATTGAAAGTGCTTTTTCTTTTGCCTGGGACCATGCTGAAATATTTCCACAGAGTGATGGAACGATTGAAATGCAATTTTAACGCTACAAACACATTTTCTTGCAGATTTTATAACTTTTCATTAAACACAGAAAAAAAGATGCATGATTGATTACTGCCAAACTTCACTCATCAATAATGCAAACCTTAAATTTAATAATATAAACCGTGCCTGCAGATGATTTAAAACTTACAGTGCTCACATTGTCTGCTGAATGATAACTGGTATGGAATTGTACTGATATTTCAGAGCCATTCTTTCAATGGGAAAATCTGCATTGATGAATATATTATTTTACAAAGCTGTGTTTCACTCTACTTTCATTTACTTTAAGCATCCATGTGTAGTAGAGACAGCCTAGACCATCATAAGAGCATAAGACCATAAAATATAGGAGCAGAATTAGGCCATTTGGCCCATCGAGTCTGCTCTGCCATTTCATCATGGCTGATCCAAATTTCTTCTCAGCCCCAATCTCCTGCCTTCTCCCCGTATCCCTTTATGCCCTGACCAATCAAGAATATATCAAACTCTGCCTAATATACATAAAGACTTGGCCTCCACAGCCTCCCGTGCTAGGGAATTCCACAGGTTCACTACCGTATATGCTACTGTGGCACCCCAAGGTACCTGTGGCATACTATCATCTCCCCTGCCCTGCACACTTAACCTTAGTTCACAAGTAAAGATTATCATGACTACTGACAATATGCATTTACCAATTCCTTTCTTCCTTTTACTGGAGGCTGCATATCTTTTAAAATACATTGATGTTTCTGTGAAAGGAATGGCTGGAGGAATGCTTAAATTTCAAAGTGAAGCTCAAAAAAATTTATTTTCGAAGTACATATATGTCAGCACATACAACTCTGAGGTTCATTTTCTGTGTGCATAATTGATAATAACTATAACAGAATCAGTGAAAGATTGCACTAACTTGGGTATTCAACCAGACTGTGCAAACACAAAAAGAAGGAAATAATAATAGTAAATAAATAAGCAATAAATATCAAGAGCATGAGATGAAGATTCCTTGAAAGTGAGTCCATACATTGAGAGAACAATTCAGTGAATTCAGTTGAAAAGCCTGATGGTTGAAGGGTAGTAACTATTCCTGAGCTGATCCTGAACACTATACACATACTGCCTTCCTTATTGTACTTCTGGAGCGTTACAGTCAGAAGGACAAAAAGCAAATATCGCGGTGTTTTATGTATATTTCATTGTAGCATTATGTTTATTTTATTACAGTTATGTTTTATTGCTGCAAAGTAACATCCTGTCACAGTGTTCTGTTTTACAGTGTGTTCCAACATAATAAGAAAAATGTGGAAAATAGATCACAAAGGAGACAATTGCATTTCTTTAAGGTTTATTGAATAAATTCTCAGTTGAAATCTCACATTGTCATTGCTTTGAAAAGAGCAACAAAAATTATTTAGGATTTCAATGATATGGAAATAATAGGCAAGGTATTAAGTTTTTTATATTTTATTCTGTAGTTGGGCTCATCACCAACATTGTTGAGACGGCCTACCTTGAGAAGGTGGAAGAGCTCGAGGCCTGGTGCCATGGCAAATAATCTCTTCCTTAATGTCAATAAGACAAAGCAGATAACTATCGACTTCAGAAGAACTTGCACCACTCACACCTCCCCTTTACGTCGGCAGCACAGCAGCGGAAACTGCGAGCAACTTCAAACTCCCGGGAAACCACATCACACACAACCTCTCGTAGTCACAAGACACATCCTACATAGTCAAGAAAGCTCATCGACGCCTTCACTTTCTGAGCAGCAGAAGAGAGCTGGACTTCACACATCCATAATCTCGCCATTCTACAGATGCCTAGTAGGGAGCATCCTAACAAGATGCATCACTGCTTGGTATGGAAACTGCACTGCAGCAGTCAGGAAGGCTCTAGAAAGGGTAGCCAAAAGTGCCCACTGCATCACTGTCACCAGCCTATTCACTATCAAGTACGTGTCAAGTATATATAGGTGCAGAAAAGGGCTAGTAACATCATGAACAGAGGGGGAGGGGAGGGGGTCTTCAAGGCTTTGATGTCTCTATCATTCATTCTATTGGTTTTCTTGTTTCGTGGACATCTGTGAAGAGTATGAATTTTAGGTCGGATACTCTATACATTCTATGATATTAAAAGCACCTTTCAACCTTTGAAGGATCCCACTACTCTGCTCATGCCCACATGTTCACATGTATGCAGGTACTTTCAGCAGAATCCCCAGCAGGAATGTCCTTCCAGACGCCAATTAATCCTCATCCAGACAGAAATTGAAACACGTAGTCGGATCATTACAAAGGTACACTGGTGAAGGTTGAAAAATAATAACACCAATGAATATTAAGATATCCAGCTAATCTCACTGTCAAAAATGAATACAGCTATAAGTCTCAGTCTCCAGATATTATGAAAGCAGTTTGAATTCAGGCCAGATCATTGATGCAGATTTTAAGGATGACTAGTCTGTCAAAATAATTATTATGCTACCGTACAATTCTCTACTTGCAAAAAATGTCCACTACGCCAAACTTGTTTACTTTAAACTCTTAATTCAGTTTTAATTTTAGGCAACAGTATTAAAGGTAATCACTGAACCGAAGCTGTGGATGAACTCTCTTTCATTGACTGAAAGTTAGTTGCTTGCTTTTATTGCAACACACATCAAAGTTGCTGGTGAACGCAGCAGGCCAGGCAGCATCTCTAGGAAGAGGTACAGTTGACGTTTCAGGCCGAGACCCTTCATCAGGACTAACTGAAGGAAGAGTGAGTAAGAGATAGCTGCTTGCTTTTATTGTTTGGATGATTTTTTTTCCCCTCTGCATATTGGGTGTTAACAGTCTTCTTTTTTTAAATGGTTCTTTGGAGGTTTCTTTGTTTTGTGGCTGCCTGTAAGGGGATGAATCTCAAGGTTGTATAATGTATACATACTTTGAACTTTAGTCCTTCCTCAATCAGGTTTTCGGAACTGATGCAATGTGTAAGGTGAAGATGTTCCTCTGTGCTGTTGGGAGGCAAAATGACAAAATTAGATTCACTGAGCTTGGAGTCAGAGTGCATGATCAAATGTAGACATTGTGGAACTTGGAGGAGAACTTGGTAATAGTTGTGTACTTATCCTTTGACATAACGTCGCTGCATGTTTGAGGGTGCTGTCAAACTTAATGAACACCCATAAATAAATCTTTTATAGTTCTCCACACATTTGTCCTTCTTACTCTAGGCTGACTTTATCCACCGCGTATCAATTGTTGTATATCATTGATGCCATCACTCTTGGGAGAACACTTATAAAAATAATTTTTCTTTTGCTGTTGGGGTTTGAGAAGATTATTGCTTTATGCAGCTCATTATGATCTGCCCAAGGGAAATGCTAACCTTGCATCTCAGCAAGAAAGGCGTCAAAGCTGTCTGAGTAATATAATATTTGAAGCTTCATTATTTATGCTCTTGCAATCTCAGCTGCCAGGAATGTCTAACATTGTCATTTGAAGTAGTTCCATTGCTAGGGTGCTTTTGTACCAGTGAATCAACAAATGCCACATTATTTAGGCTAGTTAAGGTATATTATTAGCATTAGATTGAAGATTGCATTTATAATTATTCCAAATAGCTTCTTGTTATCTGTGAATTTTGATATATTGCATAAAATAACAAATTCATTTATACATAGGAGGGAATAATAGACCATGCTTTGTATTTTCTTGTGCATAATCTCTATGTGCCTTTGTGGAAATAGGTGATAACAAACATGCAAACGAATGTTTGTATTTATTTATTTATTCACCCACAGAATGTGGGCATCGCTACTAATCCCAGCACTTAACATATTTAACTAATAACAGATGACCTTGTTACCTTTTCAGAGGATCTGTCCTGGACCCGACAATTAAGTGCAATTATGAAGAAGGCACAACAGCACCTCTACTTCCTTAGAAGTCTGCAAAGATTTGGCATGTCATCTAAAACTTTGACCAACTTCTACAGACGTGTGGTGGAGAGCATTGTGACGGGCATTTGGTCCATAATGACGGACAAGGAAGCTCGTTAACTCAATAACTGTTTAATGTGATAAACACAAAACAGACCAAGCACCATGGCCTGGAGAGTGAACCCAACCAGTCTCATACAGACGGGGGAGGTGACCATCACACACCCTGGTTCCCACAAATACAAAACCAAATAGCTGTATAACCCAAGCTAAACTGTAACATTAAATGAATTGGAACTTCCACCCCCCCCCCCCCCATAATCCCACAAAAGCATTTTACCACAGGAGCAATAAACAGTACTTGTCATTAGAAATGCAGGGGCGGGCTGTCGACCATGCCCCCGCACTCCCCACCCACCCATCCCCCCAAGAGCGTCACAATATATTGATTGGTTGCATCATGGCCTGGAATGGAAACACTAATGCCATTGAACAGAAGAGTTATCAAAAAGAAATGGATACAGCTCAGTCCATCCCAGCTCCCCACCCTCCCCACCATTGAGCACATCTACATGAAGCGCACTCTCAGGAATGAGACATCCATCATCAAGGACCCCCACCACCCAGGTCATGCTCTCTTCTCACTGCTGCCATCAGGAAGAAGGCACAGGAGCCTCAGAATCTGCATAACTAGAACAGTTATTACTCCTCAACCATCAGGCTCTTAAACCAAGGTGGATACTGAAGTTTCAAGGACCAAGGTGGATAACTTCACTGAACTCTTCCTTATGAACTGAACTCTTCAAGGACTCTTCATCTTACTTTCTCAATATTTACTTTATATAATTATTAGTTTTTTTTGTTTCTTTCTTTTTGTATTTGTACAGATTTTTTTGCAGGTTGGTTGTATTCTGTCCTCTTGGGTGCAGTCTTCAGAATCAGAATCCTTTATTATCATTTACTTTCATTGACTCCATTGTGTTTCTTGTATTTAGTGTGATTCCCCACGAGAAGATGAACCTCGGGAACGTATATGGTGACCTTCAAAGATTGAAAGGACATTTATTATCAAGGTATGTATGCAGTATACAACCTTGAGATTCATCTTCCCATAGACAGCCATGAAACAAAGAAACACCATGGAACCCATTCAAAGAAATCATCAAACACCCAACCCACAAAAAAAGAACAGAACATGCACACGGCAAAAAATATATACTTAGATAATAAATTTAATTTGGAATTTGAAATTTGAGCATTTGTTATTGATCCATCATAGTTCTTGAACTGAGAGCTTTGCATTTAGGAGTCAATTACTTTACTGCTGGTATATAATCGTATAGCGTGGAAACTGGCTCTTGGGCCCACTGAATAGATACTAACCACCCAGCATCCACGTACTCTAATGCTATACTGACTATATTATCATTCTCCCACATTCTCAGCTTCTCTTCCAAGGCTCTACCACTTGCCTTTCCAGTTGAAACAACTTACAATCATCATGTAACTTATCATCTGTACTTTTTGCAATTATGTGTGAAGAACTGAGTAGTCAGAATGACTTCATTGGTTTCTAATTATCACATGTACCAATTTACAGTGAAAAGCTTGACTTACTTGCTGCTTTTACAGATCAAATCATTATACAGTGCATTGAGCTGGAAAACAATATCTGATTTGGAGGCCTCAGTTGGTCAAGGTCAACCACAGATGTTGCATCCCAGCTGAGTAGACCAACATCCACATTGTGACAGAGACCAATAATTAATTCCTGAAATGGTATAGAGTACTTAAGTAGATTGGGCCAACTGTGTCTGGCAATCGAAAGTGATCGCATTGAGACATGAAAAATGTGGTAAATTAGATGCAGGGATAATGTTTCTACTGGTTTCTGTGTCACACACTCAAATAAAGAGCTAGACATTCAGAGTGCACAGAGTATAGAGAGGGGGTAGAGAGTGTGACACACAACAACTTAAGACAGGACTAAAGAGATAATTGTGGTCTTTAGGAAAGTGCAGGCGGACCACTCCTCATGACACACAAATGCCCCCTTGGTGGAGAGAGTTAGGAGCACCCACTTTCTGGGAGAGCACATATTGGACGATCTCATCTGGACCCTCATGGCGACCTCTTTATTTAAGAAAGCACCGCCGCATCTCCAGTTCCTGAAGAGACTGACGTGAGCGAGGCTTGCCCCCCCACCCCCATTTTAACCAGTTTTTACAGGTGCATCACCAAGAGTATTCTGACCAGCTGCATCACCGTTTGGTGTGGGAACTACAAAGCATCTGACTGCAAGTCCCTACAAATGATTGTGAGGAGTCCTGAGAGGATCATCTGAGTCTCTCTTCCACCCATATCAGGTGTGCCGCATATGCACGGCCCTTGGCATTGTCAATGATTCCTCCCATCCGTCCAACAATCTTTTTGATCCCCTACTATTGGGCAGGAGGTACCATAACATTAGGATAAGGACTGTAAAGATGGAAACAGTTTCATCCCCCAGGATGTGAGACTACTGAACACCCTGCCACCACCCAGGTCTCACAGCGTATGAAATGCCACTAGCATCACTACAATTCTTACTTCATAAATTGTTTCATAAAATCACCTTATTATGTATTTGTGGTAATGCTAATTTATGTGTTGTGTGTGTGAATTATACGTACTGTGCTGTGCACCTTGGTCTGGAGAAGTGTTATTTCATTTGGTGATTTACACATGTAAGGTGGAATCGACAATAAACTTGAACTAGAACAGAACAGAGACGAGAAAAGAAATTACTTTATTCAGAAGGTAATGAGTCTTTCAAGCTATCTATGCAAGAGAGCTGTGGAGGTTCAGCTGCTGAGTATATTGAAAATAGAGATCAATAATTCTTTTGAATATTTATGGCGGCAAGGGAGGTGGAGTGTAGAAAACTCACCATGATCTTAGTGCAGGTGTTAGGGGCCGATTTACCGACTCCCGGTGTTAGCAGGTTTTTCTTATTGATGATAGCAGCCAGCTAGATTTTTTATAACAATCTATTGCTTGAAGGAGACTATTAATGACTAAATTTTAATTCTAAATTTAATTAACTGAAGTTAAATTCCCCAGCTGCTGAGACTGATTTTGATTCAAGCCCCCGATGACTAAACTGGAACCTTTGGATCGGCAGGACAGCAACATAACCACTACTCTGAAATGCCTGTAGATTTGTGCGATGACAAGGCTCAGATGGTATTAGATTGCTAGAAGTCTTGGCAGCGTACAGCACTCAGAGAGAGCAGAGAGCAAGCTGTGCCTTCAATTTACGTAAATAGATAATCGCCTGTCTATCATTTCCAATCCAGCTCTCTTGACAATGGTTCCTTTAGTGTCAATATGGTGTCCATCATTACAAGATGAAATGCTGCACTTGACTAGATGCAGGTCCTTGTCATATTAAACACTGTGGGTATTTGTAACGTGAAATGAAAATTCTGCTGCTCGTGTGACCAGTGCCAAACCTTGGCTCCTTAATTAGCTTCAGATGTTTGAAATGGGCTGAAAATGCTTGTTGAGTGATAATTGGTGTTAGTATTAAGACCACTCAACATCTATTTATATCGTGACCCTTAAGAATTGTTGTGCATCTGCAAGGATTTCAAAACTGATATATTTTCATTTTTTTTAAAATGCTTACTATTCAAATTGCAGGCAAAGCGATGGCACTGTCAGAAATTCCGTCTGAAGTTTAGCACTTCATTTGAATGCTTGTCAGATGTTATCCTGATAACTTCAGATTCTCTTCACTACCCTGTCATTCAAATAAGCTAAAAGGTTAAGGGTCCAACCACACATGTGCAATTGGCTTCTTCCTCTAATGCTTGTTTTCAGAGCTCTATCCTGTCATTACTTAACATGCCATTCCATGCCACATTGGCTCTCGGAGCTAAAGTTAATTAGAATCACAGCTTCAGAGAGCACGGCTTCAGAGAAAATGTCATAACCTTAATCTTAATTGCTGAATATATGTTACTTTGGTACCTGCACTTTGAACTCAGTTGTGCATTTGTAAAAGACAGAAATATTAAGGTGATTGTCAATGACCAAAGCAACTAAGCTCGTCTTTATTAACTGAAAACTCACTGGAACTCCACAGACTCCCTATTTTAAGTGCTGACTGTTGTAATTGAACAAAGTCACCGAAGAGATGTCACTGGTAAATAAAAAAGTCTTTTATTCAACAAAATGAGATGCTCTCTGAAGGACAAGGCCTGATCGATCCAATCTTACATGACAATTTATATTTACAATGTACCTACAATGCTTCCTTTGAATTACATAAAACATCCACATCTCCTTCTTCACACCCACACCCCAAACAGCCAAAAATGAATGTTAATCAGCATTGCCTGGTTTTTCAATTAACTGCTGTCCACAGTTCTAGGAACCTATTGTCCAGAGCTGGATTTAAAATTTAATCTACAATCCATGTTCAAGCCTAAAGATTGGTTGCTGAAGTTAATATTTTGCTATAAACATTAAGTCCAGAGTATGCCCTAACTTTCACCATCAGCCCCCTAAAATTAACACTTTTTATTAATCTTGAAATTCACTTGTTAATGTTAAGTTCATCATTTTTATTGAGCACATAAAGTAGTTACCACTGACTATTGTCTTAATGACAAAATTCAAAAATGTGGGAAATATTAAACGATATATGTTTCTGATGAAGAGTTTTGGAATAAGTCCAAAATATCGACTGTTCATTCCAGTCCATAGATGCTGCCTGACCTGCTGAGTTCCTTCAGCATTTTGTGTGTGTTACTCTGGATTTCTGCTTCTGTACAATCTCTTGCATTGATGGTAGAAATTCATTGTGCTGAAAATGCATTTGCAGAAACTGGCACTTCATTCTCTGCTTTCAAAATTCAGTTCCATTAAATGTTGAGAAAGCTGAAATTTGGAAATGAATTTCATGCTGTGCCACTGAAATGGGGCACATCAGGCTTGATATAAATTTTGTTACACTATCTCATGGTCACAGTTACACCCAGTGACTCCATGTCAAGAAATTGGCCAGAGGGACAATGCTGTTGACAATATTTTTTCGAGTTTTCTTCTGAGCCTCAGGTTGTACACTGAAAGCACTGGGACCCTCAGACCAAGAATTGAACTCTTTGCAATTGCAAAGGTGCATTTCATTGCTAGTCAGGAACAGGTCTAATGTTTCTTTCTAGCAAAGATAACATGCTTCTTTGCAACAGCCATAGCTGCAGAATAGTAGGAGACAAAGAATTCCCATCACTGTTAAGATTCAAGATGGTTCAATGTAATTTCCAGTTCACAAAATAAAATAGTTGTTATGTTGGATCCAGTGCAGCACAAAGCACAATAAGATAAGGAATAAAATAATAAAGAAGCAATAAATATAAATACATAAAATAGCTTATATAAATAGAATGATGGTATGTCCACAAAGTGACAGCTGGCACAGGGGTGTACAGACACAGCTGTAAACCTTCCAGCTTCACTTATGAAGGCAGACCAGCTGCTCATACTCCCAATGCAGGGCAAAGGTGTGATCACCACACACGTATTAAACCCCGTGTCCGCCATTGTGAACAAGCTAGCATTCCCTTCCAGATAGAGTGAGGGAGTGAGAAACTGTGACAATGGCAGCAACCAGTTTGAGATCTGGATGAGCTAATGTCAGGTCAAGATCATGCTGAAAATCAAGTCAGAAAATTTTACCTTGAAATATGCAAGGCAGTCGAGAGTATGTTGAAACAGCAGGAAACATGAATACATGGTGTCTTTGTGCAAAGCACTTTCTCTGTAGGAGAACCACAAACCAGTATTCCACTGGACCAACGACTGTGAGGAGTGCTGCCAGCTGTGCTGTAGGGCAAACTATATGCAATATACACAGTACATTGACATAGGAGAATACAGCACAGGAACAGACTCCTCAATGTACAATGCTGTGCCGAACCAGTTAAGTTCATAATTAGCTAAACTAATCCCCTCTGCCTACACAATCTCCAGATCCTTCCATATTCCTCACAGTCATGTGCCTATCTAAACATCTTTTAAGTCTTGAATGTATCGGTTTTTATCACCACCCCATGGTTCAAAGTTCAAAGTTTAATGTGCATTTATTATCAAAGTATGTATACGTTATACAACTTTGAGATTAGTCTCCTTACAGGCAGCCCACAAAACAAAGAGATGCAGATGAGCCCGTTAAAAAAAAAGAAAACCAACAAACACCAAATGTGCAGAGAGAGAGAAAAAAAACAAATTGTGCAAACAATAAAAGTAAGCAAAAAACATTCAGAACAAAACTGAGTCAACAGTCACAAAGTCCGGCGCAGCCAGAGCAGGTAGAGAATTCTAGTCACCCAGCACTCTCTATGTAAAATATCTTGTCCCTCATACCTCTTTTGAAATTACCACCTCCCACCTCAAATGCATGCCCCTTGGTATAGACATTTCAACCCCAAGAAAAGGATACTGTCTGTCTACTCTGTCTATGCCTCTCATAATCTTATCAGATCTCCCTCAGCCTCTGTCACTGGAGCTGTGAACAAGCCCTCTAGGAAAAAGAACATCTTCCCTTCCCATACTATGTATCTAGCTGAGAATGAGCCTGGCCAACATGAAGAAGGTTCAGCCAGAGACAGAGATGGTGGAAGAGATCCCACAGAGAAATCACCTGAGGAAAGACCTGGGATCACCTGAGGAAGAGATCCCACAGAGAAATCACCTGAGAATGAAGAGGAAAAAAGTGCAGAAAGAGCCATCCAAAAGCCAAGCAACCTCAGACAACAGCAAGATGAGTAGGGAAAAATGAGAGATTTCCCTGATAGAAATCAGTAGCTTTTGTTCACCAGAATATCAAGTGTCACAAGGAAAAGGAGTGCCAAAATAGAAGGGTTAGAAAGAAGGAAGACAATAAACCCAGTTCAATTACTAACACAAGAGATCCTACAGGTGCTGGAAGTCCAGGACAATGCACACAAAATGCTGGAGGAACTCAGCAGGTCAGGCAGTATCTATGGAAATGAATGAACAGTGGATGTTTCAGGCTGAGACCCTTCATCAGGCTTGAAAAGGAAGGGGGAGGGTGCCAGAATAAATAGATGGTGGGAGGGGAAGGAGGTCGGCTGGAAGGTGTATAGCTGAAATCAGGTGGGTAGGAAATGTAAAGAGAAGGAGAGGAAGGAATCTGATAGGAGCAATGAGAAGACCATAGGAGAAAGAGAAGGAAGAGGGTCATCAGGCGGAGGTGACAGGCAGGTGAGAAGAGGTAAGAGCCAGAGCGGGGAACAGAAGAAGGGCGGGGGGGGTGGGGGGGAGAGAATTTGTTTTTTACGAGAAGGAGAAACAGATATACAAGCCATTAGGTTGGAGGCTGCACAGACGGAATATATGGTGTTTCTCCTCACCGAGTGTGGCCTCATCTTGGCACAATACTAATCAGTGCAATGTTTTCCATAAACATCATGTGCAACTCTAAAGTAATGCTGTAATTTTGGTCACTGCGCTACATTGGTACAGAACCTTCTGAACAATTTATCCTTCTTGTGTAAAAGTCCTTGTAATGAGTCTAATTCTCAGTCAGCCAATATAACACCTAACTGTCAATGGTAAATCTTTCCTTCCATTGTCACTTAAGCCACGTTATGCCAATTAGAGGATCGTTATCTGCAGAAATCAACTGGATTTGTCCTCTTCCAAAGGCAGAAGGGTAGCTGGCAGACCTTGCAACACTTCCATGTGTCAAACTGCAGTGAGAATGTTCTCTGTTAATATCTTACGACCATAGAAACCTGGAAACAGCAAACCTAGGCCCTTTTTGAGGAGGAAGTTGGGTGGTTTCTTACAGCTGTCTAAGGCAGATACTAAGTGCCAAGTATCTGCTAATAAAGGGTCAAAGTTGATTTTATAACTTGAACTAGATACCCCTTCCTGGTGGTTGTCCATTGTGTCTAGCAATGACAAGAAACCTGTGCAGAAGAGTATTAAAGTGGAATAGCCATGGCACTGAGGTAGTTCACTCTCTCGACCTCCGAAGTCTGAGTCTATTTGTAAGAACAAGTACCATAACTGGGGTCTTTCCTCACCCTGTGCCTCGTCATGCCCTTCGCTCTCCATGGAACATCCTAGAGCTCCCTTCCTGGCCACTGGATCTCACAGTAGATCTTATCCACCTAGTCCATCAGAGCTGATTTCTCATGTTAGGATAGGCATGTCTCTATCTCACCAGGGTATGAGACCAACAGGTCCCTTCATCAGGTTTAGCCAACCTGTTGAAGAGTTGTATCGGGATGTGGTCACTGTTGTATACAAACAGCTATCTGGAGTGACAGGTGATCATTGCTCTCTTGAAAATGTTGATTTTATTTATTTATTTATTGAGGTACAGTGCAGAATAGATCCTTTCAGCCCTTCGAGCCACACCACCCAGCAGTAGCTCTCCGTTTCTTTCCGGGCTGTTGTATTGTGGTGAGCTGATGTCTATCTTGTTGATGAAAGGCAGCATCTCTCAGACACCTCCGCTTATCAACCCCTTGAAGAGGATTCCACTCCAGAATCCTTCTCTGTTAATTGTCACCTTGTCGTGGTGGAGAAGCTTGTGTGGTCCTGAGATCCCGAGAGTGATGCCGTCGGGAGCTATGCTCCTGGTAGGGTCACCATGGCGGTAAGGTCGAGGGTGAGGTCCCTGACAAAGAACATTCCAACCAAGACCTCAACGGTGGAACAGGTGGACAAAGTTACTTCAAACTCAACGGCTGTGAAGGCGGATGAAGGCCGCAACAAATCCAGCAGCTCCAGTCGTCGTGGTTTCCATGCCATTGGAATCAGTTGGTTGATTTGTGAAGTATCGTGTGCTTCTTGGAGTGCAACATCAAGTATACGTTAAACAAATACACGCAGAGCCGTCTTCACTCTGTGGGCCACTTCTTCAGAACGAAGACCATCATCCTCGATCTCGAGGATTAGCCACGACTCCAGATAATCAAAAATTTGTCTTTGACACCAACACTGACCTCATCAACTCTGCAGAACTTCCATCCACTACTACCAAACTCATATCTCCCTTAACCTGCACTGCTTGCTTTTACTTCTTATCCAAGAATCAAACACCTGACTGTTTGAGTAGGCCTATTGTCTCTACCTGCACCTGTCCCACTGAACTCATGTCCTTATACCTCATCTCCATTCTGTCCCCCTTAGTTCTGTCCCTTCCGACCTACATCCGTGACACTTCACATGCTCACGATCTCCCCAACACTTTCCCTTCCCTGACCCTGCCTGACCACCTCATTTTAGATTATGAGAACACTCAGTCCTCTCTTATTGTCATTTAGAAATGCACACATGCATTAAGAAATGATACAATGTTTCTCCTGAATGATATCACAGAAAACAGGACAAACCAAAGACTAACACTGACAGAACCACATAATTATAACATATAGTTACAGCAGTGCAAAACAATACCATAATTTGATGAAGAACAAACCATGGGCACGGTAAAAAAAAGTTCTCAAAGTCCCCGAGTCGTTCGACTCCCGAGTCCCCGATAGCAGGCGGCAAAAGGGAGAAACTCCCTGCCATAAACCTCCAGGCACCGTCAACTTGCCGATGCCTTGGAAGCAGCCGACCACAGCCGACACTGAGTCCGTCCATCCGAAAACTTCAAGCCTCCAACCAGTCCCTCCGATACAGCCTCCTGAGCGCCATCCTCTGCCGAGCGCCTTTGACCTAGCCCCGGCCGCTGAAACAAGCAAAGCTGAGGATTCGGGGCCTTCTGCTCCAGAGATTCCAGTTACCACACAGTAGCAGTGGCAGCGAAGCAGGCATTTCAGAAGTTTTCCAGATGTTCCTCCGTACTCTCATGTCCACCTCCATCAAATCAGAATTGTGCACGGTCCCCTACTTGACAGATTACAGATATCATTCACCGGAGAGGCCACGCGTGCTGCCGTCGCGCCATCTTCTCCTCCTCCATGAATATACAGTCCCTATACACTTCTATTCCCCATCAAGAAGGCCTGAATGCTTTCTGCTTCTTTCTCAGCCAAAAGACCCACCAATCCCTCTCCACCACCACCCTCCTCCACCTGGTAGAACTGGTCCTCATCTCAACAATTTCTCCTTCGGCTCCTCCTACTTTCTCCAGAATCAAGGAGTGGTAGCCATGGGCCCCAGCTATGCCTGCCTTTCCATTGGCTATGTAGAACAATCCATGTTCCAAACCTTCCCTGGTAATGCTCCCAACTCTTCACTATATTGACAACTGCATTTTCAGGTGTTACTCTGGATTTCCAGCATCTGCAGAATCTCTTGTGTTTATTGTTTCTTCACAAAAAACAAATTTAAATATAGCAATAGACAGCCACTTAATTATTGTATTAGAGATATTGAAAGAGTACATATTACTGTAGACTATGAATATCTGATAAAAGTAATTTTGAATCAAAGTCGTCGTGGAAAATATCATTCTAAAACATATTGGGTAACTTTCATAAGTTAAAAGTTTGAAATAATGGTCTTTGCCAGGATGACAGAATTGATCAGTATCATTTTTTAATAAAACTAAAAAGACTTCTGGAATTCTATGCATGGTCACAGTTACAATGAAATGCTCTTCCAAAGATGTATAAACATTCCCAGATTATAGATCAATTATTTTCATTTAAAGAATTTCAGTTTATTGTACGAGTGATTGTTCAATGTTGGACTATGAACCAAAATGAGAGTTTCCTCACAAAAAATATGGATGTACTGTATATTCAATATATTTTTAATGCATGACCATAATATATTTGAAAAAGATCACTTCTCAGTTAAATTAATTTTATCACATAGAGGCTAACTTGATAATTTCTTCTTCATAAAACATCCCCAGTGTTGTACACGTTGAGTACCTCTTATTGGAAATGCTTGTGGCCAGCGGCTTAAGATCATCATCACTTCCAACTGAATTTAGGGTATGTGCTTCTGGTAAGCATTCTTTGTCTTACACTTGTTCATCATACATATGTACTTAACAATAAAAATTATTACATGGCATTAATGTAATGAAAATATAATGTGTGCAGTGTAACAAAGGCCGCACAACAGCATCAGGAGAATACCTGAATCAGCTGTTGAACAACAGCCAATAATGGCAGACTTTCAGTCTCCACCTATGATGCTGCATTTTGATGGTTACAGTACTCTATATTTGTATTTTGCTTGTTTATAGGTTTTATGTAAAGGATAAAAATAATCAGCATTGTAAACTTGTTCTGGTATTAAATTTTCTTCAACGACGACCTGAGCAAACACTTCCAAAGAATTTCTCTCCTGCTTCATGACCAGAAGACACTTTATTACCACAAATTTTTAAATACTTAATGCCATGCCTCTTCTTAAATTTCTGCAACCTATCTGCTGAATATTCACAACTATCTTCAATTTTCAGTCTGTCGTAATAAAGCTTTGCTTCTTTGATGATCAGCATACTGTGAAACAGCATATGATCATTTTGACTGATGAATCCACTCTTTTAATACACAGTCCAGATCTTCATTTTTTGTTTAATGCAATGTTTTTCCATTTTTCATTAATTTCCTTTCATTACATACGTGAGATCACTTTTCAGAACCATCTATAGCGTCCAGAGACCTGCACCTGCATATCAACCCTGAATCTTCCCAGTGCCTTGTGGAATTTTCCACTTGTGACATCATGTTAATGCTTCAAAAAACTATTTTGAATTTCGAAGGCTTTTGGATTTTGGATTTTCGAAAAAGGAGTACTCAATGTGACTTGTGAAGAACAGCAAGTAATCCCTCTTTAAATAAGGAGCCCAAAAATGTATGCATTGCTTCAGCTATGGTCTCACCATATCTTATAGATTGTAGCAACGCTGCCTTACTTTTACATTTCAGTACAGGGAACTTTAATCTGGCAGGATACAATCAATCTTTTTTTTTGAAATTCAAAGCTGCTTGCAAAAGTGATGTGAAAATATTTGAAATGACTGTGGAGGTTGGGAAGGAATAGTTGACTGAAAGAACCCAGATGGTGGTAAACAATTTGCAAACAACTACAAAGAGTGACAATGAACTCATCGAATAATCAGAAGCAAAGGCATTTCATGAAGTGTCAATTCTCTCAACAAGATTCAGGGGGAAAAGTGTGTTTGTGCAGCTATCCAGAGATCTATTTATCCCATATTGAATGCTGTTTTCAAACTCGATTATCTACTTAAACAGATGGAGGCCCACAACTGATCAATAGACTGGATTTCACATTGTTTCCATTTTCCTAAATGCCAATAGATGGGAAGTGGGCAAGACTCAGTTCACTTGATAAGATCATTTTTACTTGATTGTATTTAAATAAAATATTGTTTTTAATCATAAACAACAAAGTCCTTATGGAAGAAAAGCTTTTGTTCAATCAGTGCTTCACTGTTGGATAATACTACCAAAAATAACCTGAAATATTTATTTTTACTCAACAAAACACTATATAATCAAAGAGGGTGCATCCAGCATTATAAATAGCAGCATAATTAAGCAAATTAATTTTAAAATCGCCACGACAGTGAAGGGTGCAAACAATATAAGAGTACGTTGTCTTAGCATAGGGTTGAAAACTATTTTGAGTATTTCATGGTGTCACGGGAAAAGAAGTTCAGTTCCCATAGGGAGTTTATAACTCACAACAGAGAATCCCACAGACAAGTTCACGTTCATATTTATTGTCATTCAGCAGTATACACGTAACCACCCCAGGACCAAGGTGCACAACATACTACAAATAACTCACATAAACACATAAAGTAATATTACCACAAAACAATTAAAAAGTAATAAAATATATTGCAGAAAATTGACATTTAGCATAAAGTGCATTGAAAAAGCAAGCAGTATAACACTACTGGTGCTTCATACTTGAAGGGACCAGGGTGGTGGCAGGAAGCTCAGTAGATCTGTGGTCTATAAGTAGAAGCTGTTTCTCAGCCCAACAGTTCCTGTCCTAATGCTACAGAACCTCCTTCCTGATGGTAGGGGGTTAAAGAGATTGTTGGATGGATGGGAGGGATCATTGACAATGCTAAGGACCCTGCATATTGGGGGCATCAGATAAGCATCTCAGATAGGTGGAAGAGAGACCCCAATATAAAGCAACGAAGTAAGCCCATGAGAGGAACAGAATGAACAGCTTCCCTGTGGAGATTTGTATACGTGGTCCACTGGGAGAGATTCAGTCTCCTGCTGACAATCTACAAAAGTGAAAGTGAAAATAGACATCTCAGAGGTTCATTTGGTTGTCAAAGTATGCACAACTTTCATATTTGTCTACTCCAGATAGCCATTAAATTCAGAAAGATCATGGGTGCTGATGAAAGAAAAGACATCAATTCACCCCCCCAACCAGTACGAAAAAGAAAAGAAACAGAACCCACAGATCCCAAAATCCTCCCCCGCAGCAAAAAACAGCCACAAAAACAATCGATGGTCCTCTACACATAACAATCCCGACCCCCTCACTCACAGAAAGAAACAGCGACATTAGCACCAAAACCTCAACCCCCACCTGAGACACAAAAACCTAAGACATCACCCACCCACCATTCAACCACAAGAAAGAAAACACCGAAAATCTGAAGAAAACCAATAGAAAGTATAGTCCAATAATCATATACATCTCAAAATATGGGAAACGTCTTTTCGCTGCATACAAGCAGAGAAGCCACACAAATTCAGTTATTACGCAAAGAGTGATCACCGACCTGGCTGCTAATGGCTCCAATCCAGGGCCAAAAGTACTGATCCAGGCCAAACTCGCCAATCCAGCTGTCCACTATTTCGTGCCAAGCCTTCATTGACCTCCTCCACGTTCACCTGGATGCTTCATCCTTCCTCACCACTTCAAGGTGGAGTCATTCATGATCTCGCACCTCATATCTAATCTTCTCCATGAGTCAGCTTGTGTTCTCAGAACTTTTTGCCCTCCATCTCTGATCTGATCTCCACGAGGCAGCTTGTGTTCCTGGTCCTTATCGGCACCCCCCCACCCCCCATCTCTGACCTGCACGAGACAGCTCATATTCTTGGTCCTTCCCAGCCCCCTGTCTCTGATCTCCATGAGGCAGCTCTCCGGACACAGCACATCGCTGGACCCTTCGATCAAGATTCAAACTACATGTCACAGGCTCTAGCGGTTTCTGTAACACAAACAAGCCAAAAAGAACAAGCAGAAAAGTGAAATAATTGGAACATTTTGCTGTCTGGAAGATGTCACCCATGGAATAGTTACTGCTGGTACCACCTTGACCTGAAGAACATCTTCAGCTCTCATAGAGAATGTTTTGGATGTTCTCTGATTTTGGAAAGATGAAACTGCAAAAGGACTTGGTGTGGTTACATTCCAAAGCAGACAGAAGATTGGCTTATTAAGAAGCACAAGTGCCTGCTTAATACCTGAAAGCTTGCCTTTTGTGAACATCAGGTTCTCAACTCCTGTTTCAAAATTTCCTTTCTTAAGGCACCAATCTCCCCCTCCCCCCGCCACCCTACCTACAATGTTTAAAAAATAGTGCAAGATATCTTTCAATCAGAATAAGAATCAGAATCAGGTTTAATGTCACTGGCATACATCATGAAATTTGTTATAATATGGCAGCAGTGCAATGCAACACATAACAAAAAAATCTCTTAATTACGGTAAATATATACATTATAAGATAAATTGAATAAGTAGTGTAAAAAGAGAGGGAAAAAATAGTGAGGTTGTGTTCACGGGTTCAATGTCCATTCAAAGGTCTGTTAGTGGAGGGGCAGAAGCTGTTCATGAAACATTAAGCATGTGCCTTCAGACTCCTATCCCTCCCCTCTGATGGTAGCAATGAAAAGAGGGCATGTCCTGTGTGAGGGGGGTCCTTAATGATGGATGTCGTTTTTTTGAAGCACCACTCCTTGAAGATGACCCGGATGCTGCTGAGGTTAGTACCTACGATGGAGCTGGTTGAATTTACAACTTTCTGCATCTTATTTTGATTCTGTGCAGTAGACCCCCCCCCCCATACCAGATCATGATACAATCAGTTGGAATGCCGTCCACGGTATAGCTCTAGAAATCTGTGAGTGTCTTTCGTGACATACCAAATCTCCTCAGACTCCAAATGAAATATACAAATTACTTTGTTTTGAGATTCCGTTCATGAAATGTATTTATTGTCTGCGTGATTTCTGCCTTTCTATGCCATGAATGAACTGTGTGTATTATTTGGTCATTATTCGCAGCACTTATGTGCTCTTCTGGTTGAAGGATGATGAATACTGATGAATTTAGAGCTATCTCTTCAGCTCTAGGGCATTCATTATGAAGATCTCTCGCATTCAGGATTAGGAATGCGCTGAACTCCTTTATACGATGCTTCCAAACAGCAATTTTCTATCAAAAATGATGCCCTTTGCCACTAGTGCAGAGTTGCACAATGGCATCTGCGTGATAAAAGGCGTTTTTTGTGCACTTACAAGAATACCGAATATTGAAAATGTCTAAGTGCTTTCTTCATGCCTACAGCCATTGTCCAGGTAAGTTAAGTGTTTTAAAATCCTAAACCACTGCTGGGAGCTTGCAATGTGCTTCAAAAATATCCCTACTCGTCGAAAATTAGCATCTCGAACATGGACTGTCTCCATCTGAAGAAGAACAAGTGTTTCTTCAGCTTCTGTTGTGACTGACTAAACTGAGGCATGTGGAAGATGTAACTGGGAAATATAAAAGAATTCTATCATCACTGCAGACCTTTTGAAGAGCGGGAATCTAAGAGAATCTCACTGTCCTGAATAATCTTTTTGCACCTATTAAATACAAACAATTCAAGTTATAATCAGCAACAGTTTCACCTATAATCATTGTTTTTAATGCTTTGAATATAACTAAGCAGAATTACATTTCTGCAATGGTAGTACATCCCAACCAGCAGAACTAATTTGAATATTCAATACAGGTATCTATTTTGAAATTTACTGAACACAAACCTCCATAAAATATTAAATGACCTGTCTTGGACTGTACACATGCACATCGATGATAGAAAATCAGGTTCAAGTTTATTGTCATCTGACTCTACATGTATACAAGCAAATGAAACAATGTTCTTCTGGACCACAGTGCACCCACAAAAACATACATCACACACAGCATATAAAACAAAGTATTACCACAAATAAGTTAATAAAATATCATTCAAAGTGCATGTAATGCACAACACAGATAAACAGCAAACAGCTCGCTGTCCTACTGATGAGAACATAAGAATGTAAGAACATAAGAAATAGGAGCAGGAGTCGGCCATCCGGCCCATCGAGCCTGCCCCGCCATTCAATAAGATCATGGCTGATCTGTCTGTAAACTCAACTCCATCTACCTGCCTTTTCCCCATAACCCTTAATTCTCTTACTATGTAAAAACCCATCTAAATGTATCTTAAATATATTTAGTGAAAAGCTTCAGCTGCTTCCCTGGGCAGAGAATTCCACAGATTCACCACTCTCTGGGAGAAACAGTTTCTCCTCATCTCCGTCCTAAATCTTCTCCCCTCAATCTTGAGGCAATGTCCCCTAGTTCTAGTCTCACCTACCAATGGAAACAACTTTCCTACTTCTATCTTATCTATCCGTTTCAAAATTTTGTATGTTTCTATAAGATCCCCTCTCATTCTTCTGAACTCCAGAGAGTATAGTCGCAGGTGACACAATCTCTCCTCACAGGTTAACCCCTTCATCCCTGGAATCAACCTGGTGAACCTCCTCTGCACGGTCTCCAAAGCCAGTATATCCTTCCTCAAGTATGGAGACCAGAACTGCATACAGTATTCCAGGTGCGGCCTCACCAGTACCCTGTATAGTTGCAGCATGACCTCCCTGCTCTTGAATTCAATCCCTCTAGCAATGAAGGCCAACATTCCATTTGTCTTCTTAATAACCTGTTGTACCTGCAAGCCAACTTTTTGTGATTCATGAACAAGCACTCCCAAGTCCCTCTGCACAACAGCATGCTGCAATCTTTCACCATTTAGGCCTCGGAGGTGGCAGGGTATTCACTGATCTCACAGCCTATGGGAAGATGCTATTACCCAGTCTGGAAGTCCTGTTCCTGATTCTGCTCTACCTCCTTCCTGCCAGTAATAGATCAAAGAAATTAGAATCAGGTTTATTATCACCGGCATGTGTCGTGAAATTTGTTAACTTAGCAGCAGCAGTTCAATGCCAAACATAATATAGAAGAAAAAAACAAAATAAGATAATAATAAATAAATTACAGTATACGTATATCGAATGGATTAAAAATCCTGCAAAAACAGGAATAATATATATTAAAAATGTGAAATAGTGTCCGAGGGTTCAGTGTTCATTTAGAAATCGGATGGCAGAGGGGAAGAAGCTGTTCCTGAATCGCTGAGTGTTTGCCTTCAGGCTTTTGTACCTCCTACCAGATGGTAACAGTGAGAAAAGGACATGCCCTGGGTGCTGGAGGTACTTGATAATGGACACTGCCTTTCTGAGACATTTCTCCTTGAAGATGTACTGGGTACCTTGTAGGCTAATACCCAAGATGGAGATTGTGGGATGGGTGGTAGGGATCCTCAACAGTCCTGAACAAAACAGAGGCCTATTTAGGAAGGAAGGGTTAGATGGATATTAGAGCAGGTTAGGAGGTTGGCACAATGTTGTGAACCAAAGGGATTGTTCTGTGCTATCGAGTTCTATGTTCTATCTTAATGCTGCCAGCAACTCTGCTTTCAGCACTTTCCCCAGAGGTATATTCTGCTGTCATGATGAAAAGGTCCCCTCACATTCTCTCCTTTAAGCAATTCCTTCAGCATTTCACCTGTTAGTTACTTATCTGCCACGTAACCACCCACTAACCCACCCCTCCACACCTCCAACTACTACTGCTTTATCATTTCCTGTCAGTCACCTCAGCTACAATGTTTCAGGAACAACTACTTCCCTTCTGCCATCAGATTTCTCAATTGACAGTGAACCCACGTACACCACCTCACTATTTTATTCTCCTGTGCCTGGCGTCATCTTACGGAATTAAAACCAATCCGTGTATATAAGCTATTTTATGTATTTATTTTTTTGTGTTTCTTTTATTTTTGATTTTTTAAGTTATTATTGTGTTTTAGTTGTGCTGCATCAGCTCCGGAATAACAATTGTTTTGTTCTCCTTTACACAGTTGTACCCGGAATTGTGGTGTATGGGGTTTCCATGAAGGGGAACACCTCTTCTGAAGGGGCTTGTCCTGTCCATTCATTTACCTTTGGTGCCCACCGGACACTCTGCTCTCTGCTGTGGATCCAAGTAGCTGTGTGTATGCGACAGCGGCCACAGCCCAGTACTCCGCCTCGACAAGTGGGCTAAACCAGGTGATGGTAACCGGAGGTCTCATGCCCTGGTGATTTAGGGTCATGGCTGTCCCAGCACGCGAAGTCAGCTCCTGAGGACTGGGCGGATGAAATCTACGGTGAGATCCGACAACCAGGAAGGTGGTACTGTAATGCTCCATGGAGAACGACAGACATGATGGGACACAGAAGATGTCATGGTCATCTACTCCATCCAAGGAAGACACCAGTTGATCATATTTCTTCGTATGACAAGACTCAGACTTCTGAGGCGAAGAGAGTGAATCTGCCCCGGTGCAATGGGTACAGGTTCTTTCATCGTCAGGCCTGACAGGCAACCACCATTGGAAATTATATTAAACAATGTTGAATCTTTGAATCCCCTGAATCTTGATGTCTTCCAATCACATTTGATAATGTATTTATTTATACTTACTGACATACAGTGCGGAATAGGCCCTTCCAGCCCTTCAAGCCCCACTGTTCAACAATCCACCAATTTAATCATAGGCCGGTACACCTTTGGACTGTGGGAGGAGACTGGAGAACCCAGAAGAACCCATGTGGTCACAGGGAGAACGTACAAGCTTCTTACAGGCAGAGGCGGGAAATTAGCCCAGGTTGCAGGTACTATGCTAATCACCATGCTACCGAGCCACCAGACTAAGCTAACATGCTGCCTCTTGCCACCTTGAAGCAGCTTGGGGTGTTTTATCAGGTTCAGAAATGCAAATTGGTGCAGTTTTTGGAGAGAGAGAGAGAGAGAGAAATGATGCTTTGCTCAATGTCTGACATTATTTTGAAATAACCATTGCAGATTTCAGTGCAAATGCTCATCCTCTAATTAATCCAACCTCCTCTGCTATAGAAGCCAGTGAATGTTTAACATGCCCCACGTGTATAAACATTCCTCAATGGACAGCAAGCTCATAAGCACACAACAAGAACTAAAACAATTAATACAGTGTCTTCATACAGAATAACATGTTCCACAACACTGCACAAGAGAGCAATCAGACCAAATTTAACAGTGAGTCCATTAGTGTTAGATTATATTACTCTTTGATGGAATGTAATGGTGAAGTAGATCTTAGGGACATACTAACCATGAGCTTCAAACTCTAATAATCAAATATTGTATTTCCTAAGTTCAAAGTACATTTATTATCAAGGTATGTATAAATTATACAACCTCGGAGTTTGTCTCCTTATAGACAGCACTGAACAAGACACCTAAAAGAACCCATTAAAAAATAGACCAACAAACACCAAATGTGCAGAGAGAGAGAAAAAAAACAAATTGTGCAAACAATAAAAGCAAGCAACAGCATTCAGAACAAAAGTGAGTCCATAGGTATGAAGACAGAGGCAGCCGGAACAGGCCCATAGCCTCAGCCTGAGTTCATCACATATCGGAGCATGTGTATGGACTCACTAATACCACTGTCTGTAAGGAGTTTATACATTCTTCCCATGACTGTGTGGGTTTCCTCTGGTGCTCCAGAATCCTCCCACAGTGTTAGTAGATTAATTGGTCACATGGTGTAATAGGGCATCATGGGCATTTTGGGTTGGAAGTGTCTATATTGCGCTGCATCTCTAAATAATTTTAAAAAACTAATCATATTAACTCAAGAAATTCTGCAGGTGCCGGAAATCCAGAGCAACACATACAAATACTGGAGGAACTCAGCAGATCAGGCAGCATCTATGCAGATGAATAAACAGGAAAGAAATGGAAAAGACGCCTGAATAGAAAGGTGGGGCAAGGATTGATATGAAGGGCAGCTAGCTCGAAGGTGATAGGTGAAGCCTGGTGGGTGGAAAGGTAAAGGGCCGGAAAAGAAGGAATCTAATAGGAGAGAAGCATGGACCATGGGAGAAAGGGAAGAAGGAGGGGAACCAATGGGAGGTGATCTTGCAGGTGAGGAGAAGATATGAGAGATTGAAATGAGGAACAGAAGAAGAGGGAAGGGGGAGGAAAAAAATACTGGAAGGAGAAATCGATGTTCTTGCTATCAGATTGGAGGCTACCTAGACAGAATATGAGGTCATTATTGTATGAACTGTATTTATTAAACTAACTAAATAGGTAGGAGCATGTGTATAGACTCACTAATACCATTGTCTGTAATGAGTTTCAATATACAGGTTAAAAAAGTGTTTATGTACATAACTTAAAGTCTGTTGGCCTATCTAATCAAAGTATATTGTAAGTCTCAGACACAAAGTGGAGAGCTCAGTATTGTGTATTCAATCCATTCTAGGATATTTGGACAAGAACTTTGGGCACAGGAATATCAGTTGCTGTGCTACCTGGAGAACTTGAGGTGAATGAGAAACACAAATTATAGATGTTTAAGGACAGGTTCTGGTTTAGAGAACAAAGACCTGTCCTGGTCAATAAAAAAGGTGAAGACTTACAGAAGTGGTTAGAGTGGTCAGCTGTCCACTGACAATACACATGTATCATCATTTTTCCACTGAGGTTGGATAGCACTACAAATACAGGTCATGGGTTAAAGGTGAAAGGTAAAGTTTTAAGGGGAACATGAGGGAGAACTTCTTCACTCAGAGGGCGGTGAGAGTGTGAAATGAGCTGCCAGTGAAAGCTATGAATGCAGGGTTGACTTCAACAATTAAGAGAAATTTGAATTGTACATGGATGGAGGGATATGAAGGGCTATGGTCCGGGAGCAGGTCGATGGAAGTAGACATGTTTAAATGTTTGGCACTAACTAGATGGACTGAAGGGCCTGTTTCTGTGCTGTAGTGTTCTATAACTCTTTGACTTTATAACACTAATTGTCAATTGTTATTTTTCCTGTAATTTGACCTGAAGAAGTGTCTCATCTTGAAATGTTGACTGTTTATTCCTCTCCATAGATGCTGTCTGACCTATGTGTTGCTTTGGATTTCCAGCATCTGCAGACTTCCTCGTGTTCATGAATTGTTATTTTTGTCCAATGTGGGCATAAAAAATCAGTGCATTCTGATGATCTGAATGACTCTCCTCAAATATTGTATCGCTTCTTGTGTACTTGCATTGATTGAATAATAACTGGCTAATATCTCATTTTAAACTGTCTACTCCCATTGAGCTGTACCGGGACCATAACCATCCATATCCCTACCACCCATGTATCTATCAACACTTCGCTTAAACATTGAATTGAGCTCACATGCACCACTTGTGCTGGCAGTTTGTTCCACACTCTCATCACCCTCTGAGCGAAGAAGTTTCCCCTCATGTTCTCCTTAAATTTTTCATCTTTCATCCTTAACCCATGACCTCTATTTGTAGTCCCATCCAACCTCAGTTTTTAACCCTATCTATACCCCTTAATTTTGTATAGCTCTTTCACATCTCCCCTCAATCTTCTACATCCCAAAGAATAAAGTTCAACATAGAAAATGGAACAAATGTGAGTTGGTGTGGGTTAGGATGATGTAAGTGTTACCTAGGAAATAATTTTTGGTTCCTAGTGCTAAATATGCTATTTTATAAAAACAAACAAACATTTATTAAACTTTGCTCAATATTAGTAAAAAGATAAACAAGTGAAAACCTTAACCGGAAGTAAACTGCTACGTGGCCATTTAACAAACCGTCAAACTCACTACTGGTTCTTAAAGCGGTAAATTAGAACACAGTTCTTAGAATGGTAAATTTGAAAGTCCAAGATATTTATACAGTCAATTAGGAGAGACTTTCCTGAAGTAAAGAATTCCTCAAAGACACAACATTACTGCCGATCCCAGCCGGAACGTGCCTTGTCTGCAGGATTCACAATGACGGAAATAAAACGGTTTTAAGGCACTGACCTTTTCCCTCTGTAGACTAGATACTGCACAACATGTTCTGCTGCTTTTAGCAGAGGTTATCTCATGCAGATAAGTCTTACTTTAACAAATTCAGTAATGGTCGACTCTCACCAAAACCGCCGAACAACTCCTTCAGGTTCCCGTCTTCACTCTCCAATGCTAATGAAAAGGCACAACTAAAAATCTGGCAGCTATTGGTGAGACTGTCCGCCCAACACTTCTGTACCTTACAATAGAAAGTAAAACTCCGTTTTAAAACTATACTGCATCATGAGACTAATACGCAGCGTAGCAGATTATCTGACTGACGATCTAACTGAAAGCTAACTGCGTCACCAGGGTTCTACCCTTATGTACCTGGTGAGAACAGGTCATCACGTGACCTCACATTGGTGGGAAAATTACATCATGTGGCCTCCACGAGACCATTACATCATCCTCATAAGACAGTCACAAGATATCCATGAGGTATGTAATGGTAGCAGCAACTAATAGAGGGCAGAGAATTGCCAAAAGCACATTGGCCAGTGTGATTGAGAGCACTCAGTAAACACTCTCCTTGCACATACATCACTCACACACAAGCATTGCCTTATCATTCTGCTGTCACTGTGCTGAGTGTGTGTACTTCAATGTCTCCCCCTCCCCCACAGCATGTTTCCATAATGGGTCGCAAACCAAGCTGATATGCTCTGTGTGGTTTGTGGTGCCTTTACTGCCATACCTGGTGGAATAGTCCATTCCTTTAGTAACGGGGATGTGCAAATACTTATGTATTGAGATTTAGCATGGAACAGACCCTTCCAGTCCCTTGAGCCATGTTGCCCAGAAATCCCCCAACTTAATCCTAGCCTAATCATGGGAAAAGTTATAAATAACCAAGTAACCTCTGAATCAGTATGCTTTTGGACTGTAGGAGGAAACAATATCACCCAGAGGAACACACGTAGTCACGGGGAGGACATACAAACTCATTTCTGGCAGCAGCAGGACTTGAACTGGGGTCGGTGGTAATGAAGAGCATTGTGCTAACCACAATGGTACTGTACCGCTACCATACAATGTGTATATGTTGTTTGTATACTGTATTTAATGTAGATACTTCTACTTATCCTGTAATATGATTGTAACTACATTGTGGAGTACATCATATTCTGATTCATGTGTAGTCTTAAGTTAACTTTGCTGGTATGTTAACCAAGGAGCTCTTCGCCCTCAGTGAGGAAGAGATAGGGCCTGCGAGGAGTACACACTGGACAAAAATAATATGGAGATATTATTGTGCTTTCTAGTATGTACATTTTTGTAAATATTGGCAGTTTTCTTTTCACTATTGTTGCTAATTTTTGTAAGTTTGATTTTTGATGCAACTGATAAACACCCTTGCACTAATGCGCTAAGTGGCTCCAGCCAATTTTCCTTCGGTCATAACCCATGCATCTAGCAGTTTGATTCTGTTTTTGTACTGTAATTGAGGGTAATATTCTGATCTTACTTCCTCTTTGCTCTCAACAAGGACTCTTTACCTGTTCTAATTACTGGATCAGCTATTACTGGCATGGGAAAAATGCCTCTTTTTTAGTATAGTGCTCATGTATTCCATTAATATAATTAACACTTTGTGAATGGATTCGTTAAAAGGTTTCATCACTTAAATGGTTAAGCAGTTCAATAATTGTTGTAACACACACTCAAAATTCTGGAAGTTCATGGAAATTCATGGAAATCACTTACATCAAAATTCTGGAAGTTCATGGAAATTCATGGAAATCACTTACATCAGGATTTCCGGCATCTACAGAATCTCTGGTGTTTATCATTGTTTGTTGTGTGCGGATTAAAACAAGGGTCCTCAACCTGAGGACCAAGGACCCCTTGTTTAATGGTAGGGGTCCTAGGCATGAAAAAGAGGTTGGGAATCCCTGGATTAAAGGATTGCTCTTATCCATCTGGCCAAGCTGTATTTTACGTTGTACATTATGTTGTACTTTAATAATAAGGACGTAATGTTGAGGCTTTATAAGGCACTGGTGAGGCCTAACTTGGAGTATTGTGAGCAGATTTGACCTTTTCTAAGAAGGGATACGCTGACACTGGAGAGGGTTCAAATTTTCAATAGAGGAGACAACATTTAAAGGAGGAAATTAGATTTTAGCGAGAGGACGGTGAATCTGTGGAATTCGTTGCCACATGTGTCTGTGGAGGCCAAGTCATTGGGTATACTTAAGGCAGAGGCTGACAGATTCTTAAATAGTCAGGGCATGAAAGAATAGAAGGAGAAGGCAAGGGGTTGGAGCTGAGATGGAAGATGGATCAGCCATGATGAAATGGCAGAGAAGACAGAGTAGCCAAAGGGCCTAATTCTGCTCTTATATCTATGGTTTTATGGTCTTAAGATCATTTTGATTAAAATTATCTGCTTTCAGCAAGTGCTTTTTTGCCATTTACTAATGGGTCATAAAAGTAGTTGACTATAAAAAAATACATTTAATCCAATGTTGGAAAAAAAACCTGTGTGACCACTAATTCTGGTTCTGATGAAGCCACTGTCTCCAAAATATTAGATTTACAGTTGTTCTTTCGAGATACTGACAGACACTTAGCAAATTCACAACATTTTCCGGTTTTATTTGCAACTCCTAATTGTTGCCAGAGTCTTACATCACGCATACACAGTAGTTCAAGGTCACTTTCCTAATTATACCCGCAGCAAACCAGCAAAGCCTTTGTAATTCATTTTTTAATTCCTGTAAATAAACCATTAATGGCTTTTTAATGGCGCATTGGATACACTTCAGTGTCCAGAGATGTGCTGTCACTTTTTAAGAATGTCATTATCTGGATTAATTTTCAATAGAGGAGACAACATTTAAAGGAGGAAATTAGATTTTTATACGGGATTTATGCTTGAAGCACAAGGGGAAAGTGATGCGTTAGGACAGCAGATCGTTACTACACTGTGTTGTATGATATTATCGCATTTAAAATAACTTAACCCTTTCACCTTAAACATGTCTCTTGGTCAGTCTTTCCAGTGCATCATTAACTATTGTGGATTTCTTCTTTTTCAATGGTTCAATTTAATATCTGATATGTGTACAATATATGACCTGAACTACTTACTCTTCATAGACGTATACAGAACAGAAGAAAAACCCCAAAAAATGAATGACAGAAATGTTAGAACCCCAAAGGCCCCCTCCTACATAAACAGCAGCTAAAAGATCAAGCCTTCCCCCTCTCCCTCCTCTCACTTGCTCCAGCAAAACCATCAGTCATTACCAGTAACCATGCAAGGAATAGCAAGCACCACCCTCACCTCAACCCCGTCAATGAAAAACTCCTATTTTTCATTCAATTATTAAAATTCATATTCACAGTATATGGTTTCAATACAGAATATGAAGTATCTGAGCTTTAAGGTCACTAGGAGTTTGCAGCTTGCAGAGAGCCCAAAGAGAAACTGTCATTGCGCGTTGCATTGCCTTTGCGGGAGAAGCCAGAGAGTGGTAGTGGATGGTTGCCCTCTGCCTGGAGACCTGTGACTAGTAGTGTGTCGCAGGGATTGGCGCTGGGTCCAATTTTCTTTCTCGTCTATATCAATGATCAGTTAACTGGATCAGCAAATTTGCGGATGGCGCTAGGATTTAGAGTGCAGTGGGCAGTAAGGAAGGCCACCATGAGTTGCAGAGGGAACTCCATCAGCTGATAAAATGGGCTGAAAAATGCCGACAAGTGCAAGGTGTTGCAGTTCTGTAAGGCTAACTAGAGTAGGTCTTATGCAGTGAACAGTAAAGCACTGACGAGTGTGGTAGAACAAAGGGATCTGGGAATATAGGTCCAGAATTTGTTGAAAGTCGCATCACAGGTAGATAGGGCCGTATTGAAAGCTCTTGGTACATTGGCCTTCATACATCAATGTACTGAATACAGTAGATGGGATATTATGGTGAAGTTGTACAAGATGTTGGTGAGGCCTAATTTGGAGAACTGTGTGACGTTTTGGGCACTTAGCTACAGGAATGATGTAGTAAGTTGAAAGACTACAGAGAAAATTTACAAGGATGTTGCTGGTTCTGAAGGAACTGAGTTATAAGGAAAGATTGAATAGGTTAGGAATTCATTCCATAGAACGCAAAAAATTGAGAGGAGATTTGATAGAGGTATATATCAGCAAAATTCAAGCAGGCTTTTTCCATTGAGGTTAGCTGGGACTTCAACCAGAGGTCATGTGTTAAGGGTGAAAGGTAAACATTTGAATGAGTACTTGAGGGAGAACTTCTTCACTCAGAGGGTTCTGAGAGTGTGGAATGAGCTGCCAGCATGCAAGATTGATGTCAATATTTAAGCTACGTTTGCATAGGTACATGGATGGTAGAGGTATGGAAGGTATGATCCCGGTGCAGGTAAATGGGAATAAGCAGTTTAAATGGTTTCGGCATGCACAGTATGGGCTGACGGGCCTGCTTCTGTGTTGTACTTCTCTATGACTCTAAAAGCAAGGATAGAATGTCGAGCTTTATAAAGTACTGGTGAGGCCTCACTTGGAGTATTGTGAGCAGTTTTGGGCCCCTTATATTAGAAAGGATGTGCTGACATTGGAGAGGGTTCAAAGGAGGTTCACGAAAATGATTCCAGGATTGAACGACCTGTCATATGAAGAGCTTTTGATGGTTCTGGGTCAATATTTACTGGAGTTCAGAAGAATGAGTGTTGACCTAATTGAAACCTATCGAATGGTGAAACGCCTTGATCGAGTGGATGTGGAGAGGATATTTCGTCTGGTGGAAGAGTCTAAGGCCAGAGGACACGGCCTCAGAATAGAGGGGTGTCCTTGTACAATGGAGCTGAAGTAGAATTTCTTTAGCCTGAGAGAGTTAAACCTATGGAATTCATTGCCACCGACGGCTTTGGAGGCCAAGTCTTTAAGTGTATTTAATGCAGGAGTTGATTGTTCAGGGTATGAAGGGATACAGGGAGAAGGCAGGAGATAATGGCTGAGAGGGAAAATGGATCAGCTATGAAGAAATGGCAGAGCAGACTCCAAGTGAAATGTGTTTAAGTGGAGTAAGGTCAAATGGGATTAAGCTAAATATGTTTCCTCCAAACTTGTTGTAGGGTTTGGAGGCTTGTGTGCCTCAATGACCCCAGAGAGCTATGTGGCCTGGAGTCAGGGCTTTATTCTTCGGTTCTAGGTAGTGTCACCCATGCCAAACAGGTCACAGGGTAGAGGCCAGACAAAGAGGGGTCCATCGGTCTTCTAGTTTCGGTGTTCAGTTCAGGGCTAACAACCCTGACTGGTCAAAAACAATTGCTATAGAAACAGCAATTGCTACCCTAAATGCCAACGGCATAATGGGTAGTAAGTAAGTAAGCAACTTTTGTTTGAGACATGGCTACAGGTAATTTTAAAGGACTGACCTTCAAAGTAATATAGCATATACTGTTCTGTGAGGGTGCTGACTGAGTCTGTACGTTCATGGCTGCAAAATGGTTGATTTCTCCATGCTAGGATGACCAGATAAGTGCTGATGAATCCAAGCAGATGGACAACAAGGGGAGATTCTCCAAATGGACTAAAATCTATTTCCATTGGACAATATTACCAGCTCCCTTTAACATGTAGAGCTCTCGGGTTGCTTCTGCCAATTGTTTCAATAAATAAATTGATTCTAGTATCATAACAGTCTTTAGACCATCAAGAGGCTTAGCCGACTGTTTTCTGAAATTTAAAAAAAAACTGTTGGTTCTATAACCTGGTTGATCTTAAATTCTAGTGTAATTTCAACATCTTCATAATCACTATCTCATTATGATGTTTGGTTTTCAAAGAAAGCAATTAACTGAGCTAATAAACATTGCCTAATTATAATTGTAGGATTTGACAGCATTAACGTGACTGACCGGCTGAGATTTGAACTTGAAAGCAGAATTAAAATGGCAGGTAGCTTAATGAATATTCAGTATGCTCATCAAATTGTTGATAGTTTGAAAAGTCTTTTTTTCGAGTTTTTCCCCCACAATTGAAAAATCCTCCTTTATTCTTCACAGATCATGAATTTGCTTTGCATCTTTTTCAACTTCATATAACTTTATTGGCCGAGTTCAATTTAATATTATGTTTTTATTTAAGTATTAACAGCAAGTCATATGATAACAGTATTAACAACTCAGGAATATTTTCTTTTTCAAGTTTATTGTCATCTGTATCTATATGCACCTGTATCTATATACACACAACCAAACGAAACAACATTCCTCCGGGCCACAGTGCACCCACTCAACATATATCAAACACACCAGATAAACCAAAATATTACCACAAATAAGTTACTAAAATACAATTCAAGGTCCATGTAGTGTGCAGCACATGTAAACAGTAAACTGCTTGGTGTACTAGTGGTGAGACCTCGATTGTGGCAATGTATTCAATAGCCTCACCACCTGAGGAAAGAAGCTGTTACCCAGTCTGGCAGCCCAAGTCCTGATGTTGCTGTATCTCTTTAATAAGAGTAGTGGGTCAAGGAGATTGTGGGATGGTGGTAGATACCTTCAATAATGCTTTGGCCCCTTTGTATACAATGGTCCTGGTAAATGTCACATTTTGTTCATTTTGTGTGATTAAAGCAGAGAAAGAATCAGAAAGACAACATTTCTGCTCCTTCTATCCACTTTGAAATAATAATAGATCCAATAAATGGTTATTATCACAAAGAAGGAAAATCCTGAATCATGATTAGTGGAAATGGGATGTCTAGAGAAGGGTAACACCTCTGGTGAAGGGGCTTGTCATGTCCATTCACCTTTGGTCCCCACAGGACACATAGTTCTCACCTGTGGCTCCAAGCAGCTGTTTGTATGCAACAGCGACCACACCCCAGTACGCCGCTTTGACAAAGGGGCTAAACCAGGGGAGGGTAGCCAACAAACCCTCATACCCAGTGAGATAGGGACATGACTGTCCTAGCGGGTGAAATCAGATCTGGCAGACTGGGCGGCTGAGTTCTACAGTTAGATCCGACGGCTGGGAAGGCGGTACTGCAGCAATCCATAGAGAGAAAAGGGCATGGTGGGGCACTGAGAAGTCGTGTCATCCACTGCAACCAAGGAAGACCTGAGTTTGTGATACTTGTTTGTGCTACTGGACCCAGACTTCTGAGGCTGAGAGAGAGGAACTACCCCAGTGCTACATTTCTTCCACCTTAAAAATTTCCAGTATAGTTACCTGTCATCGTTGGACATGACAGACAATCACCACACTTAAAAAGGCATGGCATGGAATACCAACCTGTGCAACAAACTATTAATTTAAGTATATTGCTCTGGGGGAGTTCTGCTTTCACATATTCTGCCTTTAGATATTTGTTAACTCGGAATTCCACATTCATTATAGTTTTAGTGAAAGATGATTGATCTCAGTTTTCTGCCCTTAACACTTTTGGTAGAGCATCTTTAGTCTTATAGATTAAAGATCAAAGTTAGAATCAAAGTAATACTTATTATCAAAGTACATATAAGTTACCATATACTGCCTTGAAATTTTCTTGTAGGCATTTCCAGGAAAATAAAGAAATACAGTAGAATTTATGATAGAAATAGAATTACAATAGAAATTTGTAGATAAATGAAAACTGACAAAAACTGTGCAAAAGCAGACAAATTGTGCATAAATAAATTAATACATAGATCTGTAGATAGATAGATTAATAGATAAATAATACGAAGAAAATAAGACCATAAGATACAGAAGCAGAATTAGTTTGTTTGTTTCATTGAGTCTGCTCTACCATTTCACCATGGCGGATCCATTTCCCTCTCAGCGCCAATCTCCTGCCTTCACCCTGTCTCCTTTCATGCCCTGACCAATCAAGAATCTATCAACCTCTGCCATATACATACTCAATGACTTGGCCTTCACAGCCACCTGTAGCAATGAATTCTACAGATTTACTGCTCTCTGGCGAAAGAAATTTCTCTTTTTCGCCTTTCTAAAAGGACATCCCTCTATTCTGAGGCTGTGTCCTCTGGTCTTAATATCCCTGAACATAGGAATCATCCCCTCTACATCCACTCTATTGAAGCCTTTCAGCATTCGATAGATTTCAATGAGGTCACCCCTCATTCTTCTGAATACCAGTGAGTAGAAGCCAGAATCATCAAATGCTCCTCACCTAACAAGCAGTTCAGGCTGGGGCCATCAAACACTCTTCATATGACAAGCCATTCAATCTTGGAATCATTTTCATGAACCTTCTTTTAACCTTCTCCAATGTCAGCACATCCTTTCTCAGATGTGGGGCCCAGAACTGCTCACAATACTCCAAGGGAGGGCTCACCAGTGCTTTGCTAACAAGAGTAGTCAAAGAGAGGGCCTATAATAGACAAAAATTAGTGGTGAGTTAGAGGACTGGGAAGCCCTTAAAAACCAACAGAAGACAACTAAAGAGTCATTAAGAAGGTAAAGGTGAAATACGAAAGTAAACTGGCCAATAATATTAGAGAGGGTACCAATATGAAATATCAGATAAATAATGTGTAAAAGAGAGCAAAAATGGATATTGGACTTTTGGAAAACGATGCTGGAGAGGCCCTAATAGGAGAGAAGGAAATAACGGATGAATTGAATAAGTATCTTACATCAGTCTTCACTGTGAAAGACACGAGCAATATGGTGGAAGTTCCAGGTGTCAGGCTTCTTCAAGTATGTGAAGTTACCATTACTAGAGAGAAAGTTCTTGTGAAACTGAGATGTCTGAAGGTAGATAGGTCACCAGGAGCAAATGGTATACACCCCAGTGTTCTGAAAGAGGTGGCTGAATAGATTGTAGAGGCATTAGTAATGATTTTTCAAGAATCACCAGATTCTGGAATGGCTTTGGAAGACTGGAAAAATGCATATGTCACTCCAGTCTTCAAGAAGGGAGAACGGCAGATGAAAGGAAATTATAGGCCTGTCAGTCTTCCATCAGTGGCTGAGAAGATGTTGGAGTCAATTGCTAAAGATGTGGTTTTGGGTTACTTGAAGTCACATGATTAAATAGATCGTAGTCAGCATGGATTCCTCAAGGGAAAATCTTGCCTGACAAATCTGTTGGAATTCTTTGAAGAAATAACAAGCAGAATATACAAAGGAGAATTGGTTGATGTTTTTCTTGGATTTTCAGAAGGCCTTTGACAAAGGGCATTACAGGAAATATTCTAGCAAGGATAAAGCAATGGCTGATTGGCAGGAGGCAAAGAGTGGTAATAAAGGGAGCCTTTTTTGGTTGGCTGCCATTGACTAGTGGTGTTCCACAGGGGTCTGTGTTGGAACCAGTTCTTTTTACGTTATATGTCAATGATTTGGATGATGAAATTGATGGCTTTATTACAAAGGTTGTAGACAAAATGAAGGTAAGTGGAGAGGCAGGTAGTTTTGAGGAAGTATAGAGGCTACAGAGGGACTTAAACAAATTAGGAGAACGTGCAAAGAATTGGCAGGTGGAATAGAGTATTTGGAAGTGTACGGTCATGCACTTTGGTAGAAGAAATGAAAGTGTTGACTATTTTCTAAATAGAGAGAGGATACTAAAAACTGAGGCACAAAATGACTTGGAAGCCCTTGTTCAGGATTCCCTAAAGGTTAATTTGCAGGTTGAGTCTGTGGTGAAGAAGGCAAATGCAACGTTAGCATTCATTTATAGAAGACTAGATTATAAAAGTAAGGATGTAATGTTGAGACTTCATAAAGCAATTGTGAGTCCTTCCTAGGAGTATTATGAGCAGTTTTGGGTCCCTCATCTTAGAAAGGATGCGCTGAAAATGGAAAAGGTTGAAATGAGACTCATGAAAGTGATTCCAGGATAGAATGGCTTCTCATATGAAGAGCATTTGATGGCTCTGGGCTTGCATTTACTAGAGTTCAGAAGAATGAGGGGTGACCTCATTGAAACTTATCGAATGGTGAATGACCTTGAAAGAGTGGATGTGGAAAGGAAGTTTCCTTGGGGATGGGAAAATACAGTCTCAGAATAGAGGGGCATCCTTTTAGAACAGAGATGTGGAGGAATTTCTTTAGCCCAGGGGTGGCCAACCTTTTACATTCCATGCGTCAATGTTTACACGCATGAGTTCAGATGCTATTTTTTCACACACGAGTTCAGATGCTATTTTTTCACGCACGAGTTCTATATTAACATATTTTTACAAGAATTGAATGGTTGTACAAGAGTTCTATGGTGCATCTGAACTTGTGAGTGAAAAAATTGATGCATGGAAAGTAAAAGGTCTTATAGTCTTTATAAAGCTTCTTTTCCAATGTTTTAATTAATTAATTTATAATATCAATATATTATACTAAATCGCATATAAAGACTCCTTACCCTATATTCATACGTCAATTAATTCGTAATATTGAAATATAGTAATTTTATTATATAAAAAAATCTAACCCACTACCAAGACTGAAACTGATTAGTAAAGTAAAAAAGGGAAAAAAATTATTAGTCATCATCTGTGCTTTAACAACAAATCAAAGGTTTTGAAAATAATTCAGAAAAGGTTCCCACAATGTTTGAAGGTCTGGACTAGATTCAGAGATTGAACATTGAATCTTCTCTAAATTTAAACATGACATCACATCACGTAACCATTTGGCGTGATTAGGAAGGGCCGCATCTTTCCATTTAAGCAAGAGCGTCCTTCTGGCCATGAGAGACATAAAAGCCAAAATGTGCAAGTCAGATGACTCTAAAATAATATCCTTTCCTCCAACAATACCAAATAAAACAGTCAAAGGATTAAGCTTAAAGTTTACTTTAAAAAGTATCGAGAAAGTTTCAAATACTTCTTTCCAATATTTTCCAAGACTCGAGCATGTCCAAAACATATGAATGAGTGAAGCTTCTCCATTATTACATTTATCACAAGACGGAGATATATCTAAATAAAAACGAGACAACTTATCCTTAGTCATATGGGCCCTATGGACCACTTTAACTTGCAGGACAGAATGGTGAGCATATAATGATGAAGTGTTAACCAATTTAAAAATTTGATTCCAAGTTTCCTCAGAACTTGAAGTCTGTAAATCTTGTTCCCGAAGATTTTTAATTTTATCTAAAGGAACGCTTCTCATTCCCAATAGCATATTATAAATATTAGATATAGATCTATTATAAAACAGTTTCAAATTAAACATTACATCTAGTAAATTCTTATCAAGACTTTTAGGAATTTGAGACCGTAAAAAATCTCTTATTTGAAGGTATCCAAAAAAATGAGTTTTGGGTGAACTATATTTAGTTGACAGTTGTCCAAACGGTAAAAGGCTTTCCTCTACAAACAAGTCCTGAAAGCATTTAATACCTAATCTATCCCATTCTTTAAAAGCCACATCAATCATAGAGGGTTTAAAAAAATAATGAGAAAAAATGGGACTTGAAAGAGAAAATCTCAGAAGCAAAGTATTGAGAAGGGAGGAAAAGATAGCGGCACGACGCAGCACGCACGGCCGTTCCGAATGATATAGTATGTGTTAACTAGGGGGCCGTGTACAATCCTGATTTGATGGAGACAGCGGTGAGATGCGCGGAGGAGCACCTGGAGAAAGTTCTGAAATGCCCGCTTCGCCGGCGCTGCTACTGTGCAATTGAGAATCTCCGGAGGGGAAGGCCCCAGATCCTCAGCTTTGCCTATTGCCTGTTGCCGGGACCGGGTTCGAAGCGCTCGGTGCTTGGTGTCGGAGAGCTGGTCGGAAGCTTGGAGTTTTTGGACGGACTCGGAGTCGGACTGTGGTCAGGTTCTTCCAGGATGCTGCATCGGCAAGTTTGCGGCGCTGGAGGTTCACCATCTGCGTGAGATGATGGGACTTTCGAGAGACTTTGAGACTTTTTACCGTGCCCATGGTCTGTTCTTTATCAAATTACAGTATTGCTTTGTACTGTTGTAACTATATGTGATAATTATGTGTTTTTGGTCAGTTTTTCAGTCAGTTTGTCACGTGTTTCTGTGATATCATTCTGGAGAAACATTTTATCATTTCTTAATGCATGCATTACTAAATGACAATAAAACAGGACTGCGTGTCCTCATAATCTAATCTAATCTAATCTTCGGAATTGTATCTAAATTCTCATAGTGTGTTTAACTACCGGATTATCAGTTAACTTACTCAGAGACAAAGGGAATGAGGATCCAAGAAGAGAAATAATAGAAAATTTATTAATGGGGTTAGCTTCTAAAAAAAACTCACATCGGGCAATTCTCATGATTTATGTAATATAACCAGATTGTAAGATTTCTTATATTAACTGCCCAATAATAAAATCTAAAGTTTGGTGAGGCTATTCATCCATTCTTTTTATCTTTCTGAAGATGAATTTTGTTTAGTCTAGAACGCTTATTCTTCCAGATATAAGAAGATATAATAGAGTCAAAGGAATCAAAAAAGAATTTAGGAATATAAACCGGCAATGCCTGAAAAAGATGAATAAATTTAGGTAATATATTCATTGTGATAGAGTTGATTCAACCAATCAGCGATAACGAAAGAGGCGACCAATTTGATGGTATCCTTTTTACATGATTCAATAGGGTAAGAAAATATTCTTTAAATAGACACTTACAGTTTTTAGTGATTGTTACACCTAAGTAGGTAAATTGGTTTCTTACAATTTTAAAAAGAAGGTTAGAATTTGTTGGTATCAAATTGTTCAAAGGAAAAAGTTCACTTTTATATAGGTTTAAGTTATAACCTGAGAACTGCCTAAAGCAGGAGAGTAAAGAAAGCACATGGGGTAATGAAGTCTCAACATTAGAAATAAATAGCAGCAGATCATCAGCATACAGCGAGACTTCATGAATAGTGTCTCTCCTTAAAATACCGGTGATATCATTAGAATCTTGGAAGGCAATGGCTAATGGTTCTAAGGCCAGATCAAAAAGCAAAGGGCTCAACAGACAGCCTCGTCTGGTGCCACATTGAAGCTTAAATGGTTTGGAATTATGAGAATTAGTGATAACCCTAGCAGAAGGAGCCAAATAAAATAATTTAATCCATTGAATGAAAATGGGTCCAAAACTGTATCTTTCTAAAGTTTTAAATAAATAATTCCATTCAACCTTGTCGAAAGCTTTCTCAGCATCTAGGGATACCACACGTTCTGATATCATATTAGAAGGAGAATAAATAACATTTAATAACTGACGAATATTAAAGTGAGAATATCGATTTTTGATAAATCCAGTTTGGTTATCAGAAATGACATATGGTAAAATATTTTCAATCCTATGGGCCAAAACTTTAGATAGGATCTTAGTATCAACATTAGGTAAAGAGATTGGTTTATATGAAGAGCATTCAGTTGGATCCTTATTCTTTTTAAGAATAAGAGAAATGGAAGCCTCATAAAAAGATTGAGGGAGTGTGCCCGACTTAAACGAATCCAAAAAACTGAACATAAATGAGATATAAGCAGTGGGGTCTTGTAGAATTTTTCAGAGAATCCATCTGGACCCGGAGCTTTCCTCAAATGTAATGAGCGCGCAGCTTCAACAATTTCCTCAAAAGAAATAGGTTGTTCCAATGACTTTCTGTTGCCATCAGAAATCGTAGGAATGTTTTGTTGATCTAAAAAATTGTTCATTACAGTGTTATCCTTAGAAGATTCAGAACTATGAAGTTTGGCGTTAAATTCTCTAAAAGTATCATTTATTTCTAAATAATCAGTTGTCCTATCACCATTAGTTTTGCATATTTCTTTAATCTGTTGTTTAGCTATAAAGTTTTTAATCTGATCAGCCAATAATTTACCTGTTTTATCTTGATGCATACAAAATTGACTTTTATCTTTTAGGAGTTGGGTTTTAATTGGGTAAATTAAAAGGAAATCATATTTAGTTTTAGTTTCAACACATCTTTTATATAAGGCAGGTTCTGGAGCCAAAGCATACTCTTGGTCTAACAGTTTCAGCCAATTAACTAAACTACTTCTCTCCTCATTAGCTTTCTTCTTAATACTTGCAGTATAAGAAATAATTTGTCCTCTAATATATGCCTTAAAGGCATCCCATCTGATAAGACTAGAAGACTCCTCTAACATATTCTTTTCAAAACAAAAGTAATTTGTCTCTCCATAAATTTTAAAAATCTTTATCAGAAAACAAAGTTAGAATAAATCGCCAAAATCTATTTGTTTAAGGAAGACCAGGGAGATTTAAAGATAGAAACACAGGAGCGCGATCTGAAACAGCAATCTCTTTATATTCACAGGATCGAACTAATAGAATCATCTGGCTATCAATAAAAAAAAAATCAATCCTGGAATATGTATGATGGACATGAGAGAAAAACGAATATTCCTTGTCTACTGGATGAAAAAAAATGCCAAGCATCAATAATATCACATTTCATTTAAAAAGATTTAATAAACACAGCTGATTTATGTGGTATCATTGGTTTAGAAGATGAACAATCTAAAACTGGATCTAAGTAACAATTAATGTCTCCACCCATCACCAATGAGTATAGACTTAGATCTGGCAAAAATGAAAAATAACGCTCAAAGAAACCTGGATTACCTATATTCGGAGCATATATATTGGCAAATACCATTAATTTGTTATTTAGTTTCCCTGATACTATAACACAATGTACATTAGTATCAGGAATTACTTTATGTTGAACAAAGGGAAGTTTATTATCTATAACGATCGAAACCCCTCTAGCTTTGGCCTGAAATGAGGAATGGAAATGAGGTTCTATCCTTCAATTAAAAAGGCGTGAATTTTCACACTTACGTATATGGGTTTCTTGAAGAAAAACAATTGATACCTTAAGTTTTTTGATATAGGCGAAAATCTTACTTCTTTTCATGGGGTGATTTAGCCCTTTCACGTTAAAACTAAGTAAATTAATACTTTGATCCATTATAAAACTATTCATAAGAAAGGTTAAAATAGCAATCAGAAAAATATAAATTGAACCCAAATACTAAACCTTGAGATATATCAGCTAAGCAACAGAATTGACTAGATTCCTAAATCAGCTTCAAGAAAAATGAAATTCCCATCCCCCTCCCTCCTCCCAAAGAGAGAAACTCGGTCAAAGAACAACTGCTATTTACTTCCCCTAAACACATTCCCTTAGAAAGCCTGTTGGAACAGCTCCAAAGAATTCAAGGTTATTTACTGTTACAACCAAGACTAGATAATATACAGTGGAAAACAAGCTTAGACAGATTTATCAAACAGAAATAGCAATTATTCATAATGAAAAATATTGAACAGTCATTTTTAATATGTAGTATTTCTGTTTTTGCAAGATTTTTAATCTATTCAATATATGTATACAGTCATTTTTTTAAGTCCAAAAATTCTTGCGCCTACTCCTTCGTATAAAACCACTTAAAAGATCCATTTTCGGATATAATTCTCAATAGAGCTGGAGAACGAAGAGAGGGTTAAAATTTTGGCTGTATAGCTCCCCCATAACTTTTTTTAAACTTAACACGTTCTGCCATAACTTCTGATGAAAAATCTTGAACAATATGAATCTTCTGACCTTAGTAGTCAATCATACCTTTTCCATGGGCAGCACGAATCAGACGGTCCTTTATTTGAAATTCATGGAAACATATAATGTCTGATCTTGGTTTTGATTTTGAAGTCAATCTATAGATAGGTGACCTGTGGGCATAATCAATCAAAGGCAGAGACTTTATAATATCAGGGAATAATTCCATCAAAAAGTTTGCAAAGAATTCTTTAGGATTATCTCCTTCCATTTGTTCTTTAAGTCCCAAGATTCGTAAGTTGTTCCTCCTACTTCTGTTTTCCAAATCGATAATCTTCTGTCTCATTATTTCATTGGACTTGGATTGTTTTTCATACAGCTTTTGCATACCATCCATTCTCCCGTCCAGTAAAGTAATAACATCTTCATGTTCCTTTATCTTGTTACCATCCTCGGTTAGAATTGCTTGAATATCTCCTTGTTTCATAGAACCATAGAAACTACAGCACAGAAACAGGCCTTTTCGCCCTTCTTGGCTGTGCCGATCCATTTTCTGCCTAGTCCCACTGACCTGCACATGGACCATATCCCTCCATACACCTCCCATCCATGTATTTGTCCAATTTATTCTTAAATGTTAAAAAAGAACCCGCATTTACCACCTCGTCTGGCAGCTCATTCCATACTCCCACCACTCTCTGTGTGAAGAAGCCCCCCCCTAATGTTCCCTTTAAACTTTTCCCCCCTCACCCTTAACCCATGCCCTCTGTTTTTTTTCTCCCCTTGCCTCAGTGGAAAAAGCCTGCTTGCATTCACTCTATCAATACCCATCATAATTTTATATACCTCTATCAAATCTCCCCTCATTCTTCTACGCTCCAGGGAATAAAGTCCTAACCTATTCAACCTTTCTCTGTAACTGAGTTTCTCAAGTCTCGGCAGCATCCTTGTAAACCTTCTCTGCACTCTTTCAACCTTATTTATATCCTTCCTGTAATTTGGTGACAAAAACTGAACACAATACTCCAGATTCGGCCTCACCAATGCCTTATACAACCTCATCATAACATTCCAGCTCTTATACTCAATACTTCGATTAATAAAGGCCAATGTACCAAAAGCTCTCTTTACGACCCTATCTACCTGTGACGCCACTTTTAGGGAATTTTGTATCTGTATTCCCAGATCCCTCTGTTCCACTGCACTCCTCAGTGCCTTACCCTGTATGTTCTACCTTGGTTTGTCCTTCCAACGTGCAATACTTCACACTTGTCTGTACTAAACTCCATCTGCCATTTTTCAGCCCATTTTTCCAGCTGGTCCAAGTCCCTTTGCAGGCTTTGAAAACCTTCCTCACTGTCTACTACACCTCCAATCTTTGTATCATCAGCAAACTTGCTGATCCAATTTACCACATTATCATCCAGATCATTGATATAGATGACAAATAACAATGGACCCAGCACTGATCCCTGTGGTACACCACTAGTCACAGGCCTCCACTTGGAGAAGCAATTCTCTACTACCACTCTTTGGCTTCTGCCATTGAGCCAATGTCTAATCCAATTTACCACCTCTCCATGTATACCTAGCGACTGAATTTTCCTAACTAACCTCCCATGCGGGACCTTGTCAAAGGCCTTACTGAAGTCCATGTAGACAATATCCACTGCCTTCCCTTCATCCACTTTCCTGGTAACCTCCTCGAAAAACTCCAATAGATTGGTCAAACATGACCTGCCACGCAGAAAGCCATGTTGACTCTCCCTAATAAGTTCCTGTCTATCCAAATGCTTGTAGATTCTGTCTGTTAGTACTCCCTCCAATCACTTACCTACTACCGACGTTAAACTTACTGGCCTATAATTTCCCGGATTACTTTTCGATCCTTTTTTAAACAACGGAACAACATGAGCCACTCTCCAATCCTCCGGCACTTCACCCGTAGACAGCGACATTTTAAATATTTCTGCCAGGTCCCCTGCAATTTCAACACTAGTCTCCTTCAAGGTCCGAGGGAACACCCCGTCAGGTCCCGGGGATTTATCCACTTTAATTTTCCTCAAGACAGCAAGCGCCTCCTCCTTTTCGATCTGTACAGTTTCCATGATCTCACTACTTGTTTCCCTTAATTCCATAGACTTCATGCCAGTTCCCTTAGTAAATACAGACGCAAAAAACCTATTTAAGATCTCCCCTATTTCCTTTGGTTCCGCACATAGCCTACCACTCTGATCTTCATGCGGACCAATTTTATCCTTTACAATCCTTTTGTTCTTAATATACTTGTAAAAGCTCTTTGGATTATCCTTCACTATGACTGCCAAGGCAACCTCATGTCTTCTTTTAGCCCTCCTGATTTCTTTCTTAAGTACTTTCTTGCATTTCTTATACTCCTCAAGCACCTTACTTACTCCCTGCTTCTATACATGTCATACAACTCCCTCTTCTTCTTTATCAGAGTTGCAATATCCCTTGAGAACCAAGGTTCCTTATTCCTTTCACTTTGTCTTTAATCCTGACAGGAACATACAAATTCTGCACTCTCAAAATTTCTCCTTTGAAGGCTTCCCACCTACCGCTCACATCCTTGCCAGAGAACAACCTGTCCCAATCCATGCTTTTTAGATCCTTTCTCATTTCTTCAAATTTGGTCTTCTTCCAGTTAAGAACCTCAACCCTAGGACCAGATCTATCCTTGCCCATGATCAAGTTTCGTACCTATTTGTTTAATTTCAGCTCTGATTTCTTTTCTGAACTGTTGAAACACCTCATTAAGCTTTTGAATTGAGCCCGTAATAGTTTCCAAAGCTGCTTTGGTAGTCATAGTAAAATAGTATCCCATCTAACAGTAGTATTTCAAAAGTTTGGAGAGAAAAGTAAGTAAATTAGGAGCACCAGGAAAGAGCTGTTACTCCATGAGCCAGCAGGCAAATCCCTATAAAGCTTCAACATTACATTATTGCTTTTATATTCTAGCTCTCTGAAAATGAATGCTAACATTGTATTTGCCTACCTCACCACAAAACCAATCTGTAAATTAACCTTTAGGAAATCCTGCATGAGGATTCCCAAGTCCCTTTGCACCTCAGATTTCTAAATCTTCTCTTCATTTAGAAAATAATCTACCCTTTCATTTTGTCTATCAAAGTGCAAGATCATATACCTCCAGACACTATATTCCATCTACCACTTCTTTGCCATTCTTCTAATCTGTCAAAGTCCTTCTGTAGCCACTCTATTTCCTCAAAACTACCTGCCTTTCCACATATCTTTGTATTGTCCACAAACCAGGCTACAAAGCCATCAACTCCATCCTCCAAGTCATGGACATATGATGTAAAAAGCATTCCCAACACAGACCTCACTGGAACACCAACAAGTCACCAGTAGTCATCAAGAAAAGGCTCGCTTTATGCTGCTTCCTCTGCCTACATGCCTGTCTTTTTGATACGTTATGTAAACTTGGACATTTAGCTCCCAGCTCTACTCTTCTTTCAGCCCGCAATGATGCCCGCAATGTCTTACAAGCCAATCTTAAACTGTGCGACAAGTGCATCTACCTTATTCCATATACTGCGTGCTTTCAAATAGAACACCAGTTGACTGCAATTTTGCCCTATCATCAGCTTCTCCTTGCTAGCAGTCTCACTACACACCGCCTCTGCTTGTAAACCAGCTGCCCCATCCTCAGCACTGTTACTGCCGTTCCCATCCCCCTGCCAAATTAGCTTAAGCCCTCCCCAAAATCCTACCAAACCTGCCCGCGGGGATATTGGTCCCCCTCAGGTTTAGGTGCAACCCATCCCTTTTGTACAGGTCATACCTATCCCAGAAGAGAAACCTGAACCCCTGCCCCTGCTTTTCAGCTATGCATTTATCTGCCAGGTTATCCTATTCTTGCCCTCACTGGCATGTGGCATGAGTTGGAATTCAGAGATTACTACCCTGGACGTCTTGCTTTTCAGATTTCTACCCAGCATCTTAAGCTCTCTCTTCAGGACTCCTCGTCTTTTTCTACTTATGTCATTTGTGCCAATATGTACCAAGACTTCTGGCTGCTCACCTTTCCCCTTGAGAATGCAGTGGACCTGATCTGAGACATATCTGACCCTGTTCCTGGGAGACAACATACCATCTGGGTGTCGATCGTGCCTTCCAGATCTCGTTCCTGTTCTTCTGACTATGGAGTCTCATATCACTACTCAGCCCTCTTCTCCTCTGTGCTCTTCTGAGACACAGAACAAGTTTCAGTGCCAGAGACCTGACCACTGCAGCTTCCCTCGGTAGCTTGCCACCTCAACTGAACTGAAGTGACAGAGGAAAGGGAGGTTAGCTCACAAGTAGAGAAAGCTTGGAGACAGTGCGAAAAGGAGGATAGGTAGGCGATAGAGAAGGGACGCACTCAGACTGATGGTTTGAGATGCGTCTATTTCAATGTGAGGAGTACTATGAATAAAGCAGATGAGCTTAGAGCATGGATCAGCACTTGGAGCTATGATGTTGTGACTATTACAGACACTTGGATGGTGCAGAGGCAGGAAAAGCTACTTCAAGTGCCAGGTTTCAGTTGTTTCAGAAAGGACAGGGAGGGACACAAAAGAGGTGGGGGCGTGGCACTGTTGATCAGAGATAGTGTCACGGCTGCAGAAAAGGAGGAAGTCATGGAGGGGTTGTCTACGGAGTCTTCAGTTGAAGTTAGGAATAGTCATAATCACAGTCATAGTCATACTTTATTGATCTTGAGGGAAATTGGTTTTCGTTACAGCTGCACCATAAATAATTAAATAGTAATATGTAAATTATGCCAGGAAATAAGTCCAGGACCAGTCTATTGGCTCAGGGTGTCTGACCCTCCAAGGGAGGAGTTGTAAAGTTTGATGGCCACAGGCAGGAATGACTTCCTATGATGCTCAGTGTTGCATCTCAGTGGAATGAGTCTCTGGCTGAATGTACTCCTGTGCCCAACCAGTACATTATGTAGTGGATGGGAGACATTGTCCAAGATGGCATGCAACTTGGACAGCATCCTCTTTTCAGACACCACTGTCAGAGAGTACATTTCTATCCCCACAACATCACTGGCCTTACGAATGAGTTTGTTGATTCTGTTGGTGTCTGCTACCCTCAGCCTGCTGCCCCAGCATACAACAGGGGTCAATAACTGTACTGGGTGTTTTTTTATAGACCACCCAATAGTATCAGCGACATCAAGGAGCAGATAGGGAGACAGATTCTGGAAAGGAGTAATACTAACAAGGTTATTGTGATGGGAGATTTTAATTTCCCAAATATTGATTAGCATCTCCCTAGAGCAAAGGGTTTAGAAGGGATGGAGTTTGTTAGGTGTGTTCAGGAAGGTTTCTTGATACAATATGTAGATAAGCCTACAAGAGGAGAGGCTGTGATTGATCTGGTATTGGGAAATGAACCTGGTCAGGTGTCAGGTCTCTCAGTGGGAGAGCATTTTGGAGATAGTGATCACAATTCTATCTTCTTTACCATAGCATTGGAGAGGGATAGGAACAGACAAGTTAGGGAATCGTTTAACTGGAGTAAGAGTAACTATGAGGCTATCAGGAAACAGATGTTCACAGAGAAATGTACGGAAGAAACGTGGCAAATGTTCAGGGGATATCTGCGTGGAGTTCTGTGTAGATGCGTTCCAATGAGACAGGGAAAAATGGTAGGGTACAGAAACAGTGGTGTTCAAAGGTTGTTGTAAATCTAGTCAAGAAGAAAAGAAGAGCTTACAAAACGTTCAAGAAAACTAGTTAAGGATAGAGATCGAGAAGATTTTAAGGCTAGCAGGAAGGAGCTTAAGAATGAAATTAGGAGAGCCAGAAGGGGCCATGAGAAGGCCTTGGCGGACAGGGTTAAGGAAAATCCCAAGGCATTCTACAAGTATGTGAAGAGCAAAAGGATAAGCCGTGAGAGACAACTGGAAAAGTGTGTATGGAACTGGAGGTACTTAATGAATACTTCTCTTCAGCATTCACTATGGAAAAAGATTTTGGCGATTGCAGGGATGACTTGCAGCAGACTGAAAAGCTTGAGTATGTAAATATTAAGGAAAAGGATGTGCTAGAGCTTTTGCAAAGCATCAAGTTCGATAAGTCACCGGGATCGGACTGGATGTACCCCAGGCTACTGTGGGAGCGAGGGAGGAGATTTCTGAGCCTCTGGCAATGATCCTTGCATCATCAATGAGGACAGGAGAGATTCTGGAGGACAGGAGGATGGAGAAGATCCTGAGAGGCAGGATTTATGAACATTTGGAGAGGCATAATATGATTAGGAATAGTCAGCATGGCTTTGTCAAAGGCAGGTCGTACCTTACAAGTCTGATTGAATTTTTTTGATGTGACTAAACACATTGATGAAGATAGAGCCATAGATGTAGTGTATATGGATTTTAGCAAGGCATTTGAGAAGGTACCCCATGCAAGGCTTATTGAGAAAGTAAGGAGGCATGGGATCCAAGGGGACATTGCTTTGTGGATCTAGAATTGGCTTCCCACTGAAGGCAAACAGACGTTGTAGATGGGTCATATTCTGCATGAAGTCCGGTGACCAGTGGTGTGCCTCAGGGATCTGTTCTGGGACCCCTTCTCTTCGTGATTGTTATAAATGACCTGGATGAGGAACTGGAGGGATGTATTAGTAAATTTACTGATGACATAAAGGTTGGTTGTGTTGAGGATAATGTAAAGGGCTGTCAGAGGTTACAGCGGGACATTGATAGGGTGCAAAACTGGGCTGAGAAGTGGCAGATGAGGTTCAACCCAGATAAGTGTGAGGTGGTTCATTTTTGTAGGTCAAATATGTTGGAAGAATATAGCATTAATAGCAAGACTCTTGGTAGTGTGGAGGATCAGAGGGATCTTGGAGTCCGAGTCCATAGGACACTCAAAGCTGCTACGCAGGTTGACCCCAAGGTTAAGAAGGCATACGGTGCATTGGCCTTCATCAATCATGGGATTAAAGTTAAGAGCCGAGAGATAATGTTGCAGCTATATAGGACCCTGGTCAGACCCCACTTGGAGTACTGTGCTCAGTTCTGGTCGCCTCACTACAGGAAGGATGTAGAAGCAATAGAAAGGGTGCAGAGGAGATTTACAAGGATGTTGCCTGGATTGGGGAGCATGCCTTATGAGAATAGGTTTTGTGAACTCAGCTTTTTCTCCTTGGAGCGATGGAGGATGAGAGGTGACCTGATAGAGGTGTACAAGATAATGAGAGGCATTGATCGTGTGGATAGTCAGAGGCTCTTCCCCAGGGCTGAAATGGTTAGTACAAGAGGGCATAGTTTTAAGGTGCTTGGAAGTAGGTACAGAGGAGATGTTAGGGGTAAGTTTTTTATGCAGAGTGTGGGGAGTGAGTGGAATGGGCTGCCGACGGTGGTGGTGGAGGTGGAAACAATAGGGACTTTTAAGAGACTCCTGGATGGATACTTGGAGCTTAGAAAAGTAGCGGGCTATGGGTAAGCCTAGATTAAAAAGGTATCCGATTGTCTTGTGAGACCATGGATCTGCGCCTGGAAAGTCTTCACTCTCCAGGGCACAGGCCTGGGCAAGCCTAGGTAGTTCTAAGGTAAAGACATGTTCGGCACAGCTTTGTGGGCTGTAGGTTTTCTATGTTTCTATGTTTCTAGTACTCAAAGTGGTGAACTTACTATTGAGGGAAATGGTCACAGTGGTACTCTGCTCTGGCCATTTCTCTTCCTTCTCCTGATAGTCACCCAGTTACCTGCTGGCAGGATCCTGGGGGTGAGTACCTCCCTGTAGCACCTATCTGTCACCTCCTCATTATCCTGTATGAGGCGAAGACTATCGAGCTGCAGCTCCACTTCCTTAATACATTCTCTGATGAGCTGCAACCCGGTGCACCTGGTGTAGATGTGGTTATCCAGGAGACTGGAGGTCTCACAGAATTCCCACATCTCACACACTGAACAAAGCACTACACTTGTATCCATTCTCATTGCACTACCATGCCCTTCAGAGAAAAGAAATGAAGAATTAAGAAGAAAAAGAGAAATTTACCATACACTTACCTCGCCCAAGCCTGATTTCACTGATGCCTGATGAGCCAAAGCCACACTACACACTGGGCACTCTCAACAATAGCCTCTCCACTAGCATTTGTGTTATTTTTATTTGTCCTTTCAAATGGCTCTGTCTCGGTGAGAGGTTACAGTCCAACTCCGAGAAACTGTAGCAGAGTTCTGCCGTTTTCACTTGAGAGAGAACCTAATTGAAAATGCAGCTCTCTTCTCGCACTCGCACTCAGTGTAGGTCACAGTCCACTCTGTCCTTCTCATGTCTGCAACATGAGTTGCAGAGTCCTTGAAAATAGGTCTGTAGGTTCTAGAATCTGTTCACTGCTGAGGTGAGTGAAGTTATCCATGTCGGTTCAGGAGCCTGTTGATTGTTTACTTTACTTTATTGTCATCAAACAATTGATACTAGAGCCTACAATCATCACAGTGATATTTGATTCTGCGCTTCGCGCTCCCTGGAGTACAAATCGATAGTAAATAGTAAAAAAGCAGTTGGGTAATAACTGTTCCTGAAACTGCTGGTGCTGGACCTAAGGCTCCTGTACCTCCTTCCTGATGGTATTTGCAAGAACAAAGCATGGCCTGGATGGTGGAGTTCCTTGATGATGGATGCTGCTCTCTTGAGTTGGTGCTCCATATAAATGCACTCAATGGCTTTGGTGATGATGGAAAGGACTGTATCCATCATGTTTTGTGGGCTTTTCCATTCCTGCCTTTGGTTGTGGAAGCTCTAGCAAAAGTGTTAGTGACAGAATTAGAAGCCATATTTACAGTGAAGATAAACTGAGCATCATTAATTTGAGTGAGCCTACAGACCATAAGATAGAGGAATAGAATCAGGCCATTTGACCCATCAAGTCTGCTCCACCATTTCTTCATGGCTGATCCATTTTCCCTCTCAGCCCCGGTCTCACCATATCCTTTCATGCTCCAACTAATCAAGAATCTATCAACCTTTGTCTTAAATCTACCATTGCCTTGGCCTCTACAGTTGCCTGTGGCAATGAATTCCATAGATACACCATTCCCTGGTTGAAGAAATCCTCCTCATCTCTGTTCTAAATGGATGTCTCTCTATTCTGAGGTGTGTCCTCCGATTCTAGACTCCCCAGCATCAGAAATGTCCTCCCCACATCTACTTTATCAATAGGTTTTAATCAGATCCCTCCTTACTCTTCTGAATTGTAATGAGTACAGGCCCAGAGCCATCAAATGAAATGGTGCTGGATACAGGTAAAGTTGTTTCCAAAACATGGCGATTAATATCTGTTCCAGCGGCCGAGGTTGCAGGAGCAGAGAGTTCACAAAAAGTCTCAAGTCAAATAGCAAGCAAATTTTATTATTGGTGTTGTGGGGGTGTTTTGAGTTGCATATAATGTTTGACAGAGTTAATAATCACATTTGCAATAGGCGAGGATTTACAAAGTAATTGTATTTTTGGTTTTAGCCCTGAAAGTGTCCAGAGAGAGGCCAGAGAGATAAAAAGAAAGGATAATGACTAGAAGGCTTATATCTTCAACCCTTGTCTTGTGCACAGAACAATCCAATATCTGGCCAGTGATGACTCAATCTATTGCTGGCGGGAATGGTAGTAATGATATCGCAATCACAAGTAACCTCTGGGTGAATGTCCCTGAGACTGGACAGGCAAAACTAAAATGTTGCAGTTGCTGTAAATCTAAAATAAAATCAAAAATTGCTGGAAGTACCCAGAATGGCAAGCAGTAGCTCTAGAGAGAAAAGAGTACCAAATCTGTGAAAAGCTTGAAATAAAGCAAGTTCTGCATTTCAGAGAAAAGGAACAGAGAGGTAGGTGGTGCGGGACGGAGGTATGAGACCAACTGAGGAAGAGGACTACAGAGACGAGGACATACAGTATTGAATGAGATTAGGTTCAACTGAGAAGATATAATCAGGAAGTGGTGCAAACAGGGGAGACAATGGGAGGACAAATCTCAAGGCTGTATACTGCATGCATACATTGATATTAAATGTACTTGATTCTTTGAAATCTGAAAGCCTATGAGAGGAAAAGAGCTGAATGCTGGAAATCTGAGCTAAATGAAACCTGGCTTAAACAGTTCGGTTATCTGAAGAACTGCAAACGCAGCCTAACTCAGTGTGAATGACAACAAACAACCACTCACTGAAATAGTGAATAGATGCTTATCTGCAAAATGACACGAAAGCACCACTATATAATTCATCACAAAAATCAACATTATTTGTCCGCAAGTCTCCTCTAGAAGTTAATTCATCCGGTAAACTGAATAGACCTCAAAACAGACGGGAAGGAATTGGCACTCTCCAGGGTTTTATTGTTTTCCATATGGGACAATTTCTTCTGCTCCTACAGATATTAAATGGTAACACTTCCACACCGATTAAGCTAAGAACAAAGGTTTTCATAACCCTCTGGAGAAAAGTGTGTGAATCTTAGCGAAAACATCAACCACTGGCAGCTATATGCTGTTTGAACCTTTCCAAGGAGATCACAGCCAACTGTTCAGTTTAAGATGTAATTGTGGATAAGAACAGGCTTGCGAATGCAGAGGTATTTTGGAGTGCAGCAGCAAGGTTAAACTATTTTTATTCTTCCACAGAAAGTGATTTTCAGCACATGCTCTAGGACACTGTACTATTTAGTTACAGATTTTGATTTTGTAAATAAATCGGTAAGTTGGTAAATTGGTTTATTGTTGTCATTGCATGATGCACTGTGATAAATATCTCTTGTCTACCATTCATACAGATGAATTCAAAATGATAGTGAATTCAGGTGGTACAAAATAAAATAATGCACAGAATAAAGTGTTAATTCCGCCATGAGCGGTCCCAAGCCCGGTTGTAAAAGGTGGAGGATTGGGCATGGTGCTAGCAACCCCATCCCGTAAATACTCAGGACTACAGAAACTCCAAAGACCTCATTCCAGCGATAGGAGGGATCTTCAAAAAAGGGCAATATCTGGGGGAATTTGAGTGAATTGCCCAGGACAGAAGACTCTGGCAAGCTGCTATTGGAGGCCTATGGCCCAGTAGAGGTGATGGGCTAAGGCAAAAGTTACTGAGGAAGGTAAACAATAAGATACAAGGTCATAATGAGATAGATTATGAGATCAAGAGACCATCTTATTGTACCAGGGAGCTGTTCAGTAGTCCTATTGCAGTGTTATCAGAATTGGTGGCAGAGTGAAGATACACCTCTATCAAAAGAGGTGTAAGGCTCTCCTTCCCTCCGGTAGCCTGCAGATCACCCTTGGGCAAGGTGTAGCACCTTCTTAGCCCCCCGATCTGGGTCACATGAAGCCATGGAGCAGGTGGTGGATGGTCATATGAGCAGTTGGTGCATATCACGAGTCCTGGTTATGCGACAACTGAAGCCAGGCAGACAATCTCTGAAGAGCTAGGGTCACCTGTCTTGTAAAGGCACTGCCCAGCAGAAGGCATTGGCAAACCACTTCTGTAGAAAGAAATATCAAGAAATATCGTGGCCATGGGAAGATAATGATCGCCCACATCATACGACTTGGCACAAAATGAATGAATGATAAGTCTGTTCTGTCAACTTATAAGCTATCCTAGAGCTTGGTGGTACATACTTCCAGCATTTTGTACTTTCTGCCTAATGAGAGAGGAGAGAAGAAAGAATGTCCAGTGTGGATGTGGTCCTTGATTAGGTTTGGCTGCTTTACTGAAGTAGAGAGAAGCGTAAAGGGACTATGGAGAGGAGACTAGTTTCCATAATGTCCACTATTCTCTGCAGTTTCTTGCAGTTATGGGCTAAGTAGTTGCTATACCAAGTTGTTATGCATACAGACAGGATGCTTTCTATGGTGTATTGATAAAAATTGATGCTTGGCAAAGGAGACATGCCAAATTTATTTAGCTTTCTGAGGAAGCAGAGTCACTGGTGAGCTTTCTTGACCATGGTGTCAAAGTGGTTGGACCAGGCCAGTCTTCTGGTGAAGTACACTTCTAAGAACTTGAAGCTCTCATCTCTCTCCACCTCAATATCATTGATGCAAACAGGAGGGAGACTGAAAACTTGGCTGAGTGGTATACTAGCACCAACCTCTCACTCAATATCAACAAGACCAAGGAACTGATTGTAGACTTCAGGAAAGGGAAACTAGAGGTCCATGAGCTAGTAATCATTGAAGGATCAGAGGTGAAGAGGGTCAGTATCTTTAAATTCCTAGGTACCACTATCTCAGAGGACCTGTCCTGGACCCATCATATAAATATTGTGAAAATTGCATGACAGCACCTCTACTTCCTCAGGAGTCTGCGGAGGTTCAGCATGTCATTGAAAACCTTGGCAAACTTCTAAGGATGTGTGGTGGGAAGTGTACTGACTGGCTGCATTACAGCCTGGAATGGGAACACCAATGCCTTTGAGTGCAAAATCCTACAAAAGGTAATAGATTCAGCCCAGTACATCTCAGGTAAAACCCTTCCAACCATTGAGCACATCTACATAAAACGTTGTCACAGGAGAGCAGCATCCATCATCAAAGATCCTCACAACCCAGACCACGCACTCTTCTCTCTGCTGCCATCAGGTAAAAGGTACAAGAGCCTCAGGATTCACACCAACAGGTTCAAGAACAGTTACTACCCCTCGACCATCGGGCTCTTGAACAGTCATTTAAGAATTCGGTTATATTGTTATTTTGTGCTTGTTATTTATTGTAATTTATATAAATCTGCATTTGTACAGGTTGTTTACAATTAACATTTCCTGACATTTACAGTTACTATTCTATAGATTTGTCAAGTTTGGTCCATAGAAAAAGAATCTCAGTGTTGTATGTGGTGACGTGTATGCACTCTGATAATAAATTTTACTTTTATTGCTATGAATTTAACTTTGAATTTTCACTTTTGAACTTTGAGTTTTGAGCATGTATACCAACAACACTTTCTGAAGTAAATGACCAGCTCTTTCATTTTGCTGACAAATGCCTTGCTGAAAATCCATATACACTATATCTACTGCTCTACCTTCATCAACGTGTTTAGTCACACCCTCAAATAAAATTGATTAAAAATACATAATAAAAGACCAACAAATTCAAGACTGGCTCTCCCCACGCCTACTGTCCTTGCTTTAAACTAGAATATACTTTTGTCGAACTCCGTGAAAAATCTCTTTGAAAGTCTTTCACTGTTCTTCAACTGTCCCACCATATAGCCTGTGTTCCCAGTCTACCCTATCCAATTCCTCCCTCATTCCATTGTAGTCTCCCTTGTTTAGGCATAATACACTGGTTTTAGATCGAACTGTTGCACCTTCCACTTGTAACACTGAGGCTATCTACAAGAAGGGTCAGAGCCATCTCTATTTCCTGAGGAGACTGAGGTCCTTTAACATCTGCCGGATGATGCTGAGGATGTTCTGCGAGTCTGTGGTAGCCAGTGCTATCATGTTTGCTGTTGTGTGCTGGGGCAGCAGGCTGAGGGTAGGGGACACCAACAGAATCAACAAACTCATTCGTAAGGCCAGTGATGTTGTGGGGATGGAAATGGACTCTCTGACGGTGGTGTCTGAAAAGAGGATGCTGTCCAAGTTGCATGCCATCTTGGACAATGTCTCCCATCCACTACATAATGTAATGGTTGGGCACAGGAGTACATTCAGCCGGAGACTCATTCCACCGAGATGCAACACAGAGCGTCATAGGAAGTCATTCCTGCCTGTGGCCATCAAACTTTACAACTCCTCCCTTGGAGGGTCAGACACCCTGAGCCAATAGGCTGGTCCTGGACTTATTTCCTGGCATAATTTACATATTACTATTTAACTATTTATGGTTTTATTACTATTTAATATTTATGGTGCAACTGTAACAAAAACCATTTTCCCCCGGGATCAGTAAAGTATGACTATGACTATGAGAAACTCATTCATGCTGTGATCACTCTTTCCAAGAGGATTCCTAACTATAATATCACTAATTTTACGTGTCTCATTGCACAGTAGCAGATCTAAAATAGCACATTCCCTTGTGGATTAAGTAAACATGCTGTTCCAGAAAGATATCATGTATGCATACCAAGAAGTCCTCCTCAAGACTGCCTCGACCAACTTGATTTACCCAATCTATGTGCAAGTTGAAGTTTCCGATGATAACTGCTGTTCCATTCTTACATGCCTCAGACATTTCTTGGTTTATTGTCTGTGCTAGTTATTATTTGGCAGCCTATAGACAACTCCCCTCAGTGATTTTTTTCCCCTTTCTTATCCTTGATCTCACCCAGGTGGATTCAACACTCTGCTCCTTAGATCTTATATCATCTCTCACTATTGCCCTGATTTCATCCCTAGTTAAGTGAGCTACCACACCTCCCTTATCTTTCTGTCTATCCTTCCTTATTACCCGACATCCTTGGATATTTAATTCTCAATCCTCTCCACCCTGCAACCACATTTCTGTACTGGCCACTAAATCAAACCTCTGTATACTGATTTGTGCAACAAGTTCACCAACCTTGTTTTGAATACTATGGGCATTCAGTTAAAGCGTCCTTACACTCATTATGCCTTTAAAATCTCGCAATCTCTGTCTCTTATGTACTTGACTTTTCTTCACTCCATCCTTACTTTTCTCTTTTTTAAACTTTTATTTTTTCTTTATATTTATCCACACTTCTCTTTTACTTTATCCATACTTCTCCAATCTGTTGAACCCAACCCCCCCTGCTATTTAGTTTAAAGCCCCATTCACAGCCGTAGTTATTTGATTGGCCAGGATCCAGGTCCCATCATGGTTCAGGTGGAACCTGTCCTGAAGGAACAGCCCCCTCCTTCCCCAATACTGATGCCAGCTTCCCATGAATTCAAGCCCACTTCTCCCACACCAATCCCTGAGTCACACATTTCTTGACTCCATGCCAATTTGCACATGGCTCAGGTAGTGATCCAGAGACTACCACTTTTTTGGTTCTGCATTTTAATTTAGTCCCTAGCTGCTCAAATTCCCTCAGCAGAGCCTCTTTCTTTGTTCTACCCATGTCATTGATACCCACATGGACAACAACAACTGGATCTTTCCCTTCCACTGCAAATTGCTGTGAAGGTCAGATAAGATGTCCTGAACCCAGGCACCAGACAGGCAACACAGTCTTTGGGACGCTCTATCCCGAGAATGGGCAAAGTACTGGCAGATGGAATGCAGTGTCAGGAAGTGTATGGTCATGCATCCTGCTAAAAGAAATGAAAGGGAGGTATTTAGTGAGAGAGTGGTGATTCTGTGGAAGTTGTTGCCACAGGCAGCTGTGGAGACCAAGTCTTTATTTATAATTAAGGCAGAGGTTGGTAAATTTGTTTATTGGTCAGGGCATGAAGGGATATGGGGGCGGGGGGCAGGCAGGAGATTGGGGCTGAGAGGAAAAATGGATCAGCCACAATAAAATTAGGAAGCAGACTCGACTAACCAAATAGCCTAATTCTGCTCCTGTGTCTTATGATCGTGATTAAGCTGGGGTTAAATCGATGGATTGCTGGGCGGTTCGGCTCATTGGGCCAGAAGGGCCTATTCCATACCCCATTTCTGATTAGTAAATAATAATAGAAGTACATTTTTCATAAACTAATTGACAACTACTGATTCAACATGACTTTATCATAATGCTGTGTAGCAAGTCAAGTAGCGATAAATATTTTATCCATACCTTGTGAGATACAGAAGCTAGGGATGACCATTTGTTCTATCCTCCTTGCTCTGCTACCTATTTCTTGTTAAATGGGATTAATGACATTCATGGTTGTTAAAATTGTGGATAAAATGATTTTGGACAAACGTGCTGAGCATTCAAATAATCTTACACACTGGATGCCCAAGGGCAATTAACAGCCCCTTACTGTATAAATAACATGTTACATACTGCAGTCTATGGTCTTTGAATAGCAAAATAAATTGCCTGATGATGCTGGATCTCCGATTAATAGATTTAATTGCCTCCATAAACCACTGGTGCTAGATTGCCTGTTCAATTTATGCAGAACTTGTACAATAGTGTTTAGTGATGCAACAATCGACTGCTTTACTTCTCAAAACTCAAGGGTAAATCAACAAAAGAGATCTCCAGTGATTTATTATCTTGGAAGTCCATGAAAATGCAATCCAATAATGCCATGGCTTCAAAGAAAATCTTTCTTTTAATTTCACTTGAATTGTAAAAACGATGAACCCCTGTGTAAACACAGGGAAAATTTGTAACTGCAAACTGCAAAATTGCTGGAGGAAGTCCATAGATCAAGCATCAATGTAGGAGGAAAAGAATTGGAGTTTCAGGAAATTTTGGCAATTCCTTTTCTCTCACAGATGCCGCTGAAACTCTGAGTTCCTCCAGTGGATTGTTTATTGCTCTAGGTTACAGTATTTGCAATTCCTTGTTTCTCCAAAAGATCTGCGGCTGTTCAAATCACGCCTGTCTGCCTGTCTATCTACCAAACAGTGTGGAACAAGCCCTACTCACCCAATGAGCTGTGTCAATCAGCAGCCTCCTATTTAACTCGAGCCTGATAGACAATATAGACAATAGGTGCAGGAGTAGGCCATTCGGTCCTTCGAGCCAGCACCACCATTCACTGTGATCATGGCTGATCATCCACAATCAGTATCCAGTTCCTGCCTTATCCCCATAACCTTTGATTCCGCTATCTTTAAGAGCTCTATCCATCTCTTTCTTGAAAGCATCCAGAGACTTGGCCTCCACAGCCTTCTGGAGCTGAGCATTCCATATATCCACCACTCTCTGAGTGAAAAAATTTTTCCTCAACTCCGTTCTAAATGGCCTACCCCTAATTCTTAAACTGTGGCCTCTGGTTCTGGACTCACCCATCAGCGGGAACATGCTTCCTGCCTCCAGCGTGTCCAATCCCTTAATAACCTTATATGTTTCAATAAGATCCCCTCTCAGCCTCCTAAATTCTAGTGTATACAAGCCCAGTCGCTCCAATCTTTCGACATATGACAGTTCTGCCATACCGGGAATTAACCTTGTGAACCTATGCTGCACTCCCTCAATAGCAAGAATGTCCTTCCTCAAATTTGGAGACCAAAACTGCACACAGTACTCCAGGTGTGGTCTCACCAGGGTCCTGTACAGCTGCAGAAGGACCTCTTTGCTCTTATACTCAATTCCCCTTGTTATGAAGGCCAGCATGCCCATTAGCTTTCTTCACTGCCTGCTGTACTTGCATGCTTGCTTTCAGTGACTGATGATCAAAGACAATTTTCAATGACAAATTCACAGTCCAGCCAGCAAGTCTTTGGAACATGCTGGAAAACGGATCACCTGGAGGAAACCCATGTGCTCATGAGAGAATGTACAAATCCTAATAGATGGCAGCGTAATTGAACTCTGAACTCTGACTCCCCAAACTGTAATAGCAAACTGCTGAACTATCATGGCACCCAACAACAGGCTAGGCTACTCTTCGGCAATAAGCTATCAACTCAGGGGAGAATACATATCCATGTTCTATAAATTTGTGGCTTAGGTGGCACAAGTTTTTGAGTTTTATTTAGATTTATATCTTGTGAGTGGTAAATTGTGAAGATGTATTAAGCTGCTGGAAATACATATGTTTCTCTAATGACTGTGGTTATGGATGTTGATATCCGAGCCAAGCAGGGATCAGGCATCATCATAGATGGATTAGGAATTAGATTCAATCCTGTGATCAGCTGACTAGGGAAAACAAATGTGTTCTCAATTCTGAGGATTACTATTGAACTCATTCACAACAGCAACATGAAGTGTCATCATTTTGGTTTAAACCACAATTGCAGACACACAAGCACAATTTAGATTGCTTACAGTATTTAGAATAACAGAAACTCATAGAAGTGAAAGAGGGCTTTTGACCAGATGTGCTTATTCTAGTAAGCAACAGAATTCTGGTTAATCCTAGTTACCAGCTCATGGCCTTCAGGTTATAGTTCTTAAATTACAATTACTTATTGTGATGAGGATTTCTGTCATTACCAAACCATTAAGCAATGAATCCCAGACCCTCATTATTAGTTGAGGTAAACACCTTATTGTATTTGTTCCCCTCAAATCATTCTTACATAAATTTGAAATTATATATTTGAGACAAAATTCATGAATTTGAATTTGTTCTCCTCATTAACTGTAGTATTATTGTCTCATGTATGGAGATAGTGGAGAAACTTTGCTTTGCATGCCATGTATACAGATCATTGTAGATATTTAGACCACAAGACATAGGAGCAAATTAGGCCATTTGGCCCATTGATGCTGCTGCACCATCTCAAATGGCTCATTAATTATCCCTCTCAACCCCATTCTCTTGCCTTCTCCCTGTAATCTTTGACATCCTCTCTAATTACCACTCTCTGGCTAAGGAAATTGCTTCTAATCTCTGTTTTAAAAGGGCAGCCCTCTATTCTGAGGCTGTGCACTCTGGTCCAGGACTCCCCCACTATAGGAAACATCCTTTCCACATCCACTCTAACGAGTCCTTTCAATATACTATTGGTTTCAGTGAGATACTCCCTCATTCTTCCAAACTCCAGCAAGTACAGGGATAGAGCCATCATGCATTCCTCACGTGTTAAGCCTTCCATTTCCAGATCATTCTCATAAACCTACCTTGGACCCTCTCCAATGTGAAAACATTTTTTCAGCGATAAATTCCTCAAAACTGTGTTTTCTCCTTGGAGCAATGGAGGATGACAGGTGACCTGATAGAGGTGTTCAAGATAATGAGAGGCATTGATTGTGTGGATAGTCAGAGGCTTTACCCCAGTGCTGAAGTGGCTAGCACGAGAGGGCATAGTTTTAAGGTGCTTGGAAGTAGGTACAGAGGAGATGTCAGGGGTAAGTTTTTTTTTTTACGCAGAGATTGGTGAATGCATGGAATGGGCTGCCAGCGGTGGTGGAGGAGGCGGAAATGATAGGGTCTTTTAAGAGACTCCTGGATGGCTACATGGAGCTTAGAAAAATAGAGGGCTATGGGTTATGCCTAGGTAGTTCTAAGGAAGGGATATGTTCGGCACAGCTTTGTGGGCCGAAAGGCCTGTATTGTGTTGTAGGTTTTCTATGTTTCTATGTTTTAAAACATCCACAATTATCCAAGAACAGTCTGACTAATGCCTTATAAAGTCTCAGCTTTTCTTTATCTTTATTTTCTTTGTCTAGGCTTCTCATTTGCATACACCTCAAGCAAACCTTGCCTCAATTATTTTTCCAAAAGAAACACATGTGCATGTGCAACATTGAGTCACTTGGAATTTTAATCTCTCAGATTCATTAGAGAATTTGAAAGTGACTCTGCTCTTACTATTTGCCAGGTGCTTCAAAAAAATTCCAGTGCCCAGGAAAGGTAGGGTGAGCTCCCTTTACAACTATTGTTCAGTAACACTCATGTCTATGGTGATAGTGTTCTCAGAGGGTGGTTATGGCTAGAAGTATGGTGAGGTGCGGGCCAATTGAGATCGCTGCCCCACAACATTTACCCAGTTCTGTGCTGAACATATGGACCTTCTTGCAGACTTCAGACCAGAAGCACTATTTGCTTGTGTTTCTAGGAAGAAGTACAGTCAACATTTCGGGCCGAGACCCTTCGTCAGGACTAACTGAAGGAAGAGTTAGTAAGAGATTTGAAAGTGGGAGGAGGAGGGGGAGATCCAAAATGATAGGAGAAGACAGGAGGGGGAGGGATGGAGCCAAGAGCTGGACAGGTGCTTGGAAAAAGGGATATGAGAGGATTATGGGACAGGAGGCCCAGGGAGAAGGAAAAGGGGGAGGGGGGGAAAACCCAGAGGATGGGCAAGGGGTATAGGCAGAGGGACAGAGGAAGAAAAAGGAGAGAGAGAGAAACTCATCTCCCCCATTTCACGCACATCTGCTCTCACTCCATCCTCCCGTCACCCCACTAGGAATAAGGTTCCCCTACTCCTCACCTACCACCCCACCAGCCTCCGGGTCCAACATATTATTCTCCGTAACTTCTGCCACCTCCAACGGGATTCCACCACTAAGCACATCTTTCCCTCCCCCCCCCCCAGCTTTCCACAGGGATCGCTCCCTACGCGACTTCCTTGTCCATTTGTCCCCCCACCTCTCCCTACTGATCTCCCTCCTGGCACTTATCCTTGTAAGCAGAACAAGTGCTACACATGTCCTTACACTTCCTCCCTTATCACCATTCAGGGCCCCAGACAGTCCTTCCAGGTGAGGTGACACTTCACCTGTGAGTCGGCTGGGGTGATATACTGCGTCCAGTGCTCCTGATGTGGCCTTCTATATATTGGCGAGAACCGGCGCAGACTGGGAGATCGTTTTGCTGAACACCTACGCTCTGTCCGCCAGAGAAAGCAGGATCTCCCAGTGGCCACACGTTTTAATTCCACATCCCATTCCCATTCTGATATGTCTATCCACGGCCTCCTCTACTGTAAAGATGAAGCCACACTCAGGTTGGAGGAACACCTTATATTCCGTCTGGGTAGCCTCCAACCTGTTGGCATGAACACTGACTTCTCTAACTTCCGCTAATGCCCCACCTCCCCATCGTACCCCATCCGTTATTTATTTATATACACACATTCTTTCTCTCTCTCCTTTTTCTCCCTCTGTCCCTCTGACTATATCCCTTGCCAATCCTCTGGGTTCCCCCCCACTTTCCTTCTCCCTGGGCCTCCTGTCCCATGATCCTCTCATATCCCTTTTGTCAATCACCTGTCCAGCTCTTGGCTCCATTCCTCCCCCTCCTGTCTTCTCCTATCATTTTGGAGCTCCCCCTCCCCTTCCCACTTTCAAATCTCTTACTCACTCTTCCTTCAGTTAGTCCTGACGAAGGGTCTCGGCCCGAAACGTCGACTGTACCTCATCCTAGAGATGCTGCCTGGCCTGCTGTGTTCACCAGCAACTTTGATGTGTGTTGCTTGAATTTCCAGCATCTGCAGAATTCCTTGTGTTTACGATACTACCTCACTACTTTTTATTTATATTTTTGCACTACTTATTTAATTTAACTACTTAACATTTGTATATTAAATATTAACTATTTTATATATGTATATGCTGTTCTACATAGGCTTGAACCCCTTCTGCCAGATCATCTCAAAGATTGGATATGGGTCCAGGTTCAAGAGTGGAGTGACCATCGGCCACCTCCTCTACGTGGATGACATCAATCTGTATGCCAGAAATTAAAGAGACATTGATTCACTAATTCACCTGACAAGGATATACAGCAGAGACATCGGGATGTCATTTGGCCTGGAAAAGTGCAGCTGGATGGTTGTGAAATAAGGGCAAACTCATCCAGACTAAAGGAGTCGAGTTACCTGAAGGCCACATACCAGATGTACAGGACAGCTACAAATACCTGGGGATCCTGCAGGTGCATAGAAGCCACGATGAAGATGAAAGGAAGGACGCAACATCCAATTATCTTCAAAGAGTGACAGGTCCTAAAAAGCCAGCTGGATGAGAAGAACAAGATCAGAGCCATCAACACATTTGCCCTACCAGTCATCAGATACCCAGGCACAGTAGTGTGCTGACCAAGGAATGAACTGGAAACTGCTGATATAAAGACCCAGAAACTACCAACAATACATGGAGGATTCCACCCAAAGTCCAATGTCCAGTGACTACACACTCGCTGGAATAAAGGATGACTGGTAGTTGGAAGCGTTAAAGGCCACAGTCCTGGAAAAAATGCAAAGCATTCATGAGTATATCAGGGAGATGGCCCCTAAGGAGGACCTGCTAGGAGAATATCTCAGGCAGCAGGCAGGGAATATGGAAATGGCAGTGGGTGAAGCAGAGTCAGAGGACCAGAGGCCATGTCAGGAGAAGCCACTGCACAGGATGTATCAACGCCAGATATCAGAGGTGGCTGACATAAGAAAGTCCCACCAATGGCTGGAAATGGCAGGGCTGAGGGACAGCACAGAGGCGCTGATCATGGCTGCACAACAACAGGTGCTGAGCACAAGAGCAGTAGAAATAAGGATCTATCACACCAGACAAAACCCAAGATGCAGATTGTGTGAGGAATCCTCTGAAACCATCCAGCACATAGTAGCAGGGTGCAAGATGCAAGCAGGGACAGCATACACTGAACAGCACAACCAAGTTGCAGGAATTGTGTACAGGAACATCGTGCTGGGTATGGAATGGACTCTCCCGTCCAAATGGAAAACACCAAAGAAGGTAGCGGTGAATGACAGAGATGAGATCCTGTGGGACTTCCTAATACAGATTGATTAACAGGTACAGGCTGACCAACCAGACAGAGTAAAACTGGACAAGAAACAGAAGAAAGCAATAGTAATAGATATGGCAATCCTGTATGGCAGTAACATTAGGAAGAAAGAACATGAGAAGCTGGAGAAATACCAGGGCTTGAAAGAGCAGATAGCAATGATGTGGAAGATTAAAGCCAGTGGTGATAGGAGCACTTAGAGCTGTGACATCTGGACTGGGAGAGTGACTCCAACAAATCCCAGGAACAACATCTGAGATCTCGGTGTATATATATTTATTGTAATTCATTTTTTTCTTCTCTATTATTATGTATTGTAATATACTGCTTCTGCAACGACAACAAATTTCATGACATATGTCGATGATTTTAGACCTAATTCTAATTCTAAAAGAGCTAATAGAAAGTTATATATCAGGTAGAATGTGAATTTTTCCCCAGCAATGTAGAAGCAATACCCTTGAGGAGATGATGTGCAATTGTATCTACAAAACAAAATTCGCCAAACAAATTCTGATATTCTATATGCTGTGAATCCTTTAAAATTGGATAGGCTAATGCCTTAATTTTGTATCCATTCATCACAAGAATATATTAATCTGAATTAAATTTCTCCAGTGATATAAAATTAAACAGCCCACCAGAATTAGATTAGGTAGGGTAGTAGACTTCTTGGTATTTAGGATGAGCAAAAGCAGGTCCACAGTCAGTTTTAATGTTGATCACAAGGTCCAAAAAAATAATGTTTTTTGGATCGGTTTTGTGCAATCACTTGGATCTTATAGGTATTTACTTTTCTTTAAATAAGCCTGTTGTCAGCTTGTCACAAAACATAATCAAGTTACTTTCTTTTAACAAATCCTTGGTGATGGATCCAAATTAATGTGTGCATTTATAAATTAAGGCTGAAATAACCCCTAGAACAGATTCTATTCATTTGTCCACCTCCAATGTTAAACTAACTCAACTGTGGTTACTTGGTCTATCATTTTCTCTTTTTTCTACCATAAGCATTTCTCCAGTCCTTTAGTACCAGTTAGGTTGAGAGAGAGAGGCTTGCTAAAAATGAAGTCAGCTTTTCCATAATTGCCTTCTATTCTGCTTTTAAAAATAATTTGTGATAGATCGTATTCAGCTTTGATGGCATCAATTTTCAAAGTTACTGAATTCCTTAATACTTCATCTCTCAGAATCAGATTTATTATCACTGGCATGTGACGTGAAATGTGTTAACTTAGCAGCAGCAGTTCAATGCAATACATAATCTAGCAGAGAGAAAAAAAATAATGAATACAATTTTGAAAATAATAATAAACAAGTAAATCAATTACAGTATACATATATTGAATAGCTTTTTTAAAAAAAACGTGCAAAAATAGGGGAGGAGAAGATGGCGGCGCGACGCAGCACGCTCGGCTGCTCCAAAATGATATTGTATTTGTTAAATAGGTACCGTGCACAATCCTGACTTGATGGAGACAGACGGGAGAAGCATGGAGGAATATCTGGAAAAACTTCTGAAATGCCTGCTTCGCTACCGCTGCTACTGTGCGATCGAGAATCTCCGGAGAGGAAGGCCCCAAATCCTCGGCTTTGCCTATTGCCTGTTGCCGGGGCCGGGGTCGAAGCGCTCGGCAGAGATGGTGCTCGGTGTCGGAGGGCTGGTCAGAGGCTCGAAGTTTTCGGACAACTCAGAGTCGGACTGTTGTCGGGTGCTTCCAGGATGCCGCATCGGCAAGTTTGCGGCGCTGGAAGCTCATGGAAGGGAGGGTTTCTTCCTTCAACCGTCTGCGTGAGATGATGGGACTTTCGAGAGACTTTGAAACTTTTTACCATGCCCATGGTCTGTTCTTCTATCAAATTACAGTATTGCTTGCACTGTTGTAACTATATGTTATAATTATGTGGATATTGTCAGCTTTTTTTCATCTTGTGTTTCTGTGATATCATTCTGGAGGAACAAATTGTATCATTTCTTAATGCATGCATTACTAAATGACAATAAAAGAGGACTGTGTGTCCTCATAATCTAATCTAATGTAAATAGAAATACTGTATATTAAAAAAAGTTAGGTAGGTCCAAAGATTCAATGTCCAATTTGGGAATCGGATGACAGAGGGGAAGAAGCTGTTCCTGAAACATTGATTGTGTGCCTTCAGGCTTCTTTACCTCCTACCTGATGGTAACAGTGAGAAAGGGCATGCCCTGGGTGCTGGAGGTCCTTAATAATGGACGCTGCCTTTCTGAGATACTGCTTCCTGAAGATGTCCTGGGTAATTTATAGGCTAGTACCCAAGATGGAGCTGACTAGATTTACAACCTTCTGCAGCTTCTTTCGGTCCTGTGCAGTAGCCCCTCCATACCAGACAGTGATGCAGCCTGTCAGAATGCTCTCCACGGTACATCTATAGAAGTTTTTGAGTGTATTTATTGACATACCAAATCTCTTCAAACTCCTAATAAAGTATAACCGCTCCCTTGCCTTCTTTATAACTACATTGATATGTTGAGACCAGGTTAGATCCTCAGAGATCTTGACACCCAGGAACTTGAAACTGCTCACTCTCTCCCTGTGCTTATCACATCTGATATTCTACACTCACTTAGCTTAGCCTTAACAAATGATCCATTCTTTCCTCCCCCAAGGCATTCACAAAAGATTCATCTAAAAAAGTCATTTCCACCTTCTCTGATCTCCATACAGTTTTGCATAATTATTGGTCCAGATATTCCCTACTCTATATTTTCTTGTTCTTTCTTCTTCTTCATCAACTCATCACTCCTAATAGGACATGAGCTGCCAACAGCAGCTTGCCAGCCTCTTCTGTCCTGGTCTAGTCTGTCGTGTTGTCCCCAGGTGTAGCCCAAATTTGAAGATCATCCCTTTCCCAAGGATGAGGTCTTTGGAGCTTCTGTTAGTGTTTTTTAAAGGGAAATGTTTGCTAGCCCCTTCCCCAAGCCTCCTCCTTTCTCAGCTGGGCTTGCTATCATCCATGGTGGAATCCTTTTGTTCTTTACATAAATAAAAAAAAACAATTATTTACAAATATTGCTCTTCCTTCAGTTAGTCCTGATGAAGAGTCTCCACCCGAAACGTCGACTGTACCTCTTCCTAGAGATGCTGCCTGGCCTGTTGCGTTCACCAGCAACTTTGATGTGTGTTGCCTGAATTTCCAGCATCTGCAGAATTCCTCGTGCTTATATTTGCAAATATTACTTGCTCTTTGTTTTCCTGTGTTTTTATTTTGTTGTTAATTTTCCTGTGTAATCTTCCAGGCTTTTGGCTACATTAAGCTCTCATTGCCTCTTCATTTAACCCACCTTGCACCATGTCTTTGAAGTGGCTCAAAATTGGCAGTGCTAACAGTTCCCTTTATGGAAAATTATTTATTCTAATTCCATTACATTTCATTATTAAATGCTTCCCATTGACTTAGCTTCCAGCAGCCATTCCCTGTCCAGTTACATGAAATAATTTTTCTATCTAGTAAAATTGGTCACAGAATATTCCCTTTATGTTAGGAAATTTAATTGGGGAAAACAAAAAAAAAACCTGACTGTGCCTTTAAAAGAAATTTGGAACAGAACTGTTGCTGGAGTAGCTTTAGCAATATAGCTTCCTCCAATACTCCAGCATGAAGTGTTAGGTTAAGTCCTAATCACTGGAGATGACAATGGGCTCACATTGTTAGTGGAGGATTTTTTTTACCTCTTGCCACTTTGGATAAATGACATAGATTTTATATTTTACTTATTTATTGAGCTAATATGTGAAGTAGGCTTTTTCAGTCCTTTGAGCTGCACCGCCCAGCAACCCCTGATTTAACTCTAGCCAAATCATGGAACAATTTACAATGACCAACTAACTAACTGACCATTACGTCTTTGAATTGTGGGGGGAAACCAGAGGTGTCTGGAGGAAACCCACACAGTCCCATGGGAAACATGCAAACTCCTTACAGGCAGAGGCGGGGTAAACATTCAAGATTGCAGTACACAAAAGCAAAGGACAGCAAAATAATTGTGAGCAATACACACAAAGTGCTGGAGGAACTCAGCAGGTCAGACAGCATCTATGGAAAGGAATAAACAGTCGACATTTCAGGCAGAGTCCTTCTTCAGGACAGGAAAGAAGGGGGAAGACACCAGAATAAAAAAGCAGGGGAGGAAGGGAGGATTGTTGGAAGGTGACAGGTGAAGACAGTCAGATAAGAAAGCTAAAGGGCTGGAGAAGAAGGAATCTGATAGGAGAGGAGAGGAGAGTGGACCATGGTAGAAAAGGAAGGAGGAGGGCGGACCCGGAGGGAGGTGACAGACAGGTGAGAAGAGATAAGAGGCCAGAGTGGGGAATAAAAGAAGGGAGGGGGAGGGAATTTTCTTTTCACTGGAAGGAAAAAAATCGATAATCATGCCATCAGGTTGGAGGCTACCGAGGAGGAATCTAAGGCGTTGCTCCTCCACTCTGAGGGTGGCCTTGTCTTGGCACAAAAGGAAGCAATAGACTGGCATGTTGGAATGGGAGTCGGAACTAAAATTATTGGACTAATGTCGGAATTAATTGCTTCTCTGGATCAGATGCAGCACAAAAAACAAACACAGTAATAAAAAACCACAATAAATATAAATTTATATAGGCATCCGTTCGTCTCATGAGACCATGGATTTGCGCCTTGGAAAGTTTCCAGGGCGCAGGCCTGGGCAAGGTTGTATGGAAGACCAGCAGTTGCCCATGCTGCAAGTTTCCCCTCTCCATGCCACCGATGTTGTCCAAGGGAAGGGCATTAGGACCCATACAGCTTGGCACCGGTGTCGTCATAGAGCAATATGTGGTTAAGTGCCTTGCTCAAGGACACACACGCTGCCTCAGCCACGGCTCGAACTAGCGACCTTCAAATCACTAGATGAATGCCTTAACCACTTGGCCATAGCTTATATACTGTACATAGGTTGGTTGTATATCCATAAAGACACAGATTTTCTGCACATAAGGTGATTGGTGGAAATGATAAAGTAGCGATGCTGTGAGGGGTTAGTGGGTGGAGGCGTTGATCAGTCTTACTGCTTGTGGATACTAACTTTTTTTTGAGTCTGGTGGTCCTGCTGTGGATGCTACATTGTCTCCTCCCTGATGCAAACACAAAATAATCTGCAGATGCTGGGGTCAAAGCAACACTCACAACACGCTGGAGGAACTCAGCAGGTCGGGCAGCATCCGTGGAAAAGATCGGTCGACGTTTCAGGCTGGAACCCTTTGTCAGGACTGTAGGGGGAAGGGGAGGCCCTCTGCCCCTTCCCCCTACAGTCCTGACGAAGGGCTCCGGCCCGAAACGTCGACCGATCTTTTCCACGGATGCTGCCCGACCTGCTCAGTTCCTCTAGCGTGTTGTGAGTGTTGCTCCTCCCTGATGCAGTTGGGACAAATAAGAAACAGTTAAAGGCAGCTAAAGCTCTCTTTCATTTGAATTCCCTGAAGACCCTTGCCATTTAATTTAACATATTAAAAAAAATCTGTTCATGTATTGTTGCCGATTAAAATCAATGATTTTTCATGCTGAAGTTGACACTGAGGAAATATCCTGCAGACATCTCACAACCAGATGATATCAGTAAAACACGAGTCTACTCAATGAGTGGAGATATGGCTTTATGGATGAGATTGAGAAGAGAATTTTGGAACCTTGATGTATTATGTGGAATAAAGCTCTTGACTTTTTAATTGTATTGTCATGGCCACTATGACAGATGTAATGAAATCAGGTATCTGACGAGTCTTCACTTGAATTGCTTCAAGATCTAATTAAATTTTTCATCAAACAGTCCCAAGCTTTATTGACCCAGAGGAATTAAAGGTAACGCAGCCAATAACGAACAAAAACATTAATAGCAAACAAGATTTCAGTTGATATTGGTCAAATGCTAACATTTGCATTATGTCTTGTTACAGCTGGTGGCTTGGATCAGCATCTTATCTGTAAAATTTATTCCGCATAACCAATGAAGATCTCCAATTTTTCACGACGTCGCTGGAATCATAGTTACATTGGGGACAATTTTCATTGCTAACTTATCATACTTGTCATGGTGCGTGCCTGCAGGAGCAGACCCACACGCAGAGGGATGGTAGAATTCCCATGAAGAGACAGAAACAAGTAGTTCGGCATAGGAATACCAACAGAGCCTCAGAGGGATGACGGAGTGACAATGCAAGACAAATCATTCTCTGAAAAAGGATCTAGTGCTTTCCCAGCTTATATGATGAATAAATTCTTCTTGGGTTTCCAGCCGGGTACGGGTACTGGTTTTAACCAATGTTTCAATGACAAACTGCACCATCCCTGATGAACACGGCAGAGCTTGTCATGAAAATGTCGGTTATAATTGATATCTGTAGCTGACTGGAAGTCTGAGAAGAGTTTCTTTAAATAATTCTCTGTAATACAGTAGGACTCTGCTAAAAAGCTAAGTAGAGACCCCTTTAAATGATCGGTCGACACTCTACAGCAAGCCGCAGAGGCTCGCCGGACCCATGATAGTATTCAAATGAGAACTACTGCATGTATTAAAAATATCTCAGACAATCTCTTCCTCTCCAACTAAACCTCTGTTACTGAGTGAGTAGAAAGCCCGAGGCTACATTGATCCTATGTCCCGAGTGTAGTGAGCTGATGAGGACATAGTTACAATACAACAGCTGATTTGTTTAACTCAATAAAAAGTTCAATATTGCGACAAGCTAATTGAATAGGGAAGATGACATTTTGGATACCAGTATCTCTATTAACCGCTCCCCCCACCCCCTACAGATTAACAGGTTAGGCATTGCTGCCACTCTAAGTATGTCTTGGCTGTTCATCCAAAGCATCTTCCTCCATTTTGATAACAGAGGCTGAATTGCTATTTGTTAAGGTACCAAACTGAGAGATTGAATTGAACATATTCTGGCCTGGAGCCAATATTTGCTCATTGATAGAATTTTTAAGTGAGGACTTTACAAATTTAAACTATGTACCGGGGCTGGATATTTCAAATAAAATTCAATTTATTAAGATATCCGTCACTTCATTGCCAACATATCCATTCTCTGGAGGCCTTGGACAGCCTGAGACTAGAAGTATCATGGAATAAGTTAAAGAAGAGGAGGTATCTCACATCAGGGAGGAGGCTACATAGTACCCATACCAGGAACACCAGACTCAAAAGTATTTACTTTTCCCAAGCAAAAAAGGCCTTTCAACACCTCCAACTCTAACCCACGTCCCCACACCCCCAACCATCACTACATTATCATTTCCCGTCAGAGTCACCTTATGTACAGAAACTCCTGTGCCTAGCATCACTTCATGGATGTACTATTAATCTATGTGCATATACAAGCTATCTTATCCATTTATATTTACTGTGTTTTTTTTATAAAATGTTTTTGTGTTCTTTATCTTATTGTGTTTTTTCTTGTGCTGCACCAGATCCGGAGCAACAGTTATTCCATTCTCCTTTACACCTGTGTGCTGGAAATAACACTAAACAATATTGAATATTGTATACTCTTCAGGTTGTTCACTGTGCAATGATGTTTGTGAACCAGTGCAGCATGCAAGATGTCTGATGTCCACAAAACTAAATAGCCTTTAAGAGCTCATAGCTGACCTTGGTTAAACTGCAATACAAATTATTGTTATAAACCTGTGCCTGAATACAGGAAAGAAGAATAGATTAACTATGTTAAGTAATTTGGGGGTGTTGGAGAATTCAGTGATAACCTGTTTGTTCTTATTAGTGTGTTAAGTGTTGACGTTGAATGAAATAGACTAGCATACTGATATGCTCAGAGTGAGATTTTCAAACACTCTTTGATTGTTACCTTGAACAGGAATGATAAGATGTCTTCTTGAAATGCCTTTCATAGTGAATATTTTCCCATTACAGCACAAGTCTGGAATCTCCAAGATTTGAATCCAGTGAAAGGGGTGTGAATACCACATGCCTGATGCCAGAGATACCAGTCACAAACTGTTCAGCCTAAACCAATACAAGTTTCTTGAGGGTGTTTGCAGCTCATCTACTGAGGTGACAGGCAAATATCCCACCACAATCATACATCTTTGAGAGGACATCTGACAAATTATTCGTCCACAAAGCACAGAAACCATGATATTAGAATGATACCAATTGTTTAGATACAAAGAACCATCTTGCACAGGCGTCTGCACGTACCATATCGGTAAGTGTTTTGGCCAACCTTACTTGCAAAGATGTACAGCAGGCACACTTTGTAGTACGTTTCAATACAATGCTGTTTTCACAGCAATGCTGTGGAAGTATTCTAAAGGAAAGGTAACATAACCGTGGCTAACAAGAAATCAAAGTCAACATTAAAGCTAAACAGCAGGCATATAATAGAGCAAAAAGTAGTGGGAATTTAGATTATTCAGAAGCTTTTAAAAACCAACTGGAGGTAACTAAAAAAGTCATTAAGCAGGTAAAGATGGAATACAAAATATTCGAGCCAATAATATTAAAGAAGATAACAAAAGTTTCTTCAGATACATAAAAGTGTAAAGGAGAGGCGAGAGTGGATTCTGGATCGCTGGAAAACAATGCTGGAGAGGTAGTAATGGGGGACAAAGGAATGGCAGACAAACTGAATAAGTTATTTTGCATCATTCTTCCCTGCAGAAGACACTGGCAGTATGGTGGAAGTTCCAGGTGTCAGGGGGCATGAAGTGAGTGAAGGAGGATCTTGAGAAACTGAAAGGTATGAAGTCACCTCGACCAGATGGTGTACAACCCAGAGTTCTGAAAGAGGTGGCTGAAGAAATCATGGAAGCATTAGTAATGATCTTCCAAGAATCTCTAGATTCTGGAATAGTTCCGGAAGACTGGAAAATTGCAAATGTCACTCCATTCTTCAAAAGGGGAGAGGCAGAAGAAAGGAAACTATAGACCAGTAAGTCTGTCCTCAGTGGTTGGTGAAATTTTGGAGTTGATTATTAAGAATGACGTCTCAGGGTTTATTATGGCTTCCCCAAGGAAAAATCTTGCCTGAAACATCCGTTGGAAATCATTGAAGAGATAACAAGCAGGATAGATAAAGTAGAATCGTTTGATGTTGTGTTCTTGTATTTTCAGAAGGCCTTTGACAAGGTGACACACATGAAGCTGCTTAAGAAGCTACGAGCCGTTGGTATTACAGGAAATATTCTAGCATGGATACAGTAGTGACTGATTGCCAGGAGGCAAAGAGTGGGAATGACGGGAGGCTTTTCTGGTTGGCTGTATTCCGCGGGGGTCTGTGTTGGGACCAATTCTTTTTATGTCATATGTCAGTGATTTGCATGATGGTATTGACAGCTTTGTTGCAAAGTTTACAGATGATATGAAGATAGTTGAAGGGTCAGGTAATTCTGAGGAAATAGAGAGGGTAGAGAAAGACATAGACAAATTAAGAGAATGGGAAAAGAAATGGAAGATGGAATACCGTGTCAGGAAGTGTATGGTCGTGCACATTGTTAGAAGAAATAAAAAAGAGTTGACTATTTTCTTAGTGTCAAATACAAAAAAAGAGGTGCAGAGGGACTTGGCAGGATTGTGCAGGATCCTTGTGCAGGATTCCCTAAATGTCAATTGACAGGTTGAGTCTGTTGTGAGGAAGGCAAATGCAATGTTCGCATTCATTTCAAGATGACTAGAATATAAAAGCAAGGAGGTAATGTTGGGCATTCATAAAACACTGGTGACGCCTCACTTGGAGTATTGTGTGCAGTTTTGGGCCTCCTATCTGAGAAAGGATGCACTGAAACTGGAAAGGGTTCAAAGGATGTTCACGAAAATGATTCCAGGATTGATCTGTGTGAATCTCCTCTGAACACTCACCAATGCCGGTATATCTTTTCTAAGATGAGAGCAAAACTGTTCACAATACTCAAGGTGAAGCCTCACCAGTACCTCATAAAGCCTCAGCATCACATCCCTGCTCTTGTATTCTAGACATCTCGCAATGAATGCTAATATTGCATTTGCCTTCCTCATCACAGACTCTACCTGGAAGTTAACCTATAGGGTGTTCTGTGCAAGGTCTCCATAGTCCCTTCACATCTCAGTGTTTTGCATTTTCTCCCCATTGAGTAAATAGGCTGCACATATATTTCTTCTACCAAAGTGCATGACCATGCATTTTCCAACATTGTACTTCATTTGCCACTTTCTTGCCCATTCTTCTAATCTGTCTAAGTCCTTCAGCAGCTTTCCTGTTTCCTCAATACTACCTGCCCCTCCACCAATCTTCATATCATCTTCATATTTGGCAACAAAGCCATCTATTCTATCATCTAAATCATTGACGTACAGCATAAAAAGAAGCGGTCCCAACACCGACTCCTGCGGAACACCACTAGTCACTGGCTGCCAACCAGACAAGGATCCTTTTATTTCCACTCGCTGCCTTCTTCCAATCAGTAATGCTCTAACCATGTCAGTAACTTTCCTATAATACCATGGGCTCTTAACTTGGTAAGCAGCCTCATGTATGGCACCTCGTCAAATGCATTCTGAAAGTCCAAATATACAACATCCACTACATCCCCTTCATCTACCCTACTTGTAATCTCCTTAAAGAATTCCAACAGGAACGTCAAGCAAGATTTTCCGTTAACGAAGCCATGCTGACTTTGTCCTATCTTGTTCTGTGTCATCAAGTACTCCATAACCTTATCTTCAACAATTGGCTCCAAGATCTTCCCAACCACTGAGGTCAGGCTAACTGGTCTAGAATTTCCTTTCTTCCGCCTTCCACCTTTCTTAAAGAGTGGCGTCACAGTTGTAATTTTCCAGTCCCCTGGCACCATACCAGAGTCAAATGATTTTGGAATATCACAGTCTCTACTGCTATCTCTTTCAGAACCCTAGGGTGCAGTTTATCTGGCCAAGGTGACTTATATACCCTTAGGTATTTCAGCTTTTTGAACACCTTCTTCCTTGTAACTGCATTCATTTCTCTTCCCTCACACCCTTCAACATCTGGCACACTGCTGGTGTCTTTCACAATGAAGACTAATGCAAAATACTCAGTTAGTTCACCTGCCATCTCCTTGCTCCCCTATTATTATTTCTCCAGCCTCGTTTTCTAGCGGTCTTTTATCCACACTCATCTCCCTTTTATTTTTTAAATACTTGAAAACGCTTTTACTATCCTCTGATATTTTTTGCTAGCTTGTTTTCATATTTAATCTTTTCCCTCCTAATGATTCTTTTAGTTGCCCTCTGTAGGGTTTTAAAAGTTTCCCAATCCTCTGTCTTCACACTAATTTTTGCTTTGTTGTATGCCCTCTCTTTTGCTGTTGCATTAGCTTTGATCTCCCTTGTCAGTCACAGTTGTACTATTTTGCCAATTGAATATATCTTTGTTTTTGGAATACGTATATATTTCCCAAAAACCCATGCCCTGGCTGCTCTGCTGCCATCCCTTCCAGCATCTCCTTCCAATTTACTTTGGCCAACTCCTCTCTCATATCTTTCATCATCATCATCAGATGCCATGCCCAGTTTGAGCTTTGACTGCCATGGCCCACACCCTCCTGTTTCAGGTCAAGTGGATCAATTCATTGGTACAGTATTCATTTCCAGTTCTCTGGCTGCTGTCTCCATCATCATTTGTCTTTGTCTTCCTCTTGCTTTCTTCCCTTCAATCTTTCCCATAATTACTGTGCATTCTAACTCCTCTTTCCTAATCACATGTCCAATGAAGTTATGTTGCCTTTTCATGATCTCATACATTTTTTCTCTTTTTGTGTTTGCTCTGTTCATGACATCCTCGTTAGATATTCATTTCATCCATGATATTCTTTTCATCCTCCTCAAAAACCACATCTCTGCTGCTTCAATTTGATTCTTCATGTTACTAGATACTGTCCAACATTCTGAGCTATATAACATAACTGGATAAACATAACATCTCAGTACTCTGAGATGGGTTGTCATGCCTAGTTTAGCATTGGTCAGTATACTCTTCATTCTCGTAAAGGTGTCTTTTGTCATCCCTATTCTTTTGATGTCTATGTCACACCTGCCATCCGATATCACCCCACTTCCTCAGACCTTTACTCCACTGAAATACTGCTATGTCACTCTTTCCTTTCTCCCTATCGAATTTCAAGTAGAACTCAATCATATTCTGATCACTGTCTGTCTGTCTGTATCTTGTTTTATGGCGGTTGGCATCCAGCTTAATGGTGTATTACCGCCACATATTCTGATCACTGTCTCCTAAGGGTTCTTTTACCTTCAGCTCCCAAATCACCTCTGGTTCTTTACATAACACCCAATACATTACAGCTGATACCCATTAGGCTCAATGACAAATGCCATAAAAAGCCATCACATGGGCATTCAGCAAACTTACTCTCCTGAGATCCATTACCAACCTAATTTTCCCAGTCGACTTCCATGTTGAAATCTCCCATGACCATCTTGACATTGCTCTTTTAACACACCTTTTCCATTTCCCAGTGTAATGTGTGGTCCACATCCCAGCTACTGTTGGGAGGCTTGTAGTTAACTGCCAACAGGGTTCTTTTACCCTTGCAGTTTCTTCACTCAACCCACAAGCATTCAACATCTTCCTATCCTATGTCACATCTTTCTACTGATTTAATACCATTCTTTACCAACAGAGTCACACCAACCCCTCTGTCTAACTTCCTATTCCTCCGATACAATGTGTAACCTTGGACATTCAGCTTCCAATTACAACCATCCTTCAGCCACGATTCAGTGATGGCCATAACATCATACCTGACAATCTGTAATAGTCCAACAAGATCATCCATCTTATTTCTTATACTTCATGCTGATAGTGGATGTGGAGAGAATGTTTCCCATGGTGGGAGTGTCCAAGGACATAACCTTGGAATGGAGGGGCATCCTTTTAGAACGGAGGAATTTCTTCAGTCAGAAAGTGGTAAATCAGTGGAATTCTTTGCCCCAAGCAACTGTGGAGGCCAAGTGTTTATGTATACTTAAGGCAGAAGTTGGTAGATGCTTATTGGTTGGTGCATGAGGGGTTATGGGGAGAAGACAGGAGATTGAGGCTGAGAGGATAATTGGAGCAGCCATGATGAAATGGTGGTGCCGATTTGATGGGCCAAAAGGCCTGATATTTTTGCTATATCTGATAGTCTTATGGAAACTGAACCTCACTGAGGAAACTGGAGCTTGCTGATGACACGGACACTTACACTTCAGGACCATATGTAACGAGGATTCAGCGATGGCTCAAGAGCAGAGGGATCAATGCAGACACAGAATAAATAGTCCACCGGGCTTTAATAGGTACTGTACTGAACTAGGCCAACAGATCCGCTACTAAAAACTCTCAAGTAATTAAAAACTAACACCATCACTGTGGACCAAAAGCAGTCTTTGAGAGCTAAATTAGATCTTTAAAAATGTCTATCTAAATCACTTATTTAGATAGATAAATAATATCTGGAAAGTAGACTAAGGCTTCGTCCACACTAGGCCAGATAATTTTGAAAATGACAGGCATCCACACTAGGCGTTTTTGAAAATACCTCGGTCCACATTAAAATGGATATTTGGGCAAATCTCCTCCTACTGGGCATGCATAGGACACACAGAAAACAAGCAAAAAGGAAACAATATACTTGTGCGCGTTTGTCCAGTTACAGACTAGAAAAACTTAAAAGGAAGGTGCCAAACGAAAGACTTGGTGCGTGTTTGTTCAGAAACATTTCCTACAGCCATAGTCTCTTCACCGATGAAAGGGATGGCAGCTACAACTAAGTGCACTAAGGCTGGTTGCTGGGCAAAAGTGAAATTTGCTGTTACCTCATTTGTTTGCCTTTACTTTTGCCATGTCTTTGTGTATTTTGCTGTATTTAACATGTACAATAAAACGAGTTACTGGGCAAAAGTGACAATTGCATCTATTGAATGTTTGCACAAGCAATACATTAATAAAGCACCTTGTTAAATGTATAAAACATGTCTGCATCAGTGTTACTGTATCTTATATTTCCATACAATGTTACATTAGGCTGTTACACATCTGCTGTCAGATACTGTTGTTGTGGTGTTGCAGGTTGCGTTCAAGAAAACAATGAAATGTCGCGCTTTTCCGTCATGACAGCGGTTTTAAAACTACCAGTTACCCTGTACAGACTACGCCGGATATTAGGCATTTTCAGATTTATTCACTCTGGAGAGCGTTTCTGAAAAGCTCCATTTTTGGGGGAGGAAAACGCCATTTCAATGTGGACGGAGGGTCAAAACGAAGAGAAAAAACTTCAGTTACGGATTTATCCAGTCTAGTGTGGACGTAGCCTAAGAATAGCAGGAATGTTGTCATCACTGTGCTTCAATCAAGACTTGACAAGACTGAAACAAAAGGAATAAAGTTAAATACAATTACAAAGAAATCCCAATTGACTGGAATGTGTGCATTTTCACATGCAAAATTGCCACCTTCTTTCAGCTGCCCACCTGTGAGAGCACACTGATTCCATGGCATTGGTGGCAACACAAGAAAATGAATCTCAGGGTTATATGGGATACACACACGCACAAACACACACACACACACACACACACACACACACACACACACATTCACTCTCTCTCTCACTCACGCCCTCAAGATTTTACGGTGAACAATATCCATTCTAGATCTTCTGAAGCCATCGTGGGGTAGCTTGCAATCTGCAGCAAAACAGCAGGTCCAGGAGATCACAGGTGGTGAATGCTCCGGTCACTTCTGTCAATCTTGACAGAGAGCACCAGGTAGCAAGACTACACAGATTTGCCCAGATTCTGAACCTCCCACAGCTCAGAATTAACTCCACCGTGGATGGTCCCAAACCCAGCTGCGAAAGGAGGAGTGTTGGGCATGGGACTAGCAGCCCCATCCCATTAAAAACCCAGAATCAGATGCAGAATGAGGTTTAATACTACCGGCCTATATTGTGATTTTTCCTTCATTTTTGCAGCAACAGTATATTTCAATAGATAATTTTAAAAAAACAGTCAATTACAGTCCATATTTAATGTTAAATTAATTAATAGTTATATTTATATCCTGTAAGATTTGATTCTTTTTCCAATACTTTCCTTTAGATGGAGCATTTAAGAAATTATAAATCCCTTTTAAACAAAAATCATTATCCTTTGATTGTGCTTCTCATCTTTAAGCAACCTTTCGCAGTTTCGGGTGGAACCTAGAATTCTTATTTTAGTTAAGATTACTTAATTTTTTGCTGAAGCCCCAAAACCAAATGTAGTGTTAAGTAATGCGCCACGGCAGCATAGTGGTTAGCACAGTCCTATTACAGCTCATGGCGTCGGAGTTCAATGTTCAATTTGTTCATTAATTTATTTATTTATTCTAGGACATCTTCAAGGAGCAGTGTCTCAGAAAGGCAGCGACCATTATTAAGGACCTTCAGCACCCAGGGCATGCCCTTTTCTCACTGTTACCATCAGGTAGGAGGTACAGGAGCCTGAAAGCACATACTCAGCGATTCAAGAACAGCTTCTTCCCCTCCGCCATGCGATTCCCGTTAAACCCATGAACACTACCTCACTTTTTAAATATATATTATTTCTGTTTTTAGCACCATTTTTAATCTATTTTATATACATATACTGTAATTGATTTGCTTATTTATTTATTTATTATTTTTTTTCTATATTATCTACTGCATTGAACTGCTGCTGCTAAGTTAATAAATGTCACGACATTTGCCAGTGATAATAAAGCTGATTCTGATATTGTGTTTCAGTATGGAATAGCCCCTTCTGATACTTCAAGCCACACTGCCTAGCAATCCCCAGGTTAATCCTAGCCCAATCACAGAGCAACTTACAATAATCAATTAATCTACCAACCGGATTGTCTTTGGACTGTGGGAGGAAAGCGGAGTATCTGGAGGAAACCTACACGATCATGTGGAGAACATACAAACTCCTTACATGCAGCAGCAAGAATAGAACCTGGGTCTCCAACACTGTAAAACATTGTGCTAACCATTATATTACCATGCCATCCTAATAGTAATAGTCATAGTCATACTTTATTGATCCCAGAGGAAACTGGTTTTCGTTACAGTTGCACCATAAATAAATAGTAATAAAACCATAAATAGTTAAATAGTAATATGTAAATTATGCCAGGAAATAGGTCCAGGAACAGCCTATTGGCTCAGGGTGTCTGACCCTCCAAGGGTGGAGTTGTAAAGTTTGATGGCCACAGGCAGGAATGACCTCCTATGACGCTCTGTGTTGCATCTCGGTGGAATGAGTCTCTGGCTGAATGTACTCCTGTGCCCAACCAGTACATTATGTAGTGGATGGGAGACATTGTCCAAGATGGCATGCAACTTGGACAGCATCCTCTTTTCAGACACCACCGTCAGAGAGTCTAGTTCCATCCCTACAACATCACTGGCCTTACGAATGAGTTTGTTGATTCTGTTGGTGTCTGCTACCCTCAGCCTGCTTCCCCAGCACACAACAGCAAACATGATCACAATGGCCACCACAGACTCATAAAACATCCTCAGCATCGTCCGGCAGGTGTTAAAGGACCTCAGTCTCCTCAGGAAATAGAGACGGCTCTGACCCTTCTTGTAGACAGCCTCAGTGTTGTTTGACCAGTCCAGTTTATTGTCAATTCGTATCCCCAGGTATTTGTAATCTTCCACCATGCCCACACTGACCCCTTGGATGGAAACAGGGGTCGCCGGTACCTTAGCTCTCCTCAGGTCTACCACCAGCTCCTTAGTCTTTTTCACATTAAGCTGCAGATAATTCTGCTCACACCATGTGACAAAGTTTCCTACCGTAGCCCTGTACTCAGCCTCATCTCCCTTGCTGAAGCATCCAATTATGGCAGGGTCATCAGAAAACTTCTGAAGATGACAAGACTCTGTGCAGTAGTTGAAGTCCGAGGTGTAAATGGTGAAGAGAAAGGGAGACAAGACAATGAATATAACTACTCATTGTATCAAACTAGTATGTTAAATGTTATATCCAAAGCTATATTGTGTACAGTATACAATTCTGGCATCCTCTGTAAGCAGTCTCTGAATATTTTCCTGACGGAATGCACAGGTTTTCCCCGGGTGCTCCAGTTTCCTCACTCAGTCCAGAGACCAAGTGTTTAGGTTAATTTTTCGGTGTAAATTGTCCCATAATTGGATTGGCATTAATCAGAATCAGGTATAATATCATCGGCATGTGTCATGAAACTTGTAAACATTGCAGCAACAGTACAATGCAATACATGATAAATATAGAAAAACAACTGAATTACAGTAATTACAGTAAGCATATGTATGTTAAACAGATAAATTAAGGTAAGTAGTGCAAAAACAAATTTTTAAATAGGTTCTGCGGTAGTGTTCATGGGTTCAATGTCCATTTTGAAATTGAATGACAGAGTGGAAGAAGCTGTTCCTGAATTGCTAAGTGTGTGCCTTCATGATTCTGTACCTCATTCCTGATGGTAACAATGAGAAGGACGCATGTTCTGGGAAGTAGGGGTCATTGGTGATGGGTGCCGCTTTTCTGAGCCACCACTCCTTGAATGTGTCTTGGATGCTACAGAGGTTAGTGCCCGTGATGGAGCTGCCTGATTTTACAGCGCTCTGCAGCTTCTATCATCAAAGATCCTCACCAAGAAGATCATCCTCCCTTCTTACTGCTACTGTTAGGTAGAAGGTACAGGAGCCTTAGGCCTCGCACCACCAGCTTCAAGAACAGTTCCGACCCCTCAACCATCAGGCTCTTGAACAAAAGGGGATAACTACACTCTTTCTGCTTCCGGTGTTCCCACAACTGATGGTTTCACTTTAAGGACTCAGTTTGTTGTCTGTGATCCTGTTTACAGTGAATGTTCTATAGAATTGCTAAGTATGCCTGCAGAAAATGAATCTCAGGGTTTTGTGTGGTAATATGTATGTACTCTGATATAAAAAAATACTTTGAACTTTGGACTACGATTGGGGTTGCTGGGTGGCATGGCTCAAAGGGCCAGAAGGGCCTATTCTGTGCTGTATTACATAACAAATACTTTTGCTTTGAGTATGCCAAACATTTCGTATGCAATTTCATAAAGTTCTCGTTAAATACATTACTGTGATCCTTTGGATGCTACAGTATTGAATGAAACAGAATGAATCACATTATCAATGGTGTGCAAATTCCTCTTTCTTTTTCCTCCTACTCGACAGTGGGTAGTCAAAATTGCCCAATGCAGCATCGGTACCAGGCTACCAGTCCTCAAAGACATGTATGCAGAAAGTTGCTAGAAAAAATGGACTGTTTGTGCCACACCCATTGGGAAGGAGGCTATGTCACATCCACGCCAGGACCACCAGACTCAAAACCCGTTACGTTCCCCAAGTAGTAAGGCTGATCAGCACCTCCACCCACTAACCCACCACAACTTTATTATTTCCCATCAGTGACATTATGTATAGCCTAACATCACTTTATGGATATAAAAAAATCCATGTATTTAAGCATTCTTAATGTACTTATATTTATTGTGTTTTTTTTTAATTATTGTGCTCTATCTTATTGTGTTTTATTTTGTGCTGCATCAAATCTGAAGTAACAATTGCTTCATTCTCCTTTACACTTGTTAACTGGAAATGACATTAAACTATCTGGAATCTTGAAAATCTTAAGATACATCTCTTCCACGCCTCATCCAGACCTACTTTTATCCATTAGAGGCTTTTTCCAGTCTTTCTAATGGGGTCCGTCATTATTTCATTCAAGGAATCACTCTTGCACTCCACGCTATCCAGCCATTCAATGAATCCAAGTTTCTTTGCTTCATTCAGCACCTACAATTTGCATATTGAAACCTTGTTTTATCTCTAACTTTTCCCATTTGTGATGATACTTTATACCTGCAAACCAATAACATTTATATCTTAGAATCTTTATATCTCAAAAGCATGCACAGATTGAAAACTGACAAACTTCGGTGTAGAGTATATTGACTGGTTGCATTGCAGCCTGGTATGGAAACACCATGCTCTCAAATAGAAATGCTTACAAAAAATAGTGGACACAGCCCAGTCCATCACAGGTAATGTGGTTTAAGATGGCAGCAAACAAAACTACCAACTATTCTATTAATCACTCTTTTTCTAAACTATGGTAACTGCACTCAGTAGCCTGTGACTTCCCATTTGGAGTTGAGCTTTTGAACTGTCTGTATGACCTGGCATTTTTGCATGTGAATTGAAGACTCAAAGGTGCAGGAAGGTTGATGCATGGTGTGCACAGGCCAAATTAGCCAACGATTGGCCATTGCTAGAGCAGACTTGGAGCTGGTTTGAAGCGACAGACTTAAGGCAAGGTGGCAGAGCCCAGGTCAGAGGGTGAGGAATGAGCTAATGTTTGGCCTATTTACACTTGAGGCCAGATGGAAAAGGTCAGGATGTTGAGGCCAGAGATGAAGGAAGGGCCAGTGTTCAGTTTACTGATTGGTGAGGTTTACTCATTCCTGCACTGAACTGAGGCTCTGGCCTGCAACTAACAGGCTCCTGGCCCAGCTACAGTGCTGACTGGCTTTCATGGCTGTGGACTCACCTTCTTGATCTGTAGTTCTGAATGTTATTTTCTTACTTTTGTTGTTTGCACAATCTGTTTTTTTTTCTGCACATTGGGTGTTTGACAGTTTTTTTTAAATAGGTTCTGTTGGGTTTCTCTGTTTTGTGGCTGCCTGTTAGGAGACAAATCTCAAGTTTGCATATCATATACAAAATAAATGTCCCTTGAACTTTGGAGTTTATACAATGTTCAAAGTTTGAAACAAAATTTATCATCAGAGTACATACATAGAACCACATAAAACCCTGAGATTCTTTTTTCTGTGGACATATTTAGCAATCTATTGAACATTAACCGTAAACATCAGGAGCTATAAACTGTAAACAAACTGTGCAAATGCAGATATAAATAGCAATAAATAATGAGCGTGAAGTAACAATATAACAGAGTCCTTAAATGAGTGTATCTATCTCCTTTCGTACCTTGTACTTTGTAGGTAAGTCCTCCCCACTATTGAGTGCATTTACAAGGAGCACTGTCACAGGAAGGTGCATCCAACATCAAGGACCTGCACCCCCCAGGCCACACTTGCCTCTCACTGATCAAGGACCTGCACCCCCCAGGCCACACTTGCCTCTCACTGATCAAGGACCTGCACCCCCCAGGCCACACTTGCCTCTCACTGATCAAGGACCTGCACCCCCCAGGCCACACTTGCCTCTCACTGCTGCCATCAGGAAGGAGGTACAGTAGCCTCAGGCCTCACACCACCAGGTTCAGCAACGGTTATTAGCCCCCAGCCATAAGGCTCTTGAACCAAAGGGAATAACTTCAAACACCCAACACTGAACTGAACTGATTCTACAATCTCCGAACTCACTCTTACAGACTCTACAACTAGTGTTCTTGATATTTGTTGTTTTTTAATTTTTTTTCCTCCTACTGTATTTGCACTGTTTGTTGTCTTTAGCATATTGGCTGCTTGTCCGTCTCTGTCGTGTGAGGCTTCTCATTGATTCTATTGTGTTTCTTTGTCTCCACCCTGAAAGCCCGTAAGAAAATGAATCTCAGGGTGACATATACATTATTTGATAATAAATTTACTTTGAGCTCTGAACTCTCTTCACTGATGCTGCCTGGCCTGTTTGGTATCTCCATCAATTACAGTTGCTAAATTCCGATATCAGCATTATTTTGCTTAAAGCCCATGTTAAAATTGTGTGGTTATGTTAATGAACTTATCTATGAGCTGCAACTTGTGCCCTAAAGTATCAGCAGACTTAACAAATGTCTGAAATTCCTTTAATCTTTTAATAGGAGAGTTAGTGTGCTTATCTGTTGTTGTATTGAGGGGATTTCAAGCAGATAAATTCTCAATTTGTAGAGTGTATGCTTGCCCCATTATGTTTTTGGTAAAATATAAAGACTTAGATAAATTACCTATTGCATCATCTTCCTATTGAAGCTATTATTTTGCACAAATAATTAACTAAAACTGGAATATAATTTGTCAGCTCATTTGAACTGATTGCTTTGAAGTCAGCAAAATGCGCCATCAATTGCACACGGTTCGGTGCAGATTAAAAGCAATGAACTCTGATCAAAATATCAAGGGGAATAGTGCTGTGGTCTTGAGAGATTTTTCACTTTAAGTTAGACCAGGATGATTGTTCAAAATGAATTGATAAACCTGTTTGATTGGAAGCAGTTTTTAAATTAAACCCCAGAGCAGCTTGCTTTTTCAATCATGAAAAGACATATTTTACTTTGAAGGGGAAATAAAAGATTTAGGTTTAACCAAATATTAATCAGCAAACCATCAAGAATTAAATAGCAAAGGATTTAACAGGGCCCCAAACAAATCTGAACTCATTGGGAAGCACTGAAGCAACTCAGAAAAAGGTATAAATGTTTAATGATCTGTGGAGAAGACTGAACACTACACCAAGATTTTAAAAAAATTGGGTTGAAGTTGAATCACAATTGTTAATTTTGGTGTCATCTGTAAAGAGTTTGTGCATTCTCCCCATGAATGGCATGTTTTTTCTTCAGGTGCTCCATTTTCCTCCTACATTCCAAAGATGTACAGCTTCATTGGTTAATTAGTTGTTGTGAGATGTCCCGTGATTAGGCCTGGGTTCAATAGGAAGGTTGCTGGGTGAAGATTGTAGGGCCTACCCATGCTGAATCTCTAAATAAGTACTGAAGGAATTCATTTGGTCCCTTGAGTCCCCATTGTTAAGTCATAGAGATGAATACAAGAAATTCTTAAAGTTCAAGTTCAAATTTACTGTCATTCAACTATACACGTATACAGCTAGGACCAAGGTGCAAAAGCACAGTGCATATATCACATACAACATATAAAATATTATTAAAGGCATCTGTTAATCTTGCAAGACCATGGAGCTGCGCCTGGAAAGTCCTCACTCTCCAGGGCACAGGCCTGGGCAAGGTTGTATGGAAGACCAGCAGTTGCCCATGCTGCAAGTCTCCCCTCTCCACGACACCAATGTTGTCCAAGGGAAGGGCATTAGGACCAATACAGCTTGGCACCAGTGTCGTCCCAGAGCAATGTGTGGTTAAGTGTCTTGCTCAAGGACACAACACGTTCCCTCGGCTGTGGCTCGAACTCGCGACCTTCAGGTAGCTAGTCCAATGCCTTAACCACTTGGCCACGTGCCCACACAGTAAGCATAATAATATAAACAGACATAAAGTATTCTGTTGGTGCTCAAGTTGACATAAAGTGCATATAAAGCATATAATATACAATTGCATACTGCTACTGGTGCTGCCATAAGTACTGTGTACTGGGTGGTAGCAGGGTGTTCAGAAGTCTCACTGCCTGGGGGAAGAAGCTGTTACTCAGCCCAACAGTCCTTGTTCTTAGACCACAGTACCTTCTGCTCGATGGTAGGAGGTCAAATAGCTTGAGGGACAGAAGGGAAGGGAACTTGACAATGCTGAGGGTTCTGTGAGCAATTACGCTTCAGTTATATGTCCTAGATGGGGGTTAGGAGAGAGACTCCAATGATTTTCTCAGCCGTCCTCACAATCCATTGCAGACATAAATGAAATGTTGGCATTTACTCGCAAACCAATTCAAAATTCTGGAAATAAACATTGATTGCTGATTCAGGCCAAGAAACAGTCCATTATTTGAATACGCTTGATGGCACATTGTGCTTGATAGCAGTGTCTGCAAACAATGGATTTGTAGATTTATTCTGTTCAGGGCATCCATATTGCCATTTAGAACTATTATCAAACTTCCACCCGTAAATGAAACAATATTACAAACCATCTTTTCCTTGTATTTTATTTCAGTGGGCTGCAGTTTGAAGCTTGAGAACATTGTTAAATGTCTTTTGCTGCAGTGACTTGCATGAGAATAATAATAATTTTCAATCTGTCAGTTACACTAGAGTGAAGACTAGAAGATGACACCAGATCACAAAAACTGAATATAACCATATATCCTGCTTATATAAAATCTCCCAAAATGTTATTTGTTAAATTAGAGATTCTTATGAAATTGTAAGACATTGCAAAATTAATTGTTTTTAAAGAACCGTTTTGTTCTAGGAAGCAGGGCAGATTTTTATAGAGGTGCAGCTATTCCAGCCACTTGAAAGACAACAGCTTTAAATAAATTGATGCTTTTGAATTTATTGTTTTACTGCATTATGCTATCACTTTAATGTCACATCACTGGCAAGTATTGGATTTTAGCTTTTCATATCCTTCATTTGCAGGTTAAAGGCATCTTTGGCAGAACTTAGAGCAAAAAACAATTCTAAGGAGGAACTCAAAAATCAAGCCGAACTGTGGGAGGAGAGGTAGTATTGATATTACTTGTTGAAATCCTGATGCAAGGTTTCAACTGAAACACAAACAGCTTCTTCCCTCCCACAGATGCTGCTCAGCTTGTAGAGTTCCTTCAGCAGATTGTTCGCTTCTCCAGAATCCAGCATCAACATTTCCCATCTATTGGTATGTTCCTACAACCAGCGATCTCACTTTAAGGGCTCATTATTTCATGTTCTCATTATGTATTGCCGTTTATTTATACTTACGTTTGCACAGATTGTTGTCTTTTGCTTTCTGGTTGATCTTTCATTGATCCTGTTAAAGTTACTTTTCTATGGATTTGCTGTGTATACCCGGATGAAAAATGAATCTCAGGATTAATATGATGACATATATGTACCTTAATAATAAAATTTAGTTTGAACTTTCACCTACTTTCAATTATCCTTGTACTCATAGGTAAAACAGGCATCCATTCCTCAAAATTGCATTTCTTCATCCAAATGGTGAAGGACTCTTCATCACATGTTCTTGATGTTTATTGCTTTTTTTTTCATCTCAAAGTGGTAAAACCTGAGATACGGGCATAGCCAATCGCACTCATTTCTTAATTGCTAGGAACTTTTGGACTATCCTAGTGGTGTTTAGTATTGTGGTTTTCTGGAGATTTACATAGACATTGCTGTGTAGGCCTAAATGTTTAATGCTATTGTGTTGTGACATTGGGATGATGACAGTTGTAGATATTACCATTGGGACAGTGTATGCCCTGTTCATTTTCCATAGTCTGTCAATTTCCTCTTTTAATTCAGCATATTCCTGGTGATTTTCACTTATTGATTTCTGTATGTTATGTATATTATTGTTATTTCCTGTTCTCTCTTTCTGCATTTGCATAGTTAGTTGTCTTTTGCACACTGGCTTTTTGTCCATCCTGTTGAGGGCAGCTCTTCATTAATTCTATCGTGTTTCTTGTATTTAGTGCGATTGCCCACAAGAAAATGAATCTCAGGGTTGTATATGGTGACATGTACGTACTTAGAAAATAAATTTACTTTGAACTTCGGTAAGGATCTTGATGAAGCAAAGCAGGGTGCTGTATCTGAAGGTCATATGAAGCCGGACAAGTTCAGAAAATAGCCTGGTGCTGTACTGTTGAGTTAACTCATCCCATGTGGCTTTGTCATTGAATTGACACAGAACACAGGGTCTGTACAGTGATGTACTGTCCTTCGGCGCACAATGTTGTAACGACAGTTTAACCTACCCTAAGACCAGTCTAAATTTACCCTCCCACATAGCTCTCCATCCATGTGCTTAAGAATTTCTGTCATCCAAGTATTTTTTAAATGACCCAAATGTATCTGCCTCTATCACCACTACTGGCAGGGGATTTTATGCACCTACCACTCTCTTTAAAATATTACATCTGACATACCTCCTATCATTTCTTCTAATTGCCTTATAATTATGCCCCCTTGCTCACTCAACACAACTTCATAAAACATGCTCTAAGACCATAAGATATAGGAGCAGAATTAGGCCATTCAGCCCTTTGCTCTGCCATTTCATCACAGCTGATCCAATTTTCCTCTCAGCCCCAATCTCCTACCTTCTCCCCATATTCCTTCATGCCCTGACCAGTAAAGCAGCTATCAACTTCTGCCCTGAATATACACAAAGGCTTGGCTGCCCATGGCAAAGAATTCTGCAGACTCACTCTTAGTCCAGGCAGCATCCTGGTAAACCTCCACTAGAGCTTCCAGGTCAATATAATTCAAACCTTGGAATAGCAATAACAAATACTCTTAAAAATTAACATTCATGTAACTGATATTTAGTAATAGTTCACCATTGTTCATTTGTTATGTGCCATGTCGTATAACTTGGGCAATCATGGTCTCTATGACCATGATTGTTCTGGGCAAATTCTTTACAAAAGTGGCTTGCCATGGCCTTCTTCTGGGCAGTGTCCAGTTCACCAGTCAACCTTAAAGGAAATTACTTGTCCAGATTTCATTCGTGACTGAAATCTCCGTTATACCTCCCATAGGTCTGTCTATCGCTGAGGTCCACATCCAAATGATCCAACTTCCACTCCTATCAGCATGCAGACTGACTGGGGAATGAAATCACCTTCCTTTCCATTCATTTGCACCTTAACCACTGAAATAAAATGTACTGGTACAATGAAAGTGATTTGGAGTTTCATTTTTCTAAGCTCAATGGTAATTAAGTGCTGAAGATCCTCCACCTAATCACCAACAAAATGAGAGATTGGTATGGTAAGACAAAAGGTTTATATGTTTTGAGAGGTCTTACTTGATTAATGACTTTAAATGACAATGCAGATATTACAAAATAATTGATAAAATAACCCCAGCTTCCAAATTCTTTTAACTGCCTTCAGAAAAGGACAATCATACTGCCCTCACTGTCAACCGGACAGTCAGCCAAACACCATTCAAAAATGGCATGGGAGTCATGGTATAGCCTACTAGCTCCTTGGGTTTGACATGACATGACATAGTGAGTATGGAGTGAAACTGAATGACAACAAAATACAGTGCAATTACTGCATTACTCCATTCACTCAAGTAAATATACACAGGTAAGTAAGAACTTGATGAGGTTTCCTCCAGGTAAATATCATAGCATTCCAACAAGTAAATACGATGGGCAAATAGTCTTGTGTCAACCATTAGCCTCTAGGTTAGTGTCTCATAAACTCAAAAATAATGTTCTCTTTCACCAAAATGTTACTGATACCTTTAGATTAACTTCTAAACAATGTAACATCAACTTACAAGCAAATGTCTGCTAGGGAAACAACAAGGTGACTTCATATAGAAACTTCTTTTGCTCATAACATAAAACTCCAGCCTTCTGCCAGCCAGTGTACTTCTACTTCCTGGCTGTACAGGAAGTGACCTAATACAGATCGGAAACTGCACATTAAAATAAAGCTGAATGTGCTTAATCAAATAGAAAAACATAAATGAATTACCCGAAGAGTATACACTCCAAATATTAGAAGGCTCATTTTTCCATAATGAGGACTGGAACTGGAGGTCATGGGTTTAGAGTAAAAGGTAAAATGTTAATGAAGCATGAAGTGAAACTTCTTCACTCAGAGGATGGTGAGAGGGTGGGACAAGCTAGCAGCAGAAGTGGTGGATTTGGGTTCAATTTCAACCTTTAAGAGAAAATTGGATAGGTACGTGGAGAAGAGGGGTATGGAGGACTATAATCTGGTTGCAAGCCAAAGGGAATAAGTAGATTAATTGAACAGCACAAACTAGTTGGGCTGAAATTGAATTGACTTTATTTCTTACATCCTTCACATACATGAGGAGTAAAAATCTTTATGTTATGTCTCCATCTAAATGTGCACCGTGCGATCATAGTAATTTATAATAAATAGAACAGTCAATATAATACAGAGTACACTAAAATCAGCATGAGTTCATCAGTCTGATGACCTGGTGGAAGGAGCTCTCCCAGAGCCTGTTGGTCCTGGTTTCTATGCTGCGGTACAGCTTCCCGGTAGCAGCTGGAATAGATTGTAGTTGGGTTGGGGTGGCTTGGGTCCCCAATGATCCTACAGGCCATTTTTACTCACCTGTCCTTGTAAATGTCCTGAATCATGGGAAGTTCACATCTACAGATGCGCTGGGTTGTCCGCATCACTCTCTGCAGAATCATGCGATTAAGGAAGGTACAGTTCCCATACCAGGCAGTGATGCAGCCAGTCAGGATGCTCTCAGTTGTGCCCCTGTAGAAAGTTCTTAGGATCTGGGGGGGCCCATACCAAACTTCCTCAGCCGTGTGAGGTGAAAGAGGTGCTGTTGTGACTTTTTCACCACACAGCTGATGTGTACAGACCACGTGAGGTCCTCGGTGATGTGGATGTTGAGAAACTTAAAGCTGTTTACCCTCTCGGCTCCAGATCCACAGATGTCAGTAGGGGTTAGCGTGTCTCCATTCCTCCTGTAATCCTCAACCAGCTCCTTTGTTTTTGCGACATTGAGGGAGAGGTTGTTTTCTTGACACCACTGCGTTAGAGAGATGACTTCCCTGTAGGCCACCTCGTTATTAGAAACATCAGTCAGTCATGGCTTGGCTTCGCCAACGAAGTATTAGGAAGGGGGCTGCCCACGTCTTCTGCGGGAAAGATGGTCATAGACGTGGGCGTGTCCTTCAGTCTGCGCAATGGTATTTTAGGTGGAGTGCAGTGTGCGCGGTACTGGCCCGCCCTTTACACCAGGGGTTCATCTGCCATAGCCTAGCAAGCTGGGACGGTGACAGCGAGGTCCTTGGGTCGTAGGAGTTACGTCGGAGTGTCCTTCTCTTAGGCTGGCTGCCAATCAAGGCTCACAAGCTCAGCCTACTCATTAGAAACATAGAAACATAGAAAACCTACAGCACAATTCACGCCCTTCGGCCCACAATGCTGTGCTGAACATGTCCTCACCTTAGAAATTACCTAGGGTTACCCATAGCCCTCTACTTTTCTGAGCTCCATGTACCTGTCTGGGAGTCTCTTAAAAGACCCAATCATATCCACCTCCACCACCGTCGCCAGAAGCCCATTCCACGCACTCACCACTCTCTGTGTAAAAAACGTACCCCTGATATCTTCTCTGTACCTGCTTCCAAGCACCTTAAAACTGTGCCCTCTCATACTAGCCATTTCAGCCTTGGGGCAAAGCCTCTGACTATCCATACGATCAATGCCTCTCATCATCTTATACACCTCTATCAGATCACCTCTCATCTTCCATTGCTCTAAGAAAAAAAGATCAAGTTCACTCAAACTATTCTCCCTAGGCATGCTCCTCAATCCAGGCAACATCCTTCTAAATCTCCTCTGCACCCTTTCTATGGTTTCCACATCCTATCTATGGTGAGATGACCAGAACTGAGCGCAATACTCCAAGTAGGGTCTTACTAAGGTCCTATATATTGTTTGAGATAAGGCCAATCAATGTAGTGTCATTGGCAAATTTAATCAGCAGATTGGAGCTGTGGGTGGCGATACAGTCATGGGTATACAGGGAGTAAAGGAGGGGGCTCAGTACGGAGCCCTGAGGGGCTCCTGTATTGAGAGTCAGAGGGTTGGAGGTGAGGGAGCCCACTCTTCCTTCCTGCTGGCGACCTCACAAGAAGTCCAGGTTCCAGGTACACAAGGCATGGTTAAGGCCAAGGTCTCTGAGCTTCTTGTCGAGCCTGGATGGAACTATGGTGTTGAATGCTGAACTGTAGTCCAAGAAGAGCATTCTCACATAAGCAACCATCTTCTCCAGATGTATAAGGACAAGTATGTAGAGCAGTGGCTATTGCATCATCTGTCAATCGGGTATGTCAGTAGGTGAATTGTATGGGGTCCAGTGTGGGTAGTAGCAAGCTGCAAATGTAATCCTTGACCAGCCTCTCAAAGCATTGTTTCTGTTCTGTTCTCAACTGAAGCTGCCCAGAATGGCTGGAAGACCAAGATTTTCCCTGTAGAAGTGGGATGCAGGGGATTCGTTGCTACATCTACGACCAGTCTATTGAAGAAGATGGGGGTGAGGGGTCACTCCCTCCAACAAGCAATCAAGTCCTTATCAAATGCAGCAGAAGAAAGCAACAACTGGATTTGGATTAAAAGGAAAGACAACAATTGGGCTGCAAGATGAAGACAGGATGGTATGGAACTGAGGGGGGTGTATCTGGGACGCCAGGTAGCACCGTTGAGCCCTCTGGAGACATTGTGGGCTTATTAACGAAATGTCAAAGAAGGAGGGTGCCCACCTAATGACCCCGATGACGTACCTACCCTCCCTCCTTGTCATCACTCCAAACCCACTGCCAACATCGAGAGTGCCGACTTACCATAGGGATTGAAGCATCAAGTCCTATTAGCTCTGCTGTGACTCTATGACTTCTGAGAGCAAAATCAGGCTACCATAAGAGAAATAATTTTAAAGACATTCAGACAAACATTCACAGTTGTAAAGTCACATTGTAATTGGAACAAGCTGTTAGAGACACAGTCTGTTTTCTTCACGTGTAGAGAGATATTTTGACTGAAACTTCAAATGTAACAATGCAGCAGGGTTAGCAATATTGACTGGAATGAAATCAATGAAATGCTTTTTGGAGGCCAAGTACAATATGCTACTGCAATAATATGATGCACTCACAATGACTCTGAATTTCTAAGCTATGCTATTGAGAAAAGTTATCACACAATCAGAGAAGTGAAGATTGTCTCCGTAATAAATATGCTTATTATATTTGACTTGCACAGTTCTCATGTGGCCAACAAATTTCCAGTTACACTTTCACAGTCTTTATTTCTCTCTGATATTATGTTAGATGTTGGATTATCATGAGTCATGGATATGCCATTAAAATTTGGATGATGCAATGCAGTCTAAACAATGACCTTGAAAAAGACATAAGGACAACAAAATAAAAATGAAGTCACAAACGCAAGAACATCACAGGTGCTGGAATTCCAAGCAGCCTACGAAATGCTGGAGGAACTCAACAGGTCAGACAGCATCTACGAAAAAATTAAACAATCAATGTTTTGGGCCAAGACCCTCCTTCAGGACGGGAGAAGGGTCTTGGCCTGAAATGTCCACTGTTTTCTCTTTTCCATGAATACTGCCTGGCCTGCTGAGATCCTCCAGCATTTTGTGTGTGTTGCTTTAAAATAAAGCTGTTAGGTTGAAAAATGCAACCGCACCAAATTTAATATGAACTCCTGTTTTTTCACATGTTCTCCAGACATCATAAAGGAAGTCAAGACTGAGATGAAAGCAGCTCCTGAAAACTTTATCCACCAGATATACTCGTTTATTATGCACTGACATACAGTCCATCTGGTAATCAAAGAACAGAATTACTTCAGGACAATGTTCGAACTGAGTCTTCTGCTATACAAAATGCGTCCATTAGCTTTCTTTGAATTTTCTTTAAATGTGACTTTTAATTTATAAAGTATTGAAGTTGAATAGTATCAATTTCTCTGCATTGAATTGTTTTGTCTGCTATTTGGAAAGATATGCAAATTATTTGTCTTGGAGATTAAAAAAAGTTTTCTCCCTTTCTGAATTCAAATTTGCAACTGAACCATGGTGGGATGAGCTGATATGCTTAAATGAATGAGTCTTTGAAAATACTGATGGGATTGAGAATTTTGATGGGATTGCAAGCACTTGTCTTTAACCTACTTGATTTAAATCGCTATTCAAATCAAGGCAGAGTAATATTTGATGCGGTTTAAAAATATTTTTCCACACTATCTCACAACTTACTATTATCTGAAAATCCAACCTGCTTTGGTGGTTAAAGTGCAAGAGAGCAGTGCACTGATGCATTCCAATAGCCCATGGCCATCACAATATTCTTTGAAAACTAAGAAAGATGGCACCAGCAAACAATGCAACCAAAGGCAATGTCCTTCAGATATTTCACAAAACTACTTCTTTTACTTCTTCTTCTTCTTCTAAAGACGGTTCTGCTACTAATCTGCTTGTGATTGGAACCTGTGATTTATATATTGATGGTGCGTTTTCGGGTCGATTGAGTGATTTGGTGCTTTGTTGTCTTTAAGGGAGTGCAGTGAGGTTTCGAGCAGAGTGTGCAGCCTGGAGGCCCCGAGGGCTGGAGACAGGGTGCAAGTCTATGACTGGCTCCAGTTTCTCGCCAATCCCGCCAACTAAAGTGCCGAGCAAGTTTGAAATCAACAAGAAAGAGAGCAGAAAGCAAGCGGATGTTCAAACGCCTTCTGCCTACATTTGACCAGTCTCTCTCTCCCTCTCACTTGATGCTCCCAGAGGAAGGTGCCTGCGTTTGACCAGTCTCTCTCGATTTTGCTCACTGCTCCCAGAGGAAGGTGCTTGCGTTTGACTGTCCTCTCTAACTGCTCCCAGAGGAAGGTGCCTGTGTTTGACTGCTTTCTCTAGCTGATCCCAGAGGAAGGTTCCTCCGTTTGACCAGTCTCGCTCTCCGTCTCTCTCGATGCTCCTGGAGTAAGGTGACTGTATTTGACCAGACTCTTTCGATTTCGCTCACTGCTCTGAGAGGAAGGTGCCTGCGTTTGACCAGTCTCTCTCTCCCTCTCTCTCTTGATGCTCCTGGAGGATGATGCTAGAGTCGTGGGTCTTGAGTAAGTTTTAACCAACGCAGTTTGTAGATTGGACTCTGCAGTTCATGTTACGATATGTTTCTGGTTGCTGGTTACTCCTTTTTTTATTGCTATTTTGTGCGATTCTGATCAGGGTGGAATGGTTCTGCAGCCTGCAATTAGTGAATGACACAATGCTAAATTCAATCAAACTGGACTGTTTCAATAACTCTCATTTGATGATTTATATCCTGTGTTTTTCACTCATTTTTTTGCTGTTTGCATATTGGGTGTTTGATGTTTTCCTTGAATGGATCCCATAGTATTTCTTTGTTTCCTGGCTGTCTGTGGGAAGACAAATCTCAGTGTTGTATACTGCATCCGTACGTTGATAATAAATGTACTTTGAGTCTTTGAATCTTTTAAGTAAAGTTTTTTTTCAGCTAATGACACAACATTCAGCCTTCCCCAGTGTTTCTCAGGGCATTATGGGATGTCACAGTAGTGTAGTGTTAGTACGATGCAGTTACAGCTCAGGGCATTGGAGTCTGAGTTCAATTCCGACGTTGTCTGTACAGGGTTTGTACGTCCTCTCTGTGAACGTGTGGGTATTCTCTGTGTACTCTGGTTTTCTCCCACAGTCCAAAGATGTACCGGTTAGTAGGTAAATTGGTCATTGCAAATTGGCCTGTGATTGGTGGTGTGTGTCCATCGCGAGTGATGAGGACCACTGACATCCTTCTTTGAATGCCGTGACTTACACGTAAGTTTGATTAAAATGATGGAGTGTTACGCAGGTTTGCAGCATCACTCTCTCATCCTAGTCTATCTGAATCCAGTGGCAAGACCAGAGTCAGGGCGACTGGAGATAAGTCAGGATGCAGTGGATAACCAGGGAGGTCTGTGTGACTTGCCGTGTTCTTCTTGTTCCATAACACGTGCTGGGAAACACTTTCCGGCTTGTTGAACCAGTTGGTAGTTTCCTCCGCGTAGTCTGCCGAATCTAGTGCTTTGGGTAGGCAGGCCCAAAATCACCGAGTGCTCAAAAATACCTGACAGCTACTCTCACATGGTTTGGTCTGCTGTCGACGCCGTTGCCCGGGATGTGGCCGCTATTGCATGCAGACAGCTTACTTGGAGCCACAGGTCAGAGCTGAGTGCCTGGTGAGGAGCAAAGGTGGAGGACCTACTTCAGGAGGTATGACAGGTCTTCACACAACAGGTCTACCCCTCCCTGACACCCCATACACCCCTCCTGTGATTAGGCTGGGGTTAAACAAGTGGGTTGCAGGGCAGGGGCAGTGCGTCTCGTTGGACCAGAAAGCTGTTTTGCCCTGTAGCTCTAAATAGAATAAAATCATTGTAAGAATCAGCTAACATTGTAGTCACTTGCCCTGAACTTCACTGGCATTTCAGCTCCGTGTTACTCCAGATATTTAAAAAAAAATCAATCAAGCATGTCAGGAGTGGCCTTGCGTTTAAATATCAGTGAATGAGATGGTCCCAAATTGAATTACTTCCCAGTTGAATATGTTACATATTTTTCTCATGTTATATTACCATTCCCAGGGTGCTGTGGCTTCACTTTAGCATAAATCATCACAATTATTACTGTACCAGAGGATCTTTTGGCACTATTTTATACATAACCTGGGGTCCATACCATAGTTCTGATGTTCAGCTGCTAACCTACTTTTCTCTTTAAGGCTACTGGTTAAGTGCTCCTCATGGTAACTGAGAAAACACTGACCCTTGTAATGAATTGATGTCAACTAAAGGTTAGAAAATTGCCCACAAATTTCAGGTTAGGCAGCCCTGGGGTGAGATGGCAGGATCCCTAACGGGTTATATAGCATCTGTAACAGAATATGATGACAAGCCAGCCTGGTGTGAGACTTGTGTGCATACATATCCATTAGTAAATTTCTAATTTATTGTGAACAGTGACAGCATGGCTTAGTTTTGAGTGTGGCTGTCTTCAGAATCTAAACTGCCTTTGAAGAAAGATCCAAAAGAGTCTGAGGGACAGGAAGGGGACTCCAACAGTTCAACGAGTAGTGAACAGGTGACCGATAGAACAGCTTCCAAAAAATAATCTAGAAAAAAGACTTCCAGGATGTATATTGTCTACATTTCTCTGACATTAAATGTACCTTTGAAGCCTTTGTAACCTATGAGAAATTTCAAGGTTCAAATTTCAAAGTTCAAAGTACAATTTATAATCAAAGTATATATAATCTGTTTATAGGCAGCCACAAACCAAGAAACCCAATATAACCCAATTTTAACAAAGACCAACACCAATACAGAGAGAGAAAGAAAGAAACAAATCCAACCAAGTCATTCAAACAGGAAAGAGAGCATCAGCATTTAGAACAAAATTGAGTCCATAAACCTGAAGCCTGGAACAGACGAAATGGGCCTATAGTCTTAGTCTCAGTTCATCACACAGAGAGACAAACCACTGCGAAGCTCATAGATACTAAGCCTGGATCACCCAGAGCATGACACAATCTCAGCCTCAGTGCCAAGGAAAAACTAATGTTATTGAGTAAAATAATAGGTGAAATTCACCAAGTAAGATGGTAGCACACTCAGTCACAGTGGCCTCTCTGGGTCCAAACAAAATATAATTGTCCATCCTTTACCATAAGACCTATAAGATATAGGAGCACAATTAGACCATTTGGCCATCGAGTCTGCTCCACCATTTCATCATGGCTATCCAATTTTCCTCTCAGCCCCCATCTCCCCATATCCTTTCATACCCTGATCAATCAAGAATCTATCAACCTCTGCCTTAAATATACATAAAGACATGGCCTCTGCAGCTGCATGTGGCAAAGAATTCCACAGATTCACCATTCTCTGGCTAAAGAAATTCCTCCTCATCTCTGTTCTAAAAATATGCCCCTCTATTCTGAGGCTGTGTTCTCTGGTCTAAGACTCTCCCGCCATAGGAAACATCCTCTCCACATCCACTTTATCGTGAACCTCCTTTGAATTCACTCCCATTTCAGCACATCCAGAGGCTCAAAACTGCTCACAATACTCCATGTGAGGTCTCACCAGAGCTTTATAAAGTCTCAACATTACATCCTTGCTTTTATATTCTCGTCCTTTTGAAATGAATGCTAACATTGTATTTTCCTTCCTCACAACAGACTCAACCTGCAAATTAACCTTTAGGGAATCCTGCACGATGACTCCCAAGTCATTTTGTGCTTCAGTATTTTGTATCTTCTGTCCTTTAAGAAACTAGTCAACCCTTTCATTTCTTCTACCAAAGCTCATGATCATACACTTCCCAACACTGTACTCCATCTGCCATTTATTTGCCTTTTCTCCTAATCTGTCTAAGTCCTTCTGTAGCCTCTCTAGTTCCTCAAAACTACCTGCCCCTCTGCCTATCTTCATATCATCTCCAAACTTTGGACAAAGCCATCAATTTTATCATCCAAATCATTGAGACATAATGTAAAAAGAATTGATACAGGGTTAATGGTAAGGCATTGAGGAGTGTAGTGGAACAGAGGGATCTGGGAATACAGATACAAAATTCCCTAAAAGTGTCGTCACAGGTAGATAGGGTCGTAAAGAGAGCTTTTGGTACATTGACCTTTATTAATCGAAGTATTGAGTACAAGAGCTGGAATGTTATGATGAGGTTGTATAAGGCATTGGTGAGGCCAAATCTGGAGTATTGTGTTCAGTTTTGGTCACCAAATTACAGGAAGGATATAAATAAGGTTGAAAGAGTGCAGAGAAGGTTTACAAGGATGTTGCTGGGACTTGAGAAACTCAGTTACAGAGAAAGATTGAATAGGTTAGGACTTTATTCCCTGGAGCATAGAAGAATGAGGGGAGATTTGATAGAGGTATATAAAATTATGATGGGTATAGATAGAGTGAATGCAAGCAGGCTTTTTCCACTGAGGCAAGGGGAGAAAAAAAACAGAGGACATGGGTTAAGGGTGAGGGGAGAAAAGTTTAAAGGGAACATTATGGGGGGCTTCTTCACACAGAGAGTGGTGGGAGTATGGAATGAGCTGCCAGATGAGGTGGTAAATGCGGGTTCTTTTTTAACATTTAAGAATAAATTGGACAGATACTTGGATGGGAGGTGTATGGAGGGATATGGTCTGTGTGCAGGTCAGTGGGACTAGGCAGAAAATGGTTTGGCACAGCCAAGAAGGGACAAAGGGCCTGTTTCTGTGCTGTAGTTTCTATGGTTTCTATGATCCCAATGCAGACTGGTCACTGGCAGCCACCAGAAAAGGCTCCCCTTATTCCCAATCTTTGCCTTCTGCCAATCAGTTACTGCTTTATACATGCTAGAATCTTTCCTGCAATATTATGGGCTTGTAGCTTGTCAAAGGCTTTCTGAAAATCCAAGTGCACAACATCAACCAATTTTCCTTTGTCCATCTTGCTTGCTATTTCTTCAAAGAATTCCAATTGATTTGTCAGGCAAGATTTTTCCTTGATGAAGCCATGCTGACTCTGACCTATTTTATCATGTGCCTCCAAGTACCCTGAGACCTCACCCTTTATAATTGATTCCAACATCTTCTCAACCAATGAGGTCAGATTAACTGGCCTATAATTTCCTTTTTTCTGCTTTTCTCCCTTCTTGAAGAGTGGAATGACATATGCAATTTTCCAGTCTTCCAGAACCATCCCAGAATCTACTGATTCTTAAAAGATCATTACTAATGCCTCCACAATCTCTTCAGCCTCCTCCTTCAGAAATCTGTGTTATACACCATCTGATCCAGATGACTTATCTACCTTCAGACCTTTCAGTTTCCCAAGAACCTTCTCTCTAGTTATGATAACTTTACTCAACTCATGACCTCTGACACCTGGAATTTCCACCATACTGCTCTATCTTCCACAGTGCAGACTGACACAAACTACTTATTCAGTTCATCCGCTATTTCCTTGTTCCTCATTACTACCTCTCCAGCATCATTTTCCGGCGGTCCAATATCCACTCTCTCCTCTCTTTCACAATTTGTATATCTGAAGAAATCCTGGCACCTTGGAGGCAACATATCATCCAGGGATCTCATTCTCGCCCCCAGAACCTCCTGTCCCTTCCCCTATCTAACGAATCCTCTATCACCACAGCCTACCTCTTCTCCTCCCTTCCCTTATGAGCAACAGAGGCAGACTCAGTGCCAGAGACCCAGCCACTGCGGCTTTCCTCTGTCACGTCATCCTCCACCCGACTGCATCCAAAGTTATATGCATATTGTTGAGAGAGATGGCCAAAGGAGTCGTTGCACTAGTATATTGACCCCTCTCCCCTTCCTGACTGTCACCCAGTTTTCTGTGTTCTGCACTTTGAGTGTAACTACCTCTCTATATGTCCTATCTATCTCCCCTTCAGCCTCTCGAACGAACCTGACTTCATCCATTTCCAGCTACAACTCCTTGAAGCACATAGTTAGAAGCCACAGCTGGAAGTGTTTCTTGCAGCTACAGTCATCAGAGACTGGAGATCTCCCTGCCTTCCCACAGCCCGCAAGAGGAGCATTCTGTTATCCTGCCTGACATCGTCCCTGTCATAGCTCAGCAGATACAAAGAAGGGAATTAAAAAGAAACGTAACCTTCAGCTTTTTGTTTCACTTGTTTTCTCTGACTGAAGCCTCTCTTTGCCAAAGCATCAAACGGCAAAAGCCTCAAGATCGTCGCTCTGATTCTGCCTTCGAAGCTTCAGCAAAGAGAGGCTTCAGTCAGAGAAAACAAATGAAGAGAAAAGCTCAAGATTAAGTTTTTTTCCTTTCCGTTCCTTACGATGATGGCCCCTGTGCCTGTCCCTGCCTTCCTTCAATTTGCTCTTGCTAATCAATCCCAAATGCCAATTGGTCGCTGTTCAAAGCTCTATTTCGCTGTAGCAACCCACTGCTGCATTTTGCGCTCAGGCAGCAGACCCGATTGAAGTCCCCTCCTCTCTAAACTTCTGAAGTCTGTATTGGCCACTGAGCAAAACGTTGTTTTTTGCTGTAGTGACCCGCTGCTGCCTTTTGTATGCAGGCAGGGGACTTGATTGAAATCCTCTCTTCTTTGTGTCGTTTTACGATCACGAGACACATGGTCATCAGGAACATCAAGTACAGTAGGTCTACCTCAATAGTGGGTTGCCAGATAGCAGAAGAGCTGGAATTGCTGTGCACCATGTTACAGCCTGCTTTGGTCACTCAGTGAAGAGGGCATTACAGCTGGTGCACGGAGGTGATACATGATCCAACAAATGGTGGAAGTGATTGATTAGACATTTTTATTGTGATTGCAAGATCCTGTGTGGACATTGTAATGTAGAATAGTGCAAGTCCAATACACTGATTTATTGGCAAGACCAATGGCAGGGAAGCTGTGCGGACTCAGATGTGGCATGGCCCAGGCTCTCACCGATGCCTTGGGATTGCCTGTTGCAGCCGCCGAGGAGAAGACGCTGGAACCGGCTGTGTGCCGTTGGACTCCATGCTAGAATGGAGGCTGACCCTCACATCTGTGCTGCTCTCCAGTAGATGACAAGCTAGATTGTCTTCATCTTTGGCTGTACTTGCGCAAGATGAGGAACTGCTACGGGCTTGTTCATACAGCCACCTGGCTCTAGGACAACATCTGATGCACCATCAACTTACAGGCCTTGACTCTCAGGGACTTGGACTATATTATTATTACTTACTTATTTTTATTTGTAACTATATGTTTTTCTGCTTTTGTAACGATATGTACTATATGTGCTGTGTGCTCTGTATGACAGTTGGTACTGTGCGTGGCAGCTTGGTTCCAAAGGAACGCTGTTTGTTTGGCTGTATTCATGGGTATGGTTGAATGGCAATTAAACTTGAACTTGTACTTGGACAGTTCTGGAAGCATGGATGGGAATTATATGATCAGAGATCATTGGAAGCTTTGGAGTCTGTGAGCATCATGTGAAAAGGTGCTTGAACTGGGGACAGGAAGTGGGGAAGTGAGAAAATAGACGAGCTCAAGGTATGCAGTTTGCGAAGAAGGGCAGCCAAGGAGAAAGTGACTTGTTCTGTCAATGGAATCAACTCTGACAAATACAATGTATTCCAAGGTCATGCTCCACCTCCTTCCTTATCCCCATCCAGTTCTTATCTTCAAATTCTTGCCCTTAAGTTTTTAGTTATAAATTATTTGCTTGTCACTATTGCTTGTCATGTATTTAATATTTACGTAATATCTGAGTAATCCTGTATTTATATTGTCTGATAAAACATACTTGTACATTTCAATAATTCATTACCAGTTATATGTATAAATACATGAATTGAATACGTCATCACACTACCATGTGATACGTGCATGCCTCACTTAAAGTAAAACTCAAAGTTTGACTGGCATTCCTGGACATCTATAACTCCCTTTGAATTAGATTAATGTTTTAAAGTTACAAAGTATCACAAAAACTAGTGAGGAGTAAATCACAGGACTCAAAATCACGAGTCAGAAGTATATTATTACCACTATTAATAACCTGCAACATCTTTAAAAAAATGCATTTTCCTAAACGTGCAATACATACTCAGCAACAAGGACTAATTCTTGCATTTTTACAGTCAGCAAGATTTGCAAAATAAACAAGGTACTCATTCTCCATATATATTACTGAGGGAATTAATGTGCCGTTACTCTAACGTAGACTAATTCTAACCAAAGACAGATATGTCAGAGGATCATTTCACCATTTCACGGTGACTATTGTTTAAATAGTCCATACCTATTGTGGAATTGCTTTGCTAGTCAGAACTCTAGTCATTAACACTTGTTTGATTTTAGCTAATACCCTAATTAATGACACTTAGAAACTTTATGACCTTGCTGCATACCAGATCATGAATACTTAAATTTTCCATCTGAAATTTCTCTTTCCATTATTTTAATAGGAAGTAAGAACCCATTGACTTAAAGTATTGTTCCTGCAAAGACTCAAAAGGAATCTTCAAAAGGCCAGTGCCTCAAAACTTCTGCAAACGGCGATGCCTCAAAAAGGCGGCATCCATCATTAAAGAACCCCCACCACCCAGGACATGCCCCCTTCTCATTGCTACCATTTAGGAGGAGGTACAGGAGCCTGAAGGCACACACTCAATGATTCAGGAACAGCTTCTTCCCCTCCACCATCAGAATACTGAATGGACAATGAACCCCAGTACACTACCTCACTATTTTTAGAACATATAACTTTCATATGTACGGCACAAGAACAGGCCATTCGGCCCACAATGTTGTGCTGAACCAGCTAAAAGGCAAATCAAAAACATTCAAACATTTATCACTCCTACCTACACCATATCCTATCCCTCCATTTTCTTTACATACATGTACTTATCTAAATGTCTCTTAAAAGCCTCTAACGTATTTGCCTCTACCACCATACCAGGCAGTGTATTCCAAGCATCCATAAATCTCTGAATAAAAAGCTTACCCCTCACATCTCCCTTCAACTCATGAACACTGCCTCACTATTTTCCTCTTTTATGCACTGCTGATCTAACATTTTTATTACTGTAGTTTTGTTTTTTAATTATGTTATGCCACATAAAAAAACAACTTCCCAACATATGTCAGTGACATTGAGCCTGATTCTGATTCTAATTCTGAGGTATTGAAGGGTGAATGGTTTCCTTTATCCTGCAGATTAATTCCATTCCAGTCGAGAGTTTGCTGGAGATGAGATACAGTGTTACAGTGAGGAAGATTGTTACTAAATTAATGAAATCACTCCAGTTTGCTCTAGGATCAGATCTGATTGAAGCAATTAGTAGGAATTCTTTCAGTTGATGGAGTTGAAAACTAGAGTTTAGAAAAATAAGTAATGAATTGACACAGCTCCCATCAATTCTGTTACTTGTTTCTGAAAGTGAATGTTATCTCCTTTGCAGTTAAATATGTCTTCCTGCATGAAAAGCATTCTCAAAATTCCATTGTTTAGACCAGTCTCATCTCTAATCAGGCTAAGTAGTGGTATTTTTCTGACATGGTATATTATCTGATTTTGTCAAGACTAATGAAATGATTTTTTGTGGAAAAATATACAAGTCGATGTTAATGTATTGTGTGTTGTGTACTGCCAATCAGTTAAAAAATACTGTGCCAGTTTGCTATATTGGGGCTTTTATATAAGATGAGAGAACATACTATAAAATTAAAACTGTAAAAGGACATGTGGTAGAATAACCGAACCAGTGTGAAAAAAAAACAGAAACTAACAAAAAAATTGAAATTAAACTAGTAATAACTCTGCCATGGATAGTCCCAAGCCCGATTGTGAAAGGAGGAGGATTAGGCCTGGGGCTAGCAACTCCATTCTGTGAAAACCCCGGTTTCAAACCTGGTGGTGAGAGGAGGAAGGCTTGGACCTGGGGCTAGCAACTCCATCCTGTAAAAACTCAGAGCTATAGAAACACCAACAGAAACTCCAAAGACCTCATCATTGAGAGAAGGAACTGCGCCTGGAAAACACCTGGGGACAAATTGAAAGACTGGCCCAGGACAGAGGACTCCCGTGAGCTTCTGTCAGTGGCCTATGCCCCAGTAGAGATGACGGGCTTAAGTAAATAAACTGATCACGAAAGGATATAAAATTGCCTTTCAATTCTCTTTAAAACCTGCTCTTTTGCTCGTTTTGCGTCTTCCTCTCTGCAGTAATATTAATATTGTTTCTGTTTCTATTGTTTATCCCTCTGCAATAATATCAATGCCGTTTCTGAATTCCTAAATAATTGAAAATGTTCTTCTAATGTCAGCAAAAATAAACTTACATGTACTTGTGCATCTAAATATTACATTTCTGGATAATGTTCACAAATTAACAACATTTATAATTTACGATATTTTAGTATGTTTCTAAATAGAGAGCATTCTTTCAACATTCAAAGTGGAAAATGTTGTACGTACATCATTTTGAATTGGGTTTCTGTGTTAGTACTTTTATCATGACTTGTAAGGCAAGTTGTAACAATATGAGAATGTGAGCACATGCATGTCAAATCATGCCACGTTGTTGCACCAACAACTAGTATGGAAGCTCCAGTGCATAGGAAGGCAAGAGGCGGCACGTGGTTATAGACTCAGTCAGATCCATTACGGGTACAATCTATCACATCACCAAGGACCTCTTCAAGACAGGGTGCCTTAAGAAGGCAGAATCCACCATTAAGGACTCTCACTATCCAGGGTGTGTCCTCTTTTTGCTAATACCATTACGGAGGAGACACAGCAGCTTGACGTCACAAACTTCGACAATTTAGGAACAGCTTCTTCTCCTCTGCCATCCGAATTTTGAGTGATCCATGAACCCATGAACACTACCTCATTATGAATATAAAGAAATCAAAAGCAACACATACAAAATGCTGGAGGAACCCGGCAGGTCAGGGAGTATCTGTGGAAATGACTGAACAGTCAACGTTTTGGACAGAGACCCTTCTTCAGGACTGGAAAGGAAGGGGGGAAGATGCCAGTATAAAAAGGTGGGGGTAAGGGAAGAAGGATTGCTGGAAGGTGACAGGTAGAGCCAGGTGGGTGGGAAAGGTAAAGGGCTGGAGAGAAAAGAATCTGATAGGAAATGAGAGTGGACCAAAGGAGAAAGGGAAGGAGGAGAGGACCCATGGGGAAGTGATGTTATTATTTTCATTCCTTTATTCCTCATTTTTCCTTTTTTTGCATTATTTGCTTTTTTTGATATCTTTACACTGTACTGCTGCTGCAAGACAACAAATTTTACATCATATGTCAGTGATAATATATTTGATTCAGATTCAATGAGATAAATTCTGAAGAGATGCATCTCTTCTCCTGTTCTGTTTTCACAACGGAGGAAGGATATCTCCTTGCTCTTGTAGTGGGTAATAACACAGCAATTGTTTTGATTACATAATACATAGCAAAACAATTAACTACCTGAGTTAATGAAGGATGCAGAAGGAGCAACACCCTATATTCCATCTGGGTAGCCTCCAAGCTGATGACATGAATATTGATTTCTCCTTCTTGTTAAAAAATTCTCTCTTCCCTCCTCTCTTTCTCTATTCCCCACTTTGGCTTCTTACCTCTTCTCACCTTGGCTCAGCACTGTTCATCCATTCAAGAGTGGTAAGAACAAGAAGCTGATGCTTCATAATTACTGTGCATCATATGTTATATTTCTTGACTGTTTTCAGATAGCTGGTGAATCTGCCTGCTTCAGGGACACAATCTGACCTTTCAGCTGTGGTATTCTGTCATAACGAATAACATCTGCCATTTAATTGAGATCCACAAGGATTGTAGCTGGGAAAGTAAAGCTAAGCAAGAGACAGAATCAAAGTTCATATCAATAATTAATTGTTATTTTAAAGACTATATTAGTTCATCAGTGCGTAAGAGGGCAAGTTACCCTTCTAAGAATACAAATAGACATGTGCATTATTACTACTAATTGTTGTCAAATATGGTAAGTGCCAAAGTCTTATAGAAATAATAACATATAAGTTCAATTACTATATTGATTTAAGTTTATAAAATATTAATTTTATCGGTAATTGTAGAATGAGAAAATAGATTGAAATAGTATCCATTGGAACGAATGGCTTACATTTGGTTAAAATTGCTGTTTATTGTTACAGTGACATCATGAGCTCATCCAACACTTGACTTAATTACTCACTTAAGGCCATCATCCTTACTGGAGCATAGGCTGTCGACTGTGGCTCACCAGAGTCCTTTGTCCTTGGGCCAGTCTTTCATGTTGTTTCCAGGTATAGGCCATCTTCTTGGTGTCCCAGAGATGAACCCTTTGGTGTTTCCGTAGCACTGGGCTTTAATGGGATGGGTTGCTGGCCCCGTGCCCAAACCTCCTCCTTTCACAGCCAGGCTTGTGACCATCCAAGGTGGGTTTATCCAACACTGGAGACCATTCAAAATAAACCACTTCAGACATCAGACCTCATTTGTACATGAGATGCAAGGGGACTGAAGCAAATGTTTCATGCAAAAGAAAGGAGAAATATGGGAATAAGGATATAAAAAAAATCTGCCAGTGCTGGAAATAGAGAGTAATTCACACAAAAAAGCTGGATGAACTCAGCAGCTCAGGCAGCATCTATGGAACTGAATAAAGAGTCAATGTTTCAGGCCAAGACCCTTCATCAGGACCCAGATGAAGGTCTCAGCCCGACACATCAACTGTTTACTCTTTTTATAGATGCTACCTGACCCGCTGAGTTCCTCCAGCATTTTGTGTGTGATGCATGGGAATGAAGGCTTCATGTTCTGGGTCAGTCTCTCAGTTTTCATGATTATAATCCATACTTTGAACTTTGAACATATGGAAAATTGTGGAATAAAAATGATAAACAGGTAAGTTGATATTCAGGTGACTCGGAATCAGGTTTAATATAAGACCGTAAGACCATTAAATATAGGAGCAGAATTAAGCCATTTGGCCCACTGAGTCTGCTGTGCCATTTCGTCATGGCTGATCCATTGGCTCTCTCAGGCCCAATCTCTTGCCTTCTTCCCGTATCCCTTCATGCCCTGAATAATCAGGAATCTATCAACCTCTGCCTTAAGTATACATAAAAACTTGGCCTCCTCAGCTGCCTATAGCAAAGAATTCAATAGATTCATCACTCTCTGGCTGAAGGAATTCCTCCTCATCTTTGTTCTAAAAGGACACCCCTCTACTCTGAGGTTGCGTCCTCTGGCAGATCACTGGCATATGTTGTGAAATTTGTTACTTTCTGGCAGCAGTACAGTGAGTAGATAATATAAATTACTATAAATTGCAACAAGAAATATATACAAAAGTAAATTAAGTAATAAGTGCAAGAAGAGATCAAAAATTATTTTAAAATAGTGAGGTTGTGTTCATGGGTTCAATGTCCATTCAGAAAGCATAGAAACATAGAAAACCTACAGCACAATACAGGCCCTTTGGCCTATAAAGCTGTGCCGAACATGTCCTTACCTTAGAACTACCTAGGGTTACCCATAGCCCTCTATTTTTCTAAGCTCCATGTACCTGTCCAAGAGTCTCTTAAAAGACCCTATCGTATCCACCTCTAGCATCGTCTCTGGTAGCCCATTCCACACACTCACCACTCTCTGAGTAAAGAACCTACTCCTGACATCTCCTCTGTACCTACTTCCAAGCACCTTAAAACTGTGCCCTCTCGTGCTAGACATTTCAGCCCTGGGAAAAAGACTCTGACTAACCACATGATCAATGCCTCTAATTATCTTGTACACTTTCCACATGATCAATGCCTCTCATTATCTTGTACATAGAGGGGAAGAGGTTGCTCCTGAAATGCTGAGTGTGTGTCTTCAGACTCCTGTACCCACTCCTTGATGGTAGCAATAAGAAGAGAGTATGTCCTGGGTGATGGGGGTCCTTAGTGATGGATACCATCTTTTTGAGGCATCACCTTTTGAAGGTGTCCTCAATGGTGGGATGTTTTACCCCATAGTAACACTATCTCATTTGGCTGCATCCATGAGTATTCACGTATGGTTGAATGACAATTCAACTTGAATTTAATTGAATTGAATTGTGCACGTGATGGTGCTGGCCGACTTTGCAAGTTTTTTCAGCTTTTTTTCCGATCCTGCGCAGTGGCCTCTGCATACCAGATGGTGATGCAACCAGTTAGGATACTCTCTACGGTACTTCTGTGGAATTTTGTAAGTGTCTTTGGTGACATACTGATTCTCCTACGACTCCTAATGAAATGAAGCTGCTGTTATGCCTATCTCTTCCAATTCAACATCTTTAGAATATGAAGCTTCATTTGATGATATCTTTCAAAAACTTTTGTACCTCAGGTATACTAATCAAAGTTCAAAAGTTCAAAGTAAATTTATTATCAGACTACATATATAATCAACATAGACAACCCTAAGATTCATTTACTTGTGGGCATTCTCAATAAATCCATAATAGGATAATAACGAATGAAAGACTGCACCAACTTGGGCATTGAAATTGTGTGCAAAGGACACTAAACTGAGCAAATATAAAACAAAATAAGTATTAATAATTAAATAAATAAACACTAAATATCGAGAACATGAGGTGAAGAGTCCTTGAAAGTGAGTCAATAGATTGTGGGAACAGTTCAGTGATGGGGCAAGTGAAGCTGAGTGAAGTTATTCCATCTGTTTGATGGATAAAGGCTGTTCCTGAGCCTGGTGCTGTGGGTCCTGAGGCTCCTGTACCTTCTTCCCGATGCCAGCACAGTGAGAAGAGAGCATGGCCTGGATGGAGGGGAATCCCCAATGTTGGTTGCTGCTTTCCTGTGACAGTGCTTTGTGTAGATGTGCTCAATGGTGAGGATGGCTTTCCCTGTAACGGACTGGGCCATATCCATGAGTTTTTGTAGGGTTTTCCATTCAAAGGCATTGGAGTTTCCATACCAGGCTGAAAAGCAACCAGTTAATTGTGTATATTGTAATAAACAACTACAGTCTGCAGGACCAGGAATCTGTGCCAGCTGGAAGAAAACTCACAATATGCAAAACACTCAGGCAGTAAGGAGAGTCAACTTCGAATGACTTTGCAAGATCAGCTCATCTCAGTAATGATCATCTGCTGTTTGCACAGACTGGATGATTTACCGGGAATAAGAGCACTGTGTGACATCTGGAGAGTTAGCAAGCCCTAAAGAGTTGCTGCTCTTATTTAAAGCCAAGCAGACTACTGGAACAGTTTAGATTAAAGAAATACAACTACTGAATTAAGAAGAAATAACTGTGGACTGATACATGTCAGACCCTGATGATAATAATCTGAAGAGAAACAATAAAAGGGGCCTTATGTCACCTTCCAATCAGGTCTGGGGGAAATCTATTTGATGTATTAAAAAGGGAACAGGATTCTATTGGAGGGAGGAGAAGATGGCGGCGCGAGCAGCGCGCGTGGCCGTTCCGAATGAGTATTGTATGTGTAACTAGGGGGGCCGTGCACAATCCGGATTTGATGGAGACAGCCGTGAGAAGCATGAAGGAACATCTGGAGTAACTTCTGAAATGCCTGCTTCACTGCCGCTGCTACAGTGCGATGGAGAATCTCCGGAGACGAAGGCCCCAAATCCTCGGCTTTGCCTATTGCCTGTTGCCGGGGCCGGGGACGAAGCACTCGGCAGAAATGGTGCTCGGTGCTCGGTGTCGGGAGGTGGTTGGATGCTCGGAGTTTTCGGATGGAGTCGGAGTCGGACTGTGGTCGGGTGCTTCCAGGATGCTGCATCGGCAAGTTTGCGGCGCTGGAGGTTCACCGTCTGCGTGAGATGATGGGACTTTCAAGAGATTTTGAGACTTTATCATGCCCATTGTCTGTTCTTATCAAATTACGGTATTGCTTTGCACTGTTGTAACTATATGTTATAATTATGTGGTTTGTTGTTTGTTTTTAAGTCGGTTTGTCATGTGCCTCTGTGATATCATTCCGGAAAAACACTGTATCATTTCTTAATGCATGCATTACTAAATAACAATAAAAGAGGACTGCGTGTCCTCATAATCATAATCATAATCATATCCTATTTAAGAAATAAACATGTCCAGCTTTGGAAAAAATGTTGCAGGTTGTTTATACAGAGCTACATATTCTCAACAAATGCAGACAGATTCCTTATTTTGGTCAGTGTTTGAAGGTTCATTTTCGAGGATGCTAAAAAATCTGTATTTGTGACTGATTCCCCATCATCCGTCCCACAATCTCCTTGACCAACTACAGTCTGAAAGGAGGTACAGGAGCACCAGGACTAGCAAGACAAACAAATTGGTGGAGGAACTTGGCAGGTTAGATCAGATTATTAGATCAGATTAGATTATAAGTACATGCAGTCCTTTTTGTTTTCAAGGTGAAAAAAAGTCTCCAGGTTTCTCGAAAGTTCCATCATCTCATGCAGATGGTAGAAGGAAGAAAAAGAACTCTTCCTGCCATGAACCTCCAGCGCCGCAAACTTGCCGATGCAGCATCCTGGAAGCACCTGACCACAGCCGACTACTGAGTCTGTCCGAAAACTTCGAGCCTCCAACCAGCCTTCCGACACCGAGCACCAAGCACCATTTCTGCCGAGCGCTTCGACCCCGGCCCCGGCAACAGGCAATAGACAAAGCCGAGGATTTGGGGCCTTCCCCTCCAGAGAAACTCGATCGCACAGTAGCGGCATCAAAGCAGGCATTTCAGAAGTTCTCCAGATGTTCCCCTGTGCTTCTCACGTCTGTCTCCATCAAATCAGGATTGTGCACGGTACCTACTTAACAAATATGATATTATTTCGGAGCGGCCACGTGTGCTGCGTCATGCCACCATCTTCTCCTCCCCTCATGTAATATATATTGAAATTAACAAACAGTCGATATTTTGGGCCGAGACTGTTCTTCAGGAATGCAAAGGAAGGGGGAAGAGATTAGAATAAAAAGGTGGGGGGAAGGGAAGGAGGATAGGTAGAAGGTGATAGGTGAAGCCAGGTGGGTGAGAAAGATAAAGAGCTGGAGGGAAAGGAATCTGATCGGAGAGGAGAGTGGACCGTAAAAGAAAGGGAAGGAGGAGTGGCACCAGAGGGGAGGCCATAGGCAGCTGAGGAGAGGTAAGAGACCAGAGTGGGGAACAGAGAAAAAAAGTGGAGAGGGAGGGAATTTTTTTTAACTGTAGGAGAAATTGACATTCATGCAATCCAGTTGGAGGCTACCCAGTGGAATATAAGATGTTGCTCCTCCACGCTGAGGGAGATCTCACCTTTGGATAAGAGGAGGACAGGGACTGCAAGAGTGTGTAACAGCTTCTTCCCTCAGCCTGTGAAACTGAGACCCTGGCACCACCGAGGTCTCATCACTCGGACAGCAAGCTGTACTGTTTACTGTTTACCTGTGTTGCACACTGCAGTATTTTGAATTATATTTTATTAACATATTCATGGTAATATCTTGGCTTATGTGCTGTATATGATACGTGCTTCGTGGGTGCACCATGGTCCCAAGAAACACTGTTTTATTTGTTTGTATATATTTACAATCAGATTACAATAATCTTGAACTTGAACTGTTGAAGAAGGTGGTGACTCATCACCTCCCTTAAGCCACTTCTATCTTCCGGTGAAGGTGCTGCCCAGGTTATTTTTGGGAAGGATGTTTCAGGAATTGGATTTGGTCGTTGAAATGATGGAAGGTGATATACTTCTTAATCAATGGATGCCTCTTTTCTTCCAAAGAAATACTACTTATTAAAAAATAACAAGTCTGTAACACTGAAAGATTGACTTGCACACTGAAAGCCCACAACCACACATCCCAAGTCACTGGTCCAAGCAGGTTCATTGAAATAAAGCATCAGGCCAAGACTCTCATCTGCACTAAGTAATACTGTTGGATTAGGGCAGTTCCCAACCCGGGGTCCACGGACACTTTGCATAATGGTATTGGTCCATGTCATAAGAAAGGTTGGGAAACTCATGGATAAGGGTGTAGAATCATTAATTTCCTTGTAGTTTAACTTCCTTATGCTTGCTTGTATTTTTATATAATCATGTAATGGTTCAGTGAATTTTCCAGTAATTACAGTGTAGTTGGTTCTGTACTTTTCCAGAAATTTATTTGTTTTCTGTAGCAGGTGTCACAGCACTTGAATCTTGCTATTTTATGGTTTAATAATTATCATTGGAATCTTTGTTTATCTCCAGTTTGAGTAAGGGACAAGCACGATGACATTTTCTTTTGTTCTCTCAGTTCCCCTTTTTGTTCATTTTCTGCTCTTTTAATATATAATAAAACAATCATAAAGAACAAAATTAATGTCTTGCTTTTGACTCCCAAAGAACCTTTGGATTGCAAAAGCATCAATTCCAACAATACTGAGGAATAAATAGGGGTTATTTATTTCATACGCATCATCAAATTCCACTTTGGATAAAGGTAAACTCAAAATTCGTGAGCATTGTATTAGGTACACCAGCTTGTTAATGCAAATATCTAATTAGCCAATCATGTGGCAGCAACTCAATGCATAAAAACATACAGGCATGGTCAAAATGTTCATTTGTTCAGATTGAACATCACAATGAAGAACAAATGAGATCTAAGAGATTTTGACTGTCAAATGATTGTTGTTAGCAGATGGGGCGGTTTGAGTATCTCAGAAACTGCGGATCTCCGGGGATTTTCATGCACTACAGTCTCTAGAGCTTACAGAAGATGATGAGAAAAACAAAAAAAAACTCTAGTGGGTGAAAATGCCTTGCTAACGAGAGAGGTCAAAGTAGAATCGCCAGGCTGGTTAAAGCTGACGGGAAAGCAACAGTAACTCAAATAAGCACGCGTTACAACAGTGATGTGCAGAAGAGCATCACTGAATGCACAACACATTGAACCTTGTAGTGGACGGGCTACAGCAGGAGAAGGCCACACCGGGTTCCACTCCTCTACCTAAAAAGTGGCAACTAAGTGCAAATTAACTTTGATCAGTAATAGAAACTGTGCAGAGGGAAGACTAGACAATTTCAACTTTTTAGCCAGAAACAAAACAGTATTTATCTCAGTGTCTTGGTAGTTCTTTTTATTTACAGGAGTTAGTGACAGGAGTTATAAAAGCTTTGCAGCAAAGCAGCAACCACAATCAAGGACTCCCACCAACTTGTCCATGCTTTATTCTTATTGCTGCCATCAGGAAGGAAGTCTCGGAGCCTCAGAACCCACACCACCAGGTTCAGGAACAGTGATTACCCTTCAACCATCAGGCTCTTGAACCGGGGGGGATAACTTGCCCCAACAATGAACTTCTCTCACAACCTTTTCAAGGACTCTTCATCTCATGTTGTCAATATTTATTGATTTATTTTTGAACCTTCTCAGTTTGTTGATTTTTCAACTTGATTGTTTGTTCATTTGTTGGATGTGGTCTTTCATTGATTCTGTCACACTTCTTGGATTTACTGAGTTTACCTGCAAGAAAATTAATCTCAGAGTTGTATATGGTGACACACAGTATAAGTACTCCGATAATAAATTTACTTTGAACTTTGAACATTGCCTAAAATATGCAATATAACCTCAAGTTCAACTAATATTTATTCAGTATAATTCTTCTCTCATATACTAATGTAGCGTCATTGTGCTGTGTGCAAAAGACAGTAATGATCATTCATACTTCCACAGATAGTTCAGCAGTAGACACTTCAATTTTCCTAAACACTGTACACATAAATCATCTTGATGATCACTAATGTCTTGTTATATCAAAAACACAACTCCTTTTTTTTCTCAGCATTTCAGGGAATATATGTCAAGGTTGTGAAGAATTACCTTGCCACAGATATTAAACATGATTCTGATTCTAATCTCAGAGATGTCATTAACTCCACCATGGACAATCCCAAGCCGAGCTGTGAAAGGAGGAGGGTTGGGCATGGAGCTACCCACTCCATCCAGTAAAAACCCAGAGCTACAGAAATACCAACAAAAATTCCAAAGACATCACCCACGGGAGAAGAAGCATTCTACAGGAAGACAGGACACACCTGGAGATAATGTGAAAGACTGGCCCCGGACAGTGGACTCTAGTGAGTTGCTATCAGCAACCTATGCCCCGAAAGAAGTGATGAGCTTAACTAACTAACTAACTAACTAACTAACGAGGATGTCCATTATTAATACTGTAGGTACTGGGAGTCAATGCTCCTTCTAATTTGCATTGACCAATGTGTGCAAAAATCTTGTGCAGTGCAATTTTTTGCCCAGTGACACCAACATATGTACACTGAATAATGTCTTCAATAAAAACAGTCAGATCTAAAACAAGCCTGTTCTAAAATCTGCAGACAAATCATCACAAACTCCACGTTTCCAACACCGTCCGCATCAGAAACCAGAAAAGGAAATGTGATTGTGTACGATCATGAAATATACTTAACATACCAACGAGGAAGAGGGTGACAACTTTTTGTGCACAGTTTAAATTCCTTTGTGTGCTAGTAGCAAAAGATGTGTGTCTGCACATGCACACACCTTAGAGAGAACACTGCTGAGAGTACACTTCATATCTAAACAGGCACTTGTCATTCCTATACCTCATTTCTAAACACAGTCCATTCATTAAACTCCTCAGTGCCACAGAAACTATATTTACTTTCTTAATAAAGGTTGTTACAACTTAAGGTCTAGCTGTCAAAATGGCACAAATATTGCATGTGTTGACCCTATACAGACCTCTGCAAAAAGTCGTCCTGAAACAAAACTGAGGGCTTAGGCATTGAATTCAAGCACCATTTCCCTAAGGTCCTTGGAGAACTTGGTTACTGAGAGGAAATAACCAATAACCAAGGAGCTGTTTGCGTTTAAACCATGCACTAAAGTGACCACTTCACCCAGCGTGCTTAACATTAGAAAGAACTCATTTGTTTCACTATATTTCAAAACTAGAAAATAGCAACATCTGGCACTTTAAATATCTTACAAATTAACTTAGCTCTGTAAAGAGAGAATGCTGTTATCTCCATTCACCAATCACACCTGCTCTTCTACCTCATTTATGTGATCACACCAGCAGAGCTGCAGCTGAGATTACAAAGCTGAGCTATTTTGTATCACGCTTACATATTTCCTTTCTTACTCTCAACATCTCCCTTAATTGTTCACAACCAAGTACTCTGGAGCAATAATTAACTTTTAAGTGGAGACAAACACAGCAGCCAGATTGGATACGTTAAAGCTTCACAAAGCAGTTCTACAAGTAGGATAAAATGCTATAATCAATTGTGCTGACATAGAGATAGATACCACAGCTTTTCTGATTAAAGTCCATTTGAGATGATAGGTGGGACCTCTGGAAATAGTACTTTCGACAATACTACATTCCTTCAATGTTGCAGTGTTGTCATCTCAGAACATAGAACAGTACAGCACAGAAATAGACCCTTCGGCCTACAATGTTGTGCTGAGCCAATTAAATTAGTAAACAAATGGCCAAATAAGCAAATCTCTTCTGGCTACACAATGTCCACATTCCTCGGTGTTCCTCACATTCATATACCTATTTAAGCATCGCTTAAAAGTCCCCGATTTATCTGCCTCTCCACCACCCCAGACAGCACATTAGAGGCACCCACCCCTTTCTGTGTAAAATAAACTTGCCAATTACATCTGCTTTAAAATTACCCCCACTCACATCTCCCTTGATGCTGAGTTACATCCTAGGATGCACTGGCACACATCTTCAGTGACGTAACCTGGGGTCAATGGGGGTTTGGGATCTTTCAGCATCAGTGATGTAACCTGGGGTCAATGGGGGTTTGGGATCTTTCAGCATCAGTGATGTAACCTGGGGTCAATGGGGGTTTGGGATCTTTCAGCATCAGTGATGTAACCTGGGGTCAATGGGGGTTTGGGATCTTTCAGCATCAGTGATGTAACCTGGGGTCAATGGGGGCTTTGGATCTTTCAAGGACAGACACTTACATCCAGGTAACCCCGCCAGTGTTGGTCAGGGCCTGGCTTGTATCCCAGCAGCACTGGTCCACCGGTCACTGCTCTTGATCCACAACCACCTAGTGGCTCACTCAGCAGCCTCTGTGACAGTCCTGAAATCTTTTGAAATCTCCTCACATCTCCTTTGAAGTTACACTGTTTTACCTTAAATCTATGCCCACTAATCTCATGTAGTTCTGCAGCATTCTTGCTGAGAGGAAAATGTGCCCTGTATTGAGCCAAAAATAAGCACAAATATTTGATGTCTCTTAGCGACAGCTGTGATGTCCGGTTACAGTCAATAGCACCAAGGCGCTGAATAAAGCAGTGTTATGAAAAAACAGTTGTTGTTAGGCTAAAATAATAAGATGAACATAAAATGGTGGAAATATGCAGCAGGCCAAGCAGTAAGCGGAGTTCATTTAGAATTTGTGGGGAATTGTTATGTCACCTAAAACATTTGTAAATTTCTACAGATGTATCACAGATAGCATTCTAACTGGCTGCATCACCGTCTGGTGTGGTGGTGGGGGGAGAGTGGGGCAAGTGCACAGGATCAAAGTAAAATGCAGAAAGTAAAGAACTCAGTCAGCTCCATCATGGGCACTAGCCTCCGTAACATCCGGGACATCTTCAAGGAGCCATGTTGCAGAAAGGTGGCATCCATCATTGCGGACTCCCATCACCCAAGATGTGCCCTCTTCTCACGGTTACCATCAGGTAGGAGGTACAGAAGCCTGGAGGCACACACTCAGCAATTCAGGAACAGCTTCTTCCCCTCTGTCATCTGATTACTGAATGGACATTGAACCAATAAACACTACCTCACTACTTTTTTCATTTCTATCTTTGCACCACTTATTGCAAAGCTAGTTTGAGTTGCTGCCCTCAGAGGGGTAGCTGGATCCCAATGCTTCCAAGATGTTATTGAAATTCTGAGGTATATGCATTGTAGTTCAAATTAACTGTAGTTCATATTGGCCTCTTTCAGTACTGTGTTTTCTTTCGTGTTCTTGCCCGTTTTTTTTATATGAATTGGCGGGCTGGGGTTTTGGGTGAGTTATTAGTTTTTGTGTGAGGGAGAGGTTGGGGAAGTCTAGGATTTGCAAGTTTTCTTTTCTTTTACTATTCCTGGGGAAGGTGGATTGATAACTTCCTTTCAATTACATCTTTCATTTTCTGTAATCTATGGCTATCTGGAGAAGACAAGTTTCAGAGTCGATAATCAAATGAACCTTTGAAGCTTTGAAGCTTACTTAATTTACGAATTATATATATATTTACTGTAATTCAGCTTTTTTTCTTTCTTTTCTATTATAATGTATTGCACTGTACTGCTGCCACAGAAAGTTAACAAATTTCACAACATATGCTGTTGATATAAAAACCTGATTCTGATTCTGATGTGGGGAGAGAAACAATTTATCCAAGCTGTGTAACAGCTTCTTCCCTCAGGCTGTGAGATTAATCAATACCCTGCCACCACCGAGGTCTCGTCACTAGGGCAGCGAGATGTTTACTGTTCACTGCCTTCCTGTGCTGCACACTACCTGCATTTTGAACTATATTTTGTTAACTTATTTATGTACTATCTGTTTTATATGTTGTGTGTGATATAAGCTTGTGGGTGCACTGTGGTCCGAAGCAGCGTTTTGTTTCATTTGGTCGTATATGTGTACAATGAAATTACAATAAACTTGAACTTGTATGTTTCAGGTCAACGATCTTCCATCAAAGCCTAGTACAGCCTACCTATCCACAGATGCTGACTGATCTGTTGAGAATAGGTCAGCACGGTAGTGTATTGAATTGACTTCATTACTTACATCCTTCATATACATGAGGAGTAAAAATGTTTACGATACGTCTCTGTGTAAATGTGCAATGTGCAACTTATAGTAATTTATAATAAATAGATTGTACAACAGGACAGTCAATATAACATAGAAATACAGTTGTGTCAGCATGAATTAAGCAGTCTGATGGCCTGGTGGAAGAAGCTGTCCTGGAGCCTGTTGGTCCTGGCTGTTATACTGTGGTATCATTTCCCGGATGGTAGCAGCTGGAACAGTTTGTCGTTGGAGTGACCTGGGTCCCCAATGATCCTTCAGGCCCTTTTCCACACCTGTCTTTGTAAATGTCCTGAATAGTGGGAAGTTCACATCCACAGATGTGATGGGCTGTCCACACCTCTCTCTGCAGAGTCCTGTGACTGAGGGAACTTAAGGCTCTTCACCCTCTCAACCCCAGACCCACTGATGTCAATAGGGGTTAGCCAGTCTCCATTCTTCCTGTAGTCCAGCTCCTTTGTTTTTGCAGCATTCAGGGAGAGGTTGTTTCCTTGACACCACTGTGTCGGGGTGATGACTCATTCTCTGTAGGCTGCCTCGTTATTATTTGAGATTAGGTCAATCAGTATACTGTCGTCAGCAAATTTAATTAGCTGATTGGAGCTGTGGGTGGTGACACAGTCATGGGTATACAGAGAGTAAAGGAGGGGGCTTAGGACACAGCCCTGAGGGGCACCTGTGTTAAGGGTCAGAGGTGAGGGAGTCTACTCTTGCCACCCGCCGATGATCTGACAGGAAGTCTAGGATGCAGCTACACAAGGCAGGATGAAGGCCATAGTCTCTGAGCTTCTTGTCGAGTCTGGAGGGAATTATGGTGTTGAATGCTGAACAGTAGTCCAAGAACAGCATTCTCACATAAGCATCCTTCTTCTCCAGATGTGTAAGGACGGTGTGTAGAGCTGTGGCTATTGCATCATCTGTCGATCGGTTGTGTTGGTAGGCGAATTGTACGGGGTCCAGTGTGGGTGGCAGCATACTGCAGAGGCAATCCTTGAGCAACCTTTCAAAGCATTTGCTTATTAGTGAGTTGAGTGCCAGTCATTTAGATATGTTACCTTGGTCTTTTTGGGTATAGGGACAATGGTGGATGTTTTGAAGCAGGAGGGCACTCTACATTGGGAGAGGGAGATATTAAATATTTCTGTAAACACACCTGCCATTTGTGCTGCACACATCCTGTGTACCTGCACCGGGATGCTGTCCAGTCCAGCAGCCTTGTGACTGTTCACTCGTTGGAAACGCCTGAGTATTTCGGCCTCAGAGATGACCAAGCTGCAGGTCACATCATCGGCTCTCCTCGGGAGCTCAGTGTTGGTGACATCGAATCGAGCGTGAAAAAGATTTAGCTCATCTGGAAGCAAGCATTGACGCTGGAAACTCCACTGCGTTTGGCTTTGAAGTCTGCGATGGTGTGCAGCCCTTGCCTTAAACTGTGTGTGTTGTTGGTGGAGAGTTGTGTCTGGATCTTGTCCCTGCATTGTTATTTTGCTGCCTTGATGACTTTGTGTAGATCGTAGCTGCATTTCTTGAGTTCCTGTTGGTCACCAGCAACGTCAGCTCTGTGTCGCGCAGTAAATGCTGATTGCTCGGAACTGTTCATCCAAGGTTTCTGGTTTAAATAAACCCTGACCGATTTCCGGGGGACAACATCCTCGATGCAATTCCGGATGAAACTTGTGACCCCATCCGTGAATTCTGAGACATTCTCATCAGGGAAGACATTCCAGTTAACGTTATCAAAACAGTCCTGAAGCATGGAAACTGATTAGTTGCACCAACAGTGGATGGTTTTAACTATGGCCGCCTCTTGTTTCAACTTCTGCCTGTACCTCAGTAGCAGCAAGATGCAGAAGTGATCTGATTTTCCAAATGGTGGGTGAAGGAGCGCTTTGTAAGCATTGCGGAAGAGAGAGTGGCAGTGGTCGAGTATGCTAGCTCCCCATGTGCTCACCTGGATGTGTCGGCAAACTTCAGAGAGACTTAAGTCAGCCACGCTCTATTAAAGTCACCAGCGACGATGAAGGCAGCCTCGAGGTGTACAGTCTCTAGGGTGATGATGGTCTCGTACAGTCCATTGAGAGCCAGGTCAGTATCAGCCTGTGGCGAAACGTACACAGCTGTGATAATGACAGCTGTGGACTCCCTAGGCAGCCAGAAAGGTCTGCACACCAGCACAAGGTACACCATATCAGGGGAACAAAAAGATTTAAGGCCATGCACGTTCTGGGGGTTGCACCAAGCATTATTGACCATAAGCATACCCCACCTCCTTTACTCCTCCCAGTGAGTTTTTTGACCTATCTGCGTGGAACAGGGAGAACCCGAGGGCTCGATGGCATGATCCGGCATCTCCTCCATCAGGCAGGTCTCCATAAAGCACAAAATGTTACATTCCTTTGTTTCCCGCTGGTAGGGGATTCTGGCTCTCATTTCGCACAGCTTATTGCCCAGAGACTGAACATTAGCCAGGACTATGCTAGGGAGCAGTGGCCGGTTAGCAACCTATCTCAACTTCTCCAAGATGTCAGCCCTTCTCCCTCACCTCCAGTGCCGCTGTAGAGGTTAGCACAATGCTTTACAGTACAGGCAGCCTTGGTTTAATTCCCGCCGCTGCCTGTAAGAAGTTTGTACATTCTCCCCGTGACTGCGTGGGTTTCCTCCAGGTACTGCAGCCTCCTCCCACAGTCCAAGTTGGTATGGATTAGTAGGTTAATTGGTCATTGTAATTTGTCGCGTGATTAGGCCAGGATTAAATCGGGGTTTGCTCGAAGGGCCAGAAGGGCCCATGCTGCAATGTATCTCAATAAATAAAAATAAAATAAATAAAAGGGGAGGAGAAGGTGGCGGTGTGATGCAGTGTGCGCGGCCACTCCGAATTGATATTGTATTTGTAAGTAGGAGCCGTGCACAATCCTGATTTGATGGAGTCGGACGTGAGAAGCACAGAGGAACATCTGGAGAAACTCCTAAAATGCCTGTTTCCCTTCTGCTGCTACTGTGTGATTGAGAATCTCCGAAGGGGAAGGCCCCAAATCCTTAGCTTTGCTTGTTGCTTGGTTGCCGGGGCTGGGGTCGAAGCGCTCGGCAGAGATGGTACTCGGTGCTCAGTGTCGGAGGGCTGGTCAGAGGCTCGAAGTTTTCAGACGGACTCAGAGTCGGACTGTGGTTGGGTGCTTCCAGGGTGCTGCATCGGCAAGTTTGTGGAGCTGGAAGCTTATGGCAGGGAGAGTTTCTCCCTTCTACCATCTGCATGAGATGATGGGACTTTCGAGTGACATTGAGACTTTTTTTTACCATGCCCATGGTCTGTTCTTCATCAAATTATGGTATTGCTTTGCACTGGTGTAACTGTATGTTATAATTATGTGTTTTTTGTCAGTATTTTTCAGTCTTGGTTTGTCTTGTGTATCTGATATCATTCTGGAGGAACAAATTGTATCATTTCTTAATGCATGCATTACAAAATGAAAATAAAAAAGGACTCAGAATCTAAAAAAAAATAAATTTCTAGCATTTTCAACTTTATTTATCCAAATTAACTCTTTGTGTCTTCAGAGATCTTCCAGAGGTGTTGACATTCACTCTGCTATGTGCTGAACCGAGGCTGACACTGTGGTCTGCTCCAGCTACTCCAGGCTTTGTGCCTGAGGACTCACTTTCATTCTAAATGCTATTTGCTTACTTTTATTGTTTGCATGATTTGTCTTGATTTTTTCTTCTCTCTGCACATTACGTTTCTGTTGTTTTTTTTAGTGGGGTCTTTTGGGTTTCTTGTTTAGTGGCTGCCTGTAAGGGGGTGAATCTCAAGGTTGAATAATGTATACATACTTTGATAATAAGTATACATTGAACTAAGCTTCAGGGATTCAGGTCTTGCAGTGTAAAGGGAAATGGTTCATAGCTAAATAACTAGATATTTTCATTGGGTTAATATCTGTGCACTCTGTGACACATATGTGTGAAACTCCAATGACATTGGAATTGAATGGAAAATCCTACAAAAGGTAGTGGATTTGGTCCAGTACATTACAGGTAAAGCCCTCCCAACCATTGAGCACATCTATATGAATCTTAGATGTAGAAAAGAAGCATCCTTCATAAGAGATCCTCACCACCCAGGTCCAAGAACCTCAGGACTTGAACCACCAGGTTCAAGAACAGTTGCTTCCCCTCAAGCATCAGGCTTTTGAACAAAGGGGGATAACTACAATCACCCATCCATTGAGATGTTCCCACAACCAATGATCTCACTTTGAGGACTCTTTATCTTGCTATTTCATGTTCTTGTTATTTACTGTGATTTATTTATGCTTGCAGTTACACATTTTGTTGTTTTCTGCACTCTGCTTGATCTTTCATTGATTCTGTTACAGTGACTATTCCTTGCTGAGTATGCCCGCAAGAATCTAACCTCTCAGGATTATATGTGGTAACACATATGTAGAAACATAGAAAACCTACAGCACAATACAAGCCCTTTGGCCCACAATGCTATGCTGAACATGTACTTACTTTAGAAATTACCTAGGGTTACCAATAGCCCTCAATTTTTCTAAGCTCCATCTATCTATCTAGGAGTCTCCTAAAAGACCCTTCAATGCTGTTGCTGGCAGCCTATTCCACGCATTCACCACTCCCTGCGTAAAAAACATACTTCTGACATTTCCTGTGTACCTATTTCCAGCACCTTAAAACTGTGTCCTCTCCTGTTAGTCATTTCAGCCTTAGGAAAAAGCCTCTGACTATCCACATGATCAATGCCTCTCATCATCTTATACACCTCTACTGGGTCACTTCTCATCCTCCGCAGCTCCAAGGAGAAAAAGGCCGAATTCACTCAACCTATTCTCATAAGGCATGCTCCCCAATCCAGGTAACATCCTTGTAAATCTCCTCTGCACCCTACCTATGGTTTCTATATCCTTTCCTGTCGTGAAGTGACCAGAACTGAACACAGTACTCCAAGTGGCGTCTCACCAGGGTCCTATATAGCTGTAACATTACCTCTCAGCTCTTGAACTCAATCCCACAGTTGATGAAGGCCAATGCACCGTATGCCTTCTTAACCACACAGTCAACCTGTGTAACAGCTTTGAGTGTCCTATGGACTTGGACCCCAAGATCCCTCTGATACTCCACACTACCAAGAGTCTTACCATTAATACTATATTCTGCCATCATATTTGATCTACCAAAATTAACCACCTCACACTTACCTGGGTTGAACACCATCTGCCACTTCTCAACCCAGCTTTGCATCCTATCGACGTCCTGCTGTAACCTCTGACAGCCTTCCACACTATCCACAACACCCCCCAAAATTTGTGTCATCAGCAAATTTACTAACATAGATGTGTACAAGATAATGACAGGCATTGATCATGTGGATAGTCAGAGGCTTTTCCCTAGGGCTGAAATGGCTAGCACGAGAGGGCATAGTTTTAAGGTGTTTGGAAGCAGGTACAGAGGAGATATCAGGGGTAAGTTTTTTTACTCAGAGAGTGGTGAGTGCGTGGAATGGGCTGCCGGCAGCAGTGGTGGAGGTGGGTCTGGATGGCTACATGCTTAGAAAAATAGAGGTCTATGGGTAAAGCCTAGCTAGTTCTAAAGTAGAGGCCAAAGGGCCTGTATTGTGCTGTAGGTTTTCTATTTGTCTATGTTTCTAACCCATCCCTCCACTTCCTTATCCAGGTCATTTATAAAAATCATGAAGAGAAGGAGTCCCAGAACAGATCCCTGAGGCATACCACTGGTCACCAACCTCCATGCAGAATATGACCCATCTTAAAAGAGAGTCTCTTAAAAGACGCTATTATTTCCGCCTCTGCCACTGCCTCCGGCAGCCCATTTCACGCACTCACCATTGTTATGTACCCCTAGGGGTCATTTTTTTTATGGATTATACCCCCTTTAAAAAGAGAAAGAGAGAGTTGTACAACACAAACACCTTGTTAAAAAGAGAGAGAGGCAAAGACTGCTTGGAGATGGTGTTATGGTTTCTCTACAGCATGTTTACACTTTTGCAAGGACACTGCCAGCTTCTGTGTTTTTACAGAGAGAGAAGGGAGGAGCTAATTGATGGACAGCTGGTGTTCAGCACGGTGAGATAAATAGAAGGTCAGCTGGTAGACAGAGAGACACATGGTTTTGGACACTGGATGAGCTTTGTTATGCCCACAGAAAGGTGAGTTTTGGAGGATCAATCAGGACAATTGATCAGTGGCTCTCACAGAGTGGAAAAGGTGTGACCGGTGGGGAATTATTCATGTGTCCAACCCTGGCCTGGATTGATAATTCCACCACAGAAGAATGGTCCCCTTTGTTGTAGTCACAGTCAGTGACTTCTAAAGAATTTCAGAGGACAACAGGAAGATCGACGGCATCAGCTCACCTAAAGACTCAGACCTCTCTCTCTCTCCATCACTACTCAACTCAATACCACGAACTGATCTGAACTTTACTTATCATTGTAAGACTGTATCTATTCGCCGCTAGGCTTGAAGAAGCTTGCTTTCTATATTTCCACACTTATATATATATATAATCATTGCTAACCTGTTTGATATATCTGAATTTATATTACTGTAGTACGTAGTTACTAATAAATAGTATTAGTGAATAAGAATTCCAGACTCCAAAGTGTTTTCCGTTTCTGCTGGTTCTTTAACCTGGCACGGGGTACATGACAAAAATTGGAGGCACCGCTGGGATCCGAACCCAGGATCTCCTGTTTACCAGCTAGTTCTTTAAGTTTCAACTTGAGTGGGGAAAATCCCTTTTGATTTGGTTATGTGGAAAAAAAGCAGAAATGGATGTTAAGGACTTTCTGAAATCGCCAGACCCGGTGACTTTGAAGACAGCTAAAAAGGATGATGTGCGGGACATTTCTAAAGAATTAAGAATTGAGGTATAGAAGGGTATGACTAAGGTAGAAATTCAAGGAAAAATAGTTGAATATTATATTTCAACGAAGACATTTACTGAGGATGTATTGAAAATGTTCATGGAAGGTAAAACTACTAAGGCTGAGCTTCAGCTTCAGTTGGAAAAATTAAGAATGGAGCATGAATTGAAATTAAAACAGCTTGAGAGATAGAGGCTAGCGAGGCAGCAAAACAGAGAGAAGAGGCAGCAAAACGGAGAGAAGAGGCAGAGAAACAGAGACAGTTCGAGAGGGAGAAATGGCAACGTGAAGATCACGTGGCAGACAAGCAGAGGCAGTTCGAGCTGGAAAAGATAAAGAAGCTGCAGCGAAGCGGTTTAGTGTTAGACCCTGCTGATTTTTACAGCTTGAAAGAGCTGGTTGTGATTGAAGAATTTAAGAGTTGTGTTCTCGATGACGTAAGGGCATACCTAGATGAAAAGGATACCACTACCTTGTGGGGTGTGCTAAGATAGCAGACAAAGTTGTCTTAACCCACTAGGTTGACATTACTCCGGATGAGAGTTCCCCAGACAGTAGCTGGGAGGTTCGGGATGACCTTGGATTTGAAACTGGGGCAAGTGACGAAAGCCCAGAAGAGGCAGCTATCCTGATTGCCTGTGTTCAAGCTGTTGAAATACCTGTGGATTCACAGGGTACTGAACTGAACTCAGCTAAGGTCTGAGGTGTCTGACTCAGTTGAAAGGAATGCAGTCCTTTTGTGTCAGATGGTCTTGGTTCAGTGAATAAGGGGTTAACTTTGGCGCCAGTGGAAATTGAGGATTCTCAGTCACTTGTATTAGATAGTGTTCTAAAAGTTAGTGATGAGATGAAAATTGGTGAGGTAAGTGTTACTAAAGGTATTGAGAAAAGTGTTGTTTCTGAATCTTTGAATAAGGTGAATTTAAAGTCTGGATTGGTTTCAGGACCTTTGACTTTGCTGAGAGAAACAACTCTCTCAGATGCTGGGATAGTATAAGTTAATTTGTTACAAATTATTTTGGAATTTAGAAATAAACAATGTGATTTTGTTCAAGTTTGTGGTGTGGAGAGACAAAACTTGAAGTGTTGTTTTGACCAAGAGGGACCATCTGCAGGTGTTATTATTGAAACACCTGAAGATTTTGGAGATAAAATTAATGACTTGTTTGGAATTTTAACAAATGTGCTTAGTTTAGAAAACATTAGTGATGAGCTGGCACCTGTGCAAGGAACTATTCGAACTGATAAGCAAGTTGATCATGTGATGACTAAGTGTTCTGTTTTGAAGTGGACAAGGGACAATGGGTGATCAAGCGCCATTTTGAATCAACAGGATCTGGTTTTGCAGGAATTTGACTTCTTTGTAACAAAGCATGTGAAAGATAAAGACAATATCATGATAGATTGACTGTTTGAATGTTAAGTTTAAGAGTGAAATAGAAACTAGTAATTGTATACGCTCCTGTAATGTGCTACATGATAATTATACATGTATGGTTTCAAATTTTGTTATCTACAGTTAAATTAAAAATTTTGCCTTTGTCAAAATTTTTCCTAAAAGGAGGGAAGTGTTATGCGTGCCTAGGTGTCATATTTTTTATGGACTACACCTCTAAAGAGAAAGAGAGAGTAGTACAACACAAACACCTTGTTAAAAAGAGAGAGAGAGAGAGAGACGAAGACTGCTTGGAGATGGTGTTATGGTTTCTCTGCAGCATGTTTACACTTTTGCAAGGACATTGTCAGTTTCTGTGTTTTTACAGAAAGAGAAGGGGAGGAGCTATTTGATGGATAGCTGGTGTTCAGCATGGTGAGATAAATAGAAGGTCAGCTGGTAGACAGAGAGACACATGGTTTTGGACACTGGATGAGCTTTGTTGTACCCACAGAAAGGTGAGTTTTGTAGGATCGATCAGGAGAATTGATCAGTGGCTCTGACAACGTGGAAAAGGTGTGACTGGCGGGGAGTTAGTTGTGTGATCAACCCTCGCCTGGGTTGATAATTCCACCACAGAAGAATGGTCTCCTTTGTTGTGGTCACAGTCGGTGACTTCTAAAGGATGTCGGAGGACAATGGAAAGATCGATGGCATCAGCTCACCTGAAAACTCAAATGGCTCTCTCTCTCCATCACTACTCAACTCAATACCACGAACTGAACTGAACTTTACTCATCATCGTAAGATTGTATCTATTTACCCCTAGGCTTGAAGAAACTTGCTTTCTATATTTCCACACTTATATATATATATATATATATATAATCATTGTTAACCTGTTTGATATATCTGAATTTATATTACTGTTTTGCGTAGTTACTAATAAATAGTATTAGTGCATAGCAATACCAGACTCCAAAGTGTTTTCCATTTCTGCTGGTTCTTTAACCCGTCACGGGGTACATGACACCACTCTCTGCATAAAAAACTTACCCCTGACAGAATGGATGGAGGACCGCCATTGCTGCCCTAAACACCAATGGCATAATGGGCAGTTAGTAATTAAATTTGTTTCAATGAGAGCAGTCCTGATTTTTCCAAAATCTCATTACACGTCTCTCTCTTCCTTAAAGCCCAGTAATTGTCCTCTTCATCATTCTAAAGACCATCTACTGTGCTCCTGGCCCTTCACCATTGCAGATTGTGCAACTTTTTGTTTCATTTTTAAAATTTCATCTAGAGGTACAGTGTTGTAATTAGTACCAGTCCAATGAGCCTATGCTGCCCAATTACACCCATGTGACCAACTTACCTACCAAATGGTACATCTTTGGAAGGTGGGAGGAAACTGGAGCACCCAGAGGAAACCCACATGGTCATGCGGAGAACTTACAAACAAACTTCTTACAGATAGCAACAGAACTGAACCTGGACTGCTGGAGCTGTATGGCATTACACCAATCAGTATGTTAATACCCATTACTTCTCATCATTTGTAAAATTTGCCAATGTTACATCTGACCTGACAACGACTCACAGTGACTGGAGCATAGGCTTCTGCGTTCATGTGGTGTCCCTCTCTCTCGATGCAGTTGGGAGGATGTTACCGAGGTTCTGCAGTTATGGATTGGACTGGTGTCCCCAACCTTTTTTGCACCGCAGACCGGTTTAAAATTGACAATATTCTTGTGGACCTGCTGAAGAGGAGGGAGTGTTCAAGTTCAACAGCGCGTGACAGGGAATGAGAAAAGGTGCTGCTGACTCATATCGTTTCATATCACCAAATTATATTGTTTCCTTGCGGTCTGGTAGCACATCTTTGCGGCCAGTACCAATCCACGGCCCGGTAGTTGGGGACCACTGGATTGGACTATAGACTGTGGACTTTTTCAGCCATATGGTTTTTATATTCTGTATTTTCGCCTGTTCATTTTCATTTTTTTTTTTGCTGTTAGAGTGGGTTTTGGAAGTTGATGTTCTTTGTTATGTTTTGTTAGGTTTTTTTGTACGGCGGAGGAGGGGTTTGGAGTTGATAATTATGTTGCCTTTCCTTTTTGTGTGTGGAGGGGTGAGTTTGCTATTTCTCTTTGAATGTCTTCCATGGTTTGCTTTGTTTTGTCGCTATCTGGAGAAGAAAAAATTCAGAGTTGGATACTACATACATAGATTGATGATAAAAGAACTTTTAAAACTTTGGACATTATGTAAACATGCATCTCTTGAAATTTGTCCCAATTAGTAAATGTTAACAATTTTGCATGGTATCCACTGCTTCTGAAATCCAGTTCCTTTCACTGCATGTCAATGGTACCCATCCCATTTATAAACGTATTTTCAGTTTCTTATGAAACACGCCAGGGCAGTGAAACTAAATATCAATAGTTTATCATGAAGCCATGTTGCTCTATGAATAGACTAAAACAGAATTGAAATTTATTGTCATTGTTCAAGACAACGAGATTGTGGTGCTACCCTATTATTGCAAAACACATTTAAAATGAATGCAGTACATCTTAATTAAAAGTAAAACTTCCATATTTACATGCAACACGTGAGTTCCATCATCCATAACACTCCACGGCCACCGGCAAGCTGGGTGGTAGCATTATGCAGCTGTGGAACAGCCCTCAGGAAGAAACTGTTTTTCAATCCTACCGCCTTGGCTAAAATGTTTACGTATCTCCTACCAGATGGCAAGAGATTTGACAGTCAGTGTCCAGGATGGGTTGTGTCTTTAATGATGTTACAAGCATACTGCAGGCATCAAGAGTTGTAGATTGTCTGCATGCCCGATAGTTGAGTCCCAGTGATGTGCTAAGTCATCCTAATTACCTATTGAAGTGCTTTGTGATCTGTCTTGCTGCAGCTAAGCTACCTCTATAAGTCAGTATGCTCTCTACCATATGTCAATAAAAGTTGGTCACCAATGTTTGGGGCAGGTAAGCTCTCCTTAAGCACCTAAGGTAGTATAGTTACTGGTTACTTTCGTGCTTCCCTACTATCGAGGTTGCGTTGATGGACTAAGAGAACTGGAGACACGTTCTGGCTTCTGCAGCTCATGGCTCCCTGGGGTACATTTATATTTTTTGTGCACCACAGTAGTGTTGTGGTAGCACGACACTATTACGGCTTGGGGCATTCCTGAGTTCAGAGTTCAATTCCGGCACCATCTGGAAGGAGTTTTCATATTCTTCCCATGAGCGGCATTGGTTTCCTCCGGGTACTCCCACAATCCAACGATATACCAGTTAGTAGATTAGCTGGTCATTGTAAATTGTCCTGTGATTAGGCTAGTATTAAATAGGTTGGTTGTTGGGTGATGTGGCTCATTGTGCAAAAAGGGCCTGTTCTGCGCTGTATCTCTAAATAAAATAAATAAATAGAGCAACACGTGCAAAATGCTGGAGGAATTCAGCAGGTCAGGCAGCATCTATGGAAATGAATAAACAGTCGACATTTTGGGCCGAGATCCTTTATCAAGGACTACCAGATGTCACCTGAGATGCCGCAGATACTGGAGATCGCGAGTAACACATACAAAATACTGGAGGAACTCAGCAGGTCAGGCAGCAGCTATGGAGGGGAATAAACAGCTGATATTTTGTGCTGAGTACTGTCCAAACAAATATTCCATTCATAGATGCTACCCAACCTGCTGAATTTCTCCAGTGTTTTGTGTGAGTTGCTCCAAACTTCCAGCATCAGCTATTTGTTCTTGTCGTAGTCATAATCATAGTCATAGTCATAGTCATACTTTATTGATCCTGGGGGAAATTGGTTTTCGTTACAGTTGCTCCATAAATAATTAAATGGTAATAAAACCATAAATAGTTAAATAGTAATATGTAAATTATGCCAGGAAATAAGTCCAGGACCAGTCTATTGGCTCAGGGTGTCTGACCCTCCAAGGGAGGAGTTGTAAAGTTTGATGGCCACAGGCAGGAATAACTTCCTATGACGCTCTGTGTTGCATCTCGGTGGAATGAGTCTCTGGCTGAATGTGCTCCTGTGCCCAACCAGTACATTATGTAGTTGATGGGAGACATTGTCCAAGTTGGCATGCAACTTGCAGAGTATCCTCTTTTCAGACACCATCGTCAGAGAGTCCAGTTCCATCCCCACAACATTACTGGCCTTACGAATGAGTTTGTTGATTCTGTTGGTGTCTGCTACCCTCAGCCTGCTGCCCCAGCACACAACAACGAACATGATAGCACTGGCCGCCACAGACTCGTAGAACATCCTCAGCATCATCCGGCAGATGTTAAAGGACCTCAGTCTCCTCAGGAAATAGAGACGGCTCTGACCCTTCTTGTAGACAGCCTCAGTGTTCTTTGACCAGTCCAGTTTATTGTCAATTCGTATCCCCAGGTATTTGTAATCCTCCACCATGTCCACACTGACCCCTTGGATGGAAACAGGGATCGCCGGTACCTTAGCTCTCTTCAGGTCTACCACCAGCCCCTTAGTCTTTTTCACATTAAGCTGTGTCTCTAAAATTGGCATAGAACTTTTTTTTTTAATCCGCTTGCACTCCATTCACGTAAAGATTCTTTCTGATCAGGATTTTGCTAGCCAATTTTATATTAGGTTATTTCCACACCTCCACGAGTACCACAACTTTGTTGTAGGGTTTGGAGGCTTGTGTGCCTCAACGACCTGAAGAACTATTTTGGGTGGAGTCAGGGCTTTATGCTTTGACTCTCGGTAGGGTCACCCAGGCCAAACAGGTCAAAGGGGAGAGGCCCGACTAAGAGTGGTCCACCAGTCCTCCAGGTTTGGAGGTTCAGCTCAGGGCTAACAACCCTGACTGGTATAACTAAATTGTTATGGAAGCAACAATGAAGAATCCTTTGACATCTGAATGTGACGGTATTTCAAGATTTCCACCTGGGACTTGTATGACTGAGAGTGGTGAAAACCAAGATGAAGCTACTGAATCAGTGAAGGAAGCCCTGGACACCACAAAAGAAGAAGGGCCTTCATTGTTGCCTAAATGTAGGCAGCATAATCGGCTGTAATTTATTTCCAATCTTTTGATTCCCTCATTGACACTGAATCTTAAAAGGCAACAAAATATCATATGGTAGTGATATGTACTGTATGAGAATTGTGGTATTTTGTGAAATGTTCAAAGCATTCAAAATTGACGCTTCAAATTGATTTGAAACAGAAATCCGTTCTGCAGGTTGATGAAACTGCTTCCAGGTGCCAATGTAAAAGATGAGAGAGGAATATACCATTAACAGAGTTAGATAATGCTATATTTATAACTGCATGCTTCTTAAGTTTTGTATTTATTGAGTCCTTTGGCCCTTCGAGCTGCACCACCCAGCAAATCCCTGATTTAATCCTAATCAAATCAAGGGACTATTTATCACGATCAATTAACCTACCAACTAGTTCATCTTTGAACTATGGGACGAAACTGGAGCTCCCAGAGAAAACTGGTGGTCACAGGAAAAACATACAAACCCCTTACAGGCCGTAACAGGAATTGAAACCAGATCATTGGTACTGTAAAGCGTTGTGCTAACCACTACACTACTATGCAGCCACTGTATAAGAGTGAAAAATTTACAAATGTAGTCTCCCATTCTACCTAACAATAATCTTGCTCAATATAATTTGAAGTATTAAAGATTTGACATCCGTTTTTATTAAAGCTCACTCCCGAACACACGCTCTCAAATACTAAGGATTCTCACAATACACATCAAAGTTGCTGGTGAATGCAGCAGGCCAGGAAGCATCTCTAGGAAGAGGTACAATTGACGTTTCAGGCCGAGATCCTTCATCAGGACTAACTGAAGGAAGAGTGAGTAAGGGATTTGAAAGTTGGAGGGGGAGGGGGAGATCCAAAATGATAGGAGAAGACAGGAGGGGGAGGGATGGAGCCAAGAGCTGGACAGGTGATAGGCAAAAGGGATATGAGAGGATCATGGGACAGGAGGTCCGGGAAGAAAGACAAGGGGGGGGGGGGACCCAGAGGATGGGCAAGAGGTATAGTCAGAGGGACAGAGGGAGAAAAAGGAGAGAGAGAGAAAGAATGTGTGTGTATATAAATAAATAACAGATGGGGTACGAGGGGGAGGTGGGTCATTAGTGGAAGTTAGAGAAGTCAATGTTCATGTCATCAGGTTGGAGGCTACCCAGACAGAATATAAGGTGTTGTTCCTCCAACCTGAGCGTGGCTTCATCTTTACAGTAGAGGAGGCCGTGGATAGACATATCAGAATGGGAATGGGATGTGGAATTAAAATGTGTGGCCGCTGGGAGATCCTGCTTTCTCTAGCGGACAGAGCATAGGTGTTCAGCGAAACGATCTCCCAGTCTGCGTCAGGTCTTGCCAATATATAGAAGGCCATATTGAGATCACCAGACGCAGTATATCACCCCAGCTGACTCACTGGTGAAGTGTCGCCTCACCTGGAAGGACTGTCTGGGGATTCTCACTCTTTTTTTGCCGATTAGTTCTGCTTTATTTTCACAATTTTGAAATTTCTCTCATCCAGAAGACTTAAAAATAGGTTTTAGGATCTGTTTCTTCCCAACACACATTGTTGGGACAATTCCCACGGAATTTTCATAAAAATTTAACTCCACTTTCCAACAAAGTACACTATCTGTACATGTTCCATATGGTAGCATTTTATATCCACCTTCCTTCTTTGTATATTAGTCCCCTGACAGTGGTTCCTCTTAGTGGATTGAGATTGTCACCTCAGGCCCTTGAGTACAAGTCAAAATTCAAGCAGGGTCAGCGTTTTCACAGTAGGAAAAACATACTTTTCAGGCATTGCTATTTTAGATGTTAGCAGGTGAGTGATGGTCTAGATTGGTCTGACCTTCTGACCCAAGTACTTAAAAGGTCAAAAAGCATGAAGATGCACTTCTCAATGGTCAGGAACACAGCAAATATGAGAATCTTGTTGAACTGAATGGGTAAGGGACGTTAGAATCTCTTTATATTTCCACTTATTGCCAGCATATTAGGTCAAGGATGTGTATTTAGCTCACTGCTCTACTCTCTGTACACCCACGGCTGTGTGACTAGGCACAGCTTAAATGTCATCTATAAATTTGCTGCTGACAGAACTATTGTTGGTAGAATTTCAGATGGTGACGAGAGGGTGTACAGGAGCGAGATATATCAGCTAGTTGAGTGGTGTTGGAGCAACAACCTTGCACTCAGCATCAGTAAGACCAAAGAACTGATTGTGGACGTCAGAAAGGGTAAGATGAGGGAACACACACCAGTTCTCATTAAGGGATTAGAAGTGGAGAGGGTGAACAATTTCACATTCCTGAGGGTCAATATCTCTGAGGATCTATCCTGGGCACTACGTACTGATGCAGTTACAAAGAAGACACAACAGCGGCTATATTTCATTAGGAGCTTGAGAAGATTCAGTATATCATAGTCATAGTCATAGTCATACTTTATTGATCCCGGGGGAAATTGGTTTTCGTTACAGTTGCACCATAAATAATTAAATAGTAATAAAACCATAAATAGTTAAATAGTGATATGTAAATTATGCCAGGAAATAAGTCAAGGACCAGCCTATTGACTCAGGGTGTCTGACTCTCCAAGGGAGGAGTTGTAAAGTTTGATGGCCACAGGCAGGAATGACCTCCTATGATGCTCTGTGTTGCATCTCGGTGGAATGAGCCTCTGGCTGAATGTACTCCTGTGCCCACCCAGTACATTATGTAGTGGATGGGAGACATTGACCAAGATGGCATGCAACTTGGACAGCATCCTCTTTTCAGATACCACCGTCAGAGAGTCCAGTTCCATCCCCACAACATCACTGGCCTTACAAATGATTCTGTTGGTGTCTGTTACCCTCAGCCTGCTGCCCCAGCACATAACAGCAAACATGATAGCACTGGCCACCACAGACTCGTTGAAATCCTCAGCATTGTCCAGCAGATGTTAAAGGACCTCGGTCTCCTCAGGAAATAGAGACTGCTATGACCCATCTCTATTCAAAATAGAGACCCTCTATCAACAAAGACACTTGTAAATTTCCACATATGTACCATGGAGAGGATTCTAACTGGCCTCGTCACTGTCCGGTATGGTGGGGGGGGGGGCGGGGGGGACACAGCACAGGATCAAAATAAGCTGAAGAAATATGGAAACTGATCCTGCTCCATCATGGGTGCTAGCAGCCCCAGCATCAGGCCATCTTCAGGGAGAGATGTCTCAGAAGGTCGGCGTCCATCACTAAGGACCCCACCTCCCAAGGCATGCCCTCTTCTCATTGCTACTATCAGGGCGGAGGTATAGGAACCTGAAAGCACACATTCAGTGATTCAGGAACAGTTTCTTCCCTTCTGCCATCAGATTTCTGAATGGACATTAAACCCTCATTACTTCTTTAATTTTAACTTCCACAATATGCACAGATGAAATTGAACATGATTCTGATTCCGATTCTGTTCTCGAGTCATGGAGTCACGTAGCATACAAACAGGCTCCTCAACCCATCTGGTCCATGCTGGCCAAGATGCCAATCAAGTTAGTCGCTGCCTGGCAAAGGAAGCCATTGAAATAAAACAAGAGAAAAAGAATTTTAACAAAGATTAAGGTCTTGCTCAGTAAGAACTGAAATTCGATTGTAAACAATGTGGGAGAGCGGAAGGCTGATTGGATGAGGGCCAACCAATCAGGAGGGGTGGATGACAGGCGGTGTATATACCACCAGACTAGACATGCCTAGGCATCATCCTTATAAAGATGGCAGAATCTGTCATCAAAATATTGGTTAAAATCAATACCTGTACCCAGCTGGAAGCCCAAGAAGAGTTTATTCAAGCTACTCCCATTTGCCAGAGTCTGGCTGATAACTTTCTAAACCTTTTTGCTACCATTAATTCTAAATATTACTTATTCATTAACTTGAGATTATTATAATGTAGTGTGAAGGGTTAGTTTAATTTTCGGTCAAAAGTCGCCAGTTGCCGATTGGCCTGTTTGAAAGATGCAGCATGTCTTTCCTATTGGTTGCCTTGTGTGCCATGGCACTGGAATCCAGTTTCAGGGACCTCAGGGTATATGAAGAGCACGTGAGAGAGACTGGTTGATTTCTTCTTTTTCTTCAGGGGCTCCTCTTCACACTAAGTTCGTGACCAGAGTTGAAGAACCTTTGGGAAAGTATGCTGCAGATGTAGAAGGCACACACACACACACACTGAGATAAGTATCTATTTGTTAAATGTTTATTTTTGTTGTGTGAGTTGGGGAGACGCAATACGGTACCTGCTGAGTTTGAAGTCTTCTGATTGTTTAGTATTGAGTCTTCATAAATTGGGGTAGCTTAGATGTTTGCTCAAATGTTTTGCTGTTTGCAAATAAATCACTAATGTGTTTACTTGTAATCAGTGTCTTCTGTCTCACTTACCTGCATACCTGTAACATATAAACAGGATTCACCATGGCAACCACTCGGGGTATTATTTTGTCAACCCTTCTGAATCATTTATTATCTGAAACTCATAACCCATGTCAATTTGATCGACATAATTTTCCATTTTGATTTATCATCTCCATTACTTTTGTCTGATAGAGGCTTATTTGAGATCCAACCAAAGATAGCTGGTTGCTGGTTTGGAAATAGAGGAGGGTTGAAGACAATGGGATTGGGCTGGAACACTGCAATATAAATGGGATGGGTTTATATTATTGTGAAGATGGAGAGAAGAGACTGAAGTTTATAAGAAGACTGGTTTACGAAGTCAAGGATGATTGGAACAAGGGAAGGAGCCAGATTCTTTTCCTCTTGACCACAAGAAATATTGATAGGTATTTACCTGTTAGATTCATGAGATCCAACCACCCTTCGGTTGTTGAGTTTCCCCAAGCCCTGAGAAATCCAATGTAGCTGAACCATTTTCAGAATAACCACTGATATATTTTGAGGCTGTAAATCGGAATTAACCATCAGGCAACCTTCTCTAAACCCTAGATTTAGTACAGTTTCAATTACATTTGATAAACACGAGAAATTCTGCAGATGCTGGAAATCCAGAGCAACACACACAAAATGCTGAAGGAATTCAGCAGGTCAGGCAAATGAATAAGCAGTCAACATTTTAGGCTGAGACCTGTTCGGGCCACTTTATCATTTAGAAACATCTGTTGAACTCTTTCTCAGGGAAGGCAATGTTCCTCTACCTCACCCTTACACTTTTATAGGAATAATTTCAGATGGAATGGAAGCTTTCATCTCTAAGAATACGAAGAACATCTCTATAAGTGTAGCTAGATTGAAGGTTTTTGGTTCTTTCAAGTATTTACCAATTACGGTAATTATACCTTTACGAGAATGAAGAGTATACTGACCAATACTAAACTAGGCATGACAACCTGCCTCAGAGTACTGAAATGTTACATTTATCCAGTTATGTTATATGGCTCAGAATGTTGGACAATATCTAGGAACATGAGGAAACGAATTGAAGCAGCAGAGATGTGGTTTTTGAGGAGGATGGAAAGAATATCATGGACGAAACAAATATTTAACGAGGATGTCATGAACAGAGCAAACACAAAAAGAGAAATAAGGTATGAGTTCATGAAAAGGCAAAGTAACTTCACTGGACATGTGATTAGGAAAGAGGAGTTAGAATGCACGGTAATTATGGGAAAGATTGAAGGGAAGAAAGCAAGAGGAAGACAAAGACAAATGATGATGGAGACAGCAGCCAGAGAACTGGAAATGAATACCAATGAATTGATCCACTTGACCCGAAACAGGAGTGTGTGGGCCATGGCAGTCAAAGGTCAAACTGGGCATGGCACCTGATGATGACTACAAAGCAGTGCACTGCCATAAAACATCACCACATATTTGGTGAGCCAAGTGCACCGAGAGGATTTGGGGAGAAAATGCAAAGATCTTTTTCATATTTACCTTAGTTTTGGTAACAAGAATTGTATCAAGGACTGCAGGCTTTTAAATAATACATATCTATTCAGTGGAAATGACGGAGGAGAAGATGGCGGCGCGATGCAGCGCACACGGCCTCTCTGGTGAAATGATATCGTATTTGTAAAATAGGGGCCGTGCACAATCCTGATTTGATGGAGACAGACATAAGAAGCACAGAAGAACATCTGGAGAAACTTCTGAAATGCCTGGTTCGCTGCCACTGCAATTGTGCAATCGAGAATCTCCGGAGGGAAGTCCTCAAATCCTTGGCTTTGCCTGTTGCTGACGGCTGGGGTTGGGGTCAAAGCGCTCGGCAGAGGTGATGCTCGGTGCTCGGTGTCGGAGGGCTGGTTGGAGGCTCAAAGTTTTCGGATGGACTGAGAGTTGGACTGTGGTCGGGTGCTTCCAGGATGCTGCATCGGCAAGTTTGCGGCGCTGGAAGCTCATGACAGGGAGAGTTTTCTTCCTTCTACCGTCTGCGTGAGACGTTTGGACTTTCGAGAGACTTTGAAATTTTTTTTACCGTGCCCATGGTCTGTTCTTCTATTAAATTACAGTATTGCTTGCACTGTTGTAACTATATGTTATAATTATATGGATATTGTCAGTTTTTCAGTCTTGGTCTGACTTGTGTTTCTGTGATATCACACTGGAGGAACATTGTATCACTTCTTAATGCATGCATTACTAAATGACAATAAAAGAGGACTGTGCCTCCTCATAATCTAATCTAATCTAATCTAACCTAGTAAATCAAGGAAAAAGGTAATTTTCACAAGTCATCCTAAAGTTCAGGCTCACCGGAGAAGTACTTTTAAGTTTTTGTTTTCAGGCAGAAAATATTGTTGCTGTTCTCAGAATAGCTGCAGATTATAAATGGCATGATCTGTTTTTGTAGTGTTATTTGGGAAGAGCAAGATAACTTTTTTGTATTGGTTAAGATAGTATCATGTTGCCTTACAGCATTACAGACAACTGCCACAATATAAGAGGTTTAGCATGAAAGAGGTACATATTCAGCTTTCAGACAATCGGGTTTGAACGGTCTTCTGCGCATTAAGGATTTGTATACTGATAACATATTTGATAGTTTTGATAACTTGCGCGGTAAGTATGGCCTTCCGCATAATCATTTTTTTAAATACCTGCAGATTCGCCACTCTGTCAAGGAAAAATTTCCCCCTTTTCCTGATCTACCACCTGCTATGTTATGGGAAAAACTCACTCTTAGCTTTAACAATAAAGGGCTGATCTCTGAACTATACTCTCAGCTGATGTCTTTGGGAGTTCAAGATCCAAACAAAGCTAAGAGTAGGTGGGAGGATGACTTCGGTATGGATCTGGCTGAGGAATATTGGGCAAAAGTATTGAATAGGGTTCATTTCTCATCATCATGTGCTAGACTGGAGCTCATACAATTTAAAGTTTTACACAGGGTACATTTAAGTAAAGCCAGACTTGCAGACATATACCCTGGGACAGACGCTGTCTGTGATGGGTGTTCCTTCTCTCCGACTGGTTTAGTGCATGCATTTTGGTCATGCCCTCAGCTTGATGACTATTGGGCACTGGTTTTTAAAATTATCAGTGAGGTTTTGGGGGTGACACTGAGACCTTGCCCGCTTATAGCTGTATTTGGTGTGGCAGATGATGATTTGGGTTTAAATGCAAGCCAGTCGGATATCATTGCATTTACATCACTATTGGCCCGTAGGAGAATTTTGCTGGTTTGGAAATCTGCCACTCCCCCAACTGCTGCTGCTTGGTTAAAAGATGTGATGTTTTTTCTGAAATTAGAAAAGATTAAATTCACTTTGAGGGGGTCTGTGAAAAAGTTCTATTGGAAATGGGGACCATTCTTATCATATTTTGGGAGTCTTAAGGAATTACCTACTAGTTGAGGGCATTTGGTTGTACTTGGGAAGTTGCCTCCCATTTAACACGCTTATAGTTTACCTCACAGGGTGGTTGATGAATTGTAAATATGAGTGTATTTTGGATCATCTGACACGTTGCAGATGTGTGTGAGCCATCGTCTTGAAGTAGTGTGGGGGTATGGTTGTGAAATGTCCGTACTTGTATTTGTGAACTGTTGTGTTGTAAATATATTAGCTGCCATGATATGTTTGGGGAGGGTGGGTGGGGGGAGGTTTGTTTGGGGGTACGATACAAAAGCAAAATGGAGGAAAATGTAATCTATTATATATTCGGTATTGTGTCATTCCTTCAATAAAAATTTTAAAAATTTAAAAAAAGAAAGAGGTACATATTGTATTTCCGTATTTCTGGTTTGGTTGTATCTTACATCTAGATAAGAGGCAACGGCTCATGTATTTTTCCATAGACTGGACTATTAATATTGCTATATTTCATATTGAATCAAGAGCCAGGAACTTTTTAATTTCCCATTTCTGGCACTTATAAATAAAAATAAATAATTTCCAGTGCCAGGAATGGGAACGGAACACAAAACTCAATGGTTGGACGGCAAGCACAGCTCCATTGAGCAACTTCAAAGTTCACAGTAAATTGATTATTGAAGTACCATATACAATCTTGATATTAATTGTATTGTGAGCATAGTTAATTAATCTAATAACCGTAATAGAATTAATGAACGAGCACACCAGCTGGGTGGACAACCAGTGTGCAAAAGACAACAAACTGTGCAAATACAAAAAGAAGGAATGAAAGAAAAATAGTAATAATAATGGAATCAGTTCAGTATTGAGGTGACTGAAGTTATTCCTTTGTTTTAAGAGGCTGATGGTTGAGGAGTAATAATTGTTCTTGAATACTCCACTATTACAACACAGATAAATTATAATATATATAATATTACAGGATAAACAACAAAGAACAATTCACTCAATAGATATAGTATATGTCACCACATACAATCCTGAGATTCATTTTCTTGCAGGCATACTTAATAAATACATGGAATAACAACGATAAAGGATCAATAAAAGTTCACACCAACTTGGGTGATCAACCTTCAGTGACTTATGGGTTCAAGGCAGTGATAAAAGACAGTAAAAAGCAGAGGGTTTTTTTTTGTCCACGGACTAGCAACAAGTCTCATATTTTTCTGTATGCAGCTCAATAGTACCTTCCTTGAAATATTCCTGAAAGTATTTTCAAGCATCCAGTTAAAATATGCACGTTGCTAATAGGTTACTGATCTTTCTTTGTCATTTATGCTAGTCAAGTAGTTTGTTATGAAGTGTTAAAGGGTCATTATTGCAGCTGCTTCGAGATAGACTGAATTCAGTGGTCCCCTAAAATTGAAATGTATCCAACAAAATTGTTGGTTTCAAAGAACTGGTGTTAAAATTATTTGACACACAAGGAACTGAAGTATCAAATTTCACTCAACTTCATTTGCCCCATCATTGAAATGTTCCCACAACCAATAGATTCACTTTGGTGGATTCTTCATCTCATGTTCTTGATATTTATTGTTTATTATTAATATTATTTTTGTTTTGTATTTGCATGGTTTATTGTCTTCAGCACATTGTTTGTTCATCTCTTTTTCATTGATTCTTCAGTGTTTACTGTGAATGCCCACAATAAAATGAAACTCAGGGTTAGCAACTGGTGACATATAGAAACATTGATAATAAATTTACTTTGAACTTCGAACTTTTTGAAAAATAACGGTTTATAATGCAAAGAATTGGAGTGCTAGAAGATAGTTCTTTAAGTTGTTTTTAAAACTGTTCATGCTTTGCAAAACTTGACAATTATTCAAGTATGCCTCATAATTTATGCTGGTTCACAATTCATTTGCTATGTAATATATTTACTTCCTGTTATTCCTCTGGCGTTTAGGGCAGCAATGAAGGTCCTCCGTCTCTGATGGTGTTCAGGGCTTTGTTAATCACGTCAGCAACTTCCTCTCTGTTTTCACTAGTGTCAGTCACGCAAGTCCCGGGTGAAGACTCAGGAATACCGTCGCATTCAGATGTAGAAGGATTCTTCATTGCTGTTTTAGTAACAAGTTTGTTTTGCCAGTCAGGGTTGTTAGTGCTGAGCCGAACCCCTGATCCTGGAGGACCGATGGACCAGTCTCAGTCTGGCCTCTACCCTTTGACCTACTTGGCATGGGTGACCCTATCAAGAAGCATAACATAAAGCCCTGACTCAAGCCAACATAGTTCTCTGGGTCATTGAGGTACGCAAGCCTCCAAATCCTACAACAAGGTTGTGTTTCTCTTGGAAGAGCTACATAATATAGTTATACTTTATTAGCATCATATGTGTATTAATATCAACTAATATTGTAATTTCAATGCTTTTACGCTGTAATTACATACTTATTCCTGGAACGTAAAATATTACTGGAATCCCATTGTGCATAAAAATTGTATCATATGTAATTGACAGTAATTGAGAATTGTTAGAAGAGAAAACTTCATTAAAATTTTACGAGGGTTTATGAATTGACAACCAACATGCTTACATTTATGGCAGACTTTGATCTGCTTCATGTCGGCTTAACCTTCTGGTCGTTGAGATACTACTCATAGTCTTGGAGAATTATAGCTATAAAGACACTTTAGCCCAGCAGTTACATTTTCGACATAATCCAACCACATAATGTGCCACTTAATCTTTCGGTTTTTCAGACAAACGTCTAAAATTGCTTTCAAGGTTCACCTGGAGGCCGGCTACTACTCTGAGCTTGCGATGCACAGATTTCTTTCAGGACACACTTAACACCAAGCTGCTGCTAGGAAGCTCAGAAAGGGATTATACTTTACATTCAAGCCAAGAAGATTTAGAGTCATTGCCATTGACATCAAAGAGACAGCTGACCTCAGAATATTCGGCACTTTGGTCCTGCTGTTCAAATGTTGGCTTTGAGCATAGCTGTGTGTATCCAGCTCTCTGCATCAAGACTTCTTATTACATATTGAATTAACCACATTCTGCAATTGCCAACAGCTGCTTGATTGCAGTTTACTGGGAGTATTGCTATATTTATGATAATATTAAAGCTGTAAGTATGACCAGTTGAATTTAATGTCACAAATTACAAATGGCATTGTCTTTCCATTTCAAAATATGAATACATGGTGCGTCATTGGCACCAGCCTACCTGTCAAGGATATATATACAGAAAAATGCTGGATAAAGGCCAACAATATCATAGAAGATCCCACCCTCCCTGTTTGTGGTCTGTTGGTCCCACTCCCATTAGGGAGAAGACTATATAGTCTCCATATCAGGACCACCTGACTCAAAAACAGTTCCTTTCTCCAGGTAGGAAGGCTGATTAATACTCCCACCCACTAAGTCCACCACTACTTTAATATTTCCTGTCAGTCACTTTATGGTATAATATGGCACTACTGAAGGCATGTGACAGCTTTCTGGCAGATCTAAAGGAAAGAGAATAGAATAATAGCATTACTTATAACATCTTTCACGAAGCAAATTGTGGTGAACTATTACCACAAACAGTGAGGAGGCAGGCAGAGGCAAGGCTGGTTCGGGGGATGAGCCAGGTAGACATTGCAAGGCGCAATATATTCAAGCCGTCGGGTTCACAGACGGCCACTGGAGATGGAGTGAGCGATTTGGCGAGGAGTCGATAAGGAAGAGTTTCGATGACCATCCACCTTACCCAGATGTAAGGTTGGATCATTCCAAGCACCATCAATTCAGTGCGATTGAGAACTGCTTTGGTCTGGTCGCTCCAGCAGATTGTGGCGTTGGGCCACCCAAGTGCAGCGTGGTGCTGGGTTTCAGGTGCTGGAGTGTGGCAGGACTCAGTGCTTGGACAAGTTATCACTGGCACAGGCAGTCTGGAAGCCCGACTGTTGGCAACTGAGTTGAGGGTTGGGCTGATTTTGCTCACACTTCCACGAATGTTTGTTCTTTTCCCCACGGTGCCGAGACTGTGAACTGAGTTTTGGAGCACCATGAATTTAAGAGTTATATACTTTGATAATAAATTAACCTGCATAGATTTCTGGATTATTGAGATCTATTCTGCAGCGGGTGTGACTATACAAAAAGGACGAGTTGCCCTCGAATCCGTGAGGGACAAATATTCTTCTGGGCAGGTTTACTAGAGCTGTTAGGAGTGGTTTAAACTAATATGGCAGGAGGATGGAGATCAGTATGATAGAGCTAAGGGTGAGCCAGCAGGTTTATAAATTGATGATGGGTGTAACATGGATGTTAGGAAGGACAAGCCAATGATTAGGTACAAATGTAGACAGAGCAAAGAGTTAAATTGTACCACTGAGGCAAAATTCAAAAGGGTGAAGAATGCACAACTGACTGTGCAGTATGTAAATGCGCATACCATTTGTGATAAGGTCGACAGACTTGTGATGCAATTAAAGATTGGTCGGTATGACATCATAGGTATCGTTGAATCCTGGCTGGAAAAAGGCCATAGATGGAAGCTTAATGTCAATAGATATACTTTGTAGTGAATGCAATGTTGGCACTTATTTCAAGGGGAATAGAATATAAAAGCAAGGAGGTAATGCTGACAGGTGTATGGGGTTGAGTGGGATCCGGGATCAGCCATGATGGAATGGCCTAATATTGCTCCGATGTCTTATGGTCTTATGGAACCTTTGCAGCTTTGACTGATCTGGGTGCTCTGTGTTTATGCCCTGCTGGTGTGATGAACTGGGACGAGGCTGAGGCTTACTCTGGCTGCTCTGGGAGCGGATCTGGGACCCAGTCTGGTTCAGAATGATGTTCACTTGCTTCGATTGTTTGCCTGATTTTGTTTTTTTTTTCTTCTCTCTCTCTCTCTTTCTCTGCCCAGTGGTTTTTGGTCTTACTTTTTTAAAAAATTATGTTATTCGGCTTTATTGCTTTGTGGCTGCCTGTAAGCAGACAAATTACAAGGTGTACAGTTTACACATTCTTTGATAGTAAGTGTGCTTTGAATCTTTGAATGTACAACCTAGCATTACTTTATGGACATACAATCAATCCATGTACAAAACGCACTCCATCCCCCACACACAGCTACACCACCACTGCTTTATTATTTCCTGTCAGATTTCATATATGCACAGTCATTCCTGTGCCTAGCATCACTTTATGGACGTGCAATCAACCTGCATCTATAAGCTATTTATGTATTTATTGTGTTTTTTATTATTGTGTTCTTTATCTTACTGTGTTGTTTTTGTGTGCTGTATTGGATCTGGAAGGAGAATTATTTCATACTCCTTTTCACTTGAGTATTGGAAATGACATTAAACAATCTTGAATTGTGAATCTTGAAATTGTATCGGACTGGAGGTAAAATGATTCTGCTTATTCAGGTTGATGCAACACAGGGCCAATAATAAGACCCTCCCTTGGGGAAGCAGCAAACTATGTGAGAAACACTGAAGGATTATCTCCATCTTCCAGTTCCTTCCTTTTATGTTTCTTCATAAATGTTAACAGTTCCAGAACAATAGTCTCATTTGGGAATAGCCCTTGAAACCCATTTGCAAAAGCTTTTCTTCCCCCATGGGCAATGGCACGAATCAATTTAATAAGTAGGAAGGCTAATGTTGCTCATTGTTTTCAGATCAAAGAAGATTCATCAAATATTTATTCCTTGGCTGTACTGCTCATTTAATTGCAGGAGTTGGGAACTGAATGTAAAAAGACCATAAGCAGGAATAGGCACATTCACCCATTGAACCTTCTCTAACATTTCATACGATCCTGGCTGACACAATCTTGCTTTCTCTCCACATGCCCTTGAGTTTCAAAAATCTGTTTTGAATACATGCAATGAGCCCACCCCCATAGTTCTCTGGGCTACAGAATTACAAAGTGTGAATAGGTAAATTGTTTTTTGAACATTACATATAAAGAGGTACAGCGAAATCTCTGTATTGCATGCCAGCTGCACAAACCATTCCATTACACAGTGCATTGAGATAGTACAAGGTAAAACAATAAGAAAATACTGAATAACATTCAAGATTCAAAGTACATTTATTACCAAAGTATATATGCTATATACAATCCTGAGATTCGTCATACTGCAGATAGCAATGAAACAAAGGAACACTACGGAACTCATTCAAAGAAAACACTCAATGTGCAAAAATGGGAACAAATCATGCAAACAGCAAAAAGCAATCGAATGCCGCACAGAATATTAAACATCAAACCGCAGAGCCTAGAGATGGTCTAGGAATGTTCAGCTTAGTTCTGTTCAGTCCAGTTCAATATAACGCTCTGGCCGTTTGTTGATTGCAACCCATAGAGACATTCCAGCCCAATCAAAATTGCACGAGATAGCAATTAAAAAAAGGAACCAAAAACACATATAAGATGAACTGCAAAGTTCTCCAATGCACAAAAGGTGCCAATCAAACCTTGTCCAAAACCTAAAAGCCTCTGGCACCTTCCTCGGTCAACATCAAGCGGGAGGAAGACAGAGACTGGTCAAATGAAGGCAGGTGGAGCTGATGACCCACCTGTTTTCCGCTCTTGTCCTCATTGATTTCAATCTTGTTTGGTGCTTTATTCAATGAGAAATAGAATGGGCTCATGCCACATCTCCCAACCTCTTGGCCTCCAGGCTACACACTCCGCTCCAAACCTCCCAAAGCACCAGATCACACAATCGGCCCAATAACACCAAATTAAAATCTAAATCACAGATTCCAATTGCATGCAACAGGAATTCTGCAGATGCTGGAAATTCAAGCAACACACATCAAAGTTGCTGGTGAACGCAGCAGGCCAGGCAGCATCTCTAGGAAGAGGTACAGTTGACATTCAGGCCTGACGAAGGGTCTCGGCCTGAAACGTTGACTGTACCTCTTCCTAGAGATGCTGCCTGGCCTGCTGCGTTCACCAGCAGCTTTGATGCGTGTTGTTCCAATTGCATGCAGCAGATAACTTGTTGCAGATTATAGGGAAAGTGAAGTGCTTAGACAATAAGACAATAAGTGCAAGACCACATCAAGGTAGATCTCGAGGCCTGTAGTCCATCTTATCATACTAGGGAACTGTTCAATAACCTTATAGCAGCAGGGAAGAAACTGTCCTAGAACCTGGTGGCATGTGCTTTCAGGCTTTTATATCTTCTGCCTGATGGGAAGGGGAGAGAAGAGAAAATGTCCTGGGTGGGTAAGATCTTTGACTTTATTGGCCTTTTTACTGAGGCAGTGAGGGGAGCAACCTTCTGAGCGGAAATAAAAATGTTCTTTCTTAGCCCCATCTTAAATGAGCAGACCCTCATTCTGATACTCAACAGTGGGTCATGATTGATGAAAGAAGAGATTGTTCAAGTGTTTGGCATGCTTTCATGCAATGGCACTCAACCATGCATGATGCCTTCAAGAAAGTGAGGAAAATAAACTTCGAAGTAAATTTTATTATCGAAGTACATGTCACCACGGACAACCCTGATTCCTTTTCCTGTGGGCATTATCAGCAAGTCTATAGAATAGTAACTATAACAGGATCAATGAAAGATCCAGTAAAGTACAGAAGACAACCAACTGTGCAAATGCAGATATAAGTTAACAGCAACACATAACGAGAACATGAAATAACAAGATAAAGTGTTCTTAAAGTGAGATCAATAGTTGTGGGAACATCCCAATGGATGGGGAATACAAAATACTCTGCAGGTGCTGGGGTCAAAGCAACACACACAACACGCTAGAGGAACTCAGCAAGTCGGGCAGCATCCATGGAAATGAACAGTCAATGTTTCGGACCAAGACCCTTCGTACATTGACTGATCGCTTCCACGGATGCTGCCCGACCTGCTGAGTTCCTCCAGCATGTTGTGCATGGTCCAATGGATGGGGAATCAGGTGCAGTTCAGAAGCCTGATTGTTGTGGGGTAGTAACTGTTCCTGAACCTGATAATGCAAATCTTGAGGCTCTTGTACCTTCTATCTGATGGCAAGGGATCTGGCCCGAAACGTCGACTGATCGTTTCCAAGGATGCTGCCCGACCTGCTGAGTTCCTCCAGCGTGTTGTGAGTGTTGCTTTGACCCCAGCATCTGCAGATTATTTTGTGATTTTAAAGTGCATGACCTGGCTGGTGAGGGTGTCTGATGCTGCTTTCCTACAACAGCGATTCATGTAGATTTTTTTTTAGATTAGATTATGAGGACACGCAGTCCTCTTTTATTGTCATTTAGTAATGCATGCATTAAGAAATGATACAATGTTCCTCCAGAATGATATCACAGAAACACAAGACAAACCAAGACTGAAAAAAAATGACAAAAAGCACATAATTATAACATACAGTTACAACAGTGCAAAGCAATACCATAATTTGATAAAGAACAGACCATGGGCACGGTAAAAAAAAGTCTCAAAGTCTCTCAAAAGTCCCATCATCTCATGCAGATGGTTGAAGGGAGAAACTCTCCCTGCCATGAGCTTCCAGCGCCACAAATTTGCCGATGCAGCATCTTGGAGCACCCGATCACAGTCTAACTCTGAGTCCGTCTGAAAACTTCGAGCCTCCGACCAGCCCTCCGACACCGAGCACCGAGCACCATCTCTGCCGAGTGCTTCGACCCCACCCCGGCAACAGGCAGCAGGCAAAGTTGAGGATTTGGGGCCTCCTCCTCCAGAGATTCTCGATCGCACAGTAGCAGCGGCAGCGAAGCAGACATTTCAGAAGTTTCTCCAGATGTTCCTCCTGCTTCTCACGTCTGTCTCCATCAAGTCAGGATTGTGCACGGTACCTATTTAACAAATACAATATTATTTTGGAGCGGCCGAGCATGCTGCGTCGCGCCGTCATTTTTTCCTCCCCTATTTGTTCAATGGTTGGGAGGGCTTTCCCTGTGAGTACTGGTCTGAGTCCACTACTTTTTGTAGGATTTTTCATTGAAAGGCTTTGGTGTTTCCATACCAGCCATGATAGAGCCAATCAATATACTCTCCACCACGTACCTATAGAAGTTTGTCAAAATTGTTGCTGTTGTGCTGAATCCCCACAGTCTCCTAAGGAAGTAGAGGAATTGCCGTACTTTCTTTGCAGTGGCGCTCAACATGCTGGATTCGGGACAGGTGCTCTGAAATAGTAGCACCCAGGAATTGAAAGTTACTGACCCTCTCTACCTCTCCACCATAAACAGTGGATCTTATTGTAGCAGGATCTCATTGTAGAATGAAAGATAAAATGTTACCTTAGACCCAAAATGTAAAAGATAACAGCATCCTTAAATTATTTCTCAAACAGCAACAGGGACACATATTTTTAGCAGCCGTCCAAGAACCTTCCATAATGGAAGCAAGAGTATACTATGATTTCTTCACCTGCCACTTCATTCAAGACAACCAACTGATCTTGGCCTCTGCTGATGACACTTCATTGATTGGCCTAATCTCAAATAATAATGAGTCAGCCTGCAGAGAAGAAGTCATCACCCGACACAGAAATGTCAAGAAAACAATCTCTCCCTCAATGTTGCATGGATAAGTCTGCTTTTGAAATCCCATCCCTGATTACTATGTATCTACCTGAGAAGGCCATAATAGATGAAATACTTCTCCCATAACACTTTTACTACCGTAGATGCCCTCTGGCCCTTGGTAGGAAAAGCCTGAGCACATCTGGGATAGTGCTCTGTGACGACCAAGACATTCGCCGTGTTGCTGGCATCGGGTTCTATTGACAGGAAATCCATACACACCAGTTCCACAGGCCCCGCACTCTGCAAGAGGGACAAGGGAGCTGCGCGCATAGGCAGTGTCTTCTGTCATATGATCGAATGCACGACTTGCAGTATTCTTCGACCTCGGATTCCACCCGGGGCCAGTAAAACCAGTGTCTGAGCAACCCATCAGTCTTTTCCACCCCTAGGTGTCCAGAATCATCAAGAAGTGATTTCAACGCAATCTTCCAATACTTCCCTGGCAGAACCAGCTGGCAACGCTGGGGTCGGTCTGGGGGTGACGTGACCCAGTGTAAGATCTAGTTCCGCAACTCCAACTGAGGCTATTCTCTCAGTAATGGAGGCACTGACACATGTTTTGTCTTCTCCGCCTGAGCCATGTCTCCCTTTTCCACCGCTGACCAAATGGAACCAATGCCCAGATCATCTCGCTGAGCAGCAGCCACTTCCACAGAGCTCAATTCCAGTAGCTGGTTTGTCTTCAGAGCAGTCAGGTTACAGTAAACTTGTGGAAAGGCGTCATCAGAGCTCTCAATTGATCCACCGTTCTCTCCTGCCCCTCCTTTCCCTCTGCCTTCACAGTGATGGCAAACTGACACATGGCCTTCACCCCAGGGGCAGAAACGCTCTCCCACTCCTCGTCCATGACCAGTCTCCCATGCGCCCATCGGGACAAAGCATCAGCATCAATGTTCCAGCTTCCCAGTCAGTACTTCAGGCTGAAATCACAGGCAGACAACGTGCCAACCACTGATGGCCTGTGGCATCCAGTTTCGTCGAGGTCAGGATAAGAAGTTAGAAGGTTGTTGTCCGTCCTCACCTCAAACTTGGCCCCGTAGAGGTAGTCACTCAGCTTATCCACCACCACCCATTTCAATACCAGAAATTCCAACTTGTGCATGGGATAGTTTTTCTCGGAGGGCTCCAGACTCCGGCTGTCAAACGCAATGGGCCTCAACCCGGAACCCTGATCCTGATACAGGACGCCCCTTAAACCCTCTCAGCTTGCACCTGTGTGCAGTATATATGGCGATCGGGGGTCCGCAAAAGCCAGTACAGGCGCCTGGGTCAGCAGCAACTTCAGCGACTGAAAGGCCTCCTCACGTTTTGCATCCCAGCTTGGTCCAACATTTCTCTCATTGGATAGTCCCCACATTCCAAAGCCCCGTTATCTCTATCATAACCCAAACATTGCTGCTACAGGGAAACCATTACATTAGCAGTGAAACATTACAGAGAGGCCATTACATTAGCAATGAAACCTTACAGCATGTTACAAAGAAAAGCTGGATAATATTCAAGCAACACACATAAAATGCTGGAGGAACTTAGCAGGCCAGGCAATATCTATGGAAAACAGTACAGTTGACATTTTGGGCTGAAATCCTTCTGCAGGACTGGAGGGAAAGAAAATGAGAAGCAGATTTATAAGGTGGGGGGAGTGTACGGAGAGACACAAGGTGATAGGTGAAACCAGGAAAGGGAAGGGTGATGTAAAAGAGCTGGGTAGGTGATTGATGAAAGAAATACAGGGCTGGGGAAAGGAGAATCTGATAAGAAAGGACAGAAGGCCATGGAAGAAAGAAAAGGGGGGAGGAGCACCAGAGGGAGGCGATGGGCAGGCAAGGAGATACGGTGAGAGAGGGGAAAGGGGAGGGGAATGGGGGGGAGGGGGTGAGGCATTACCAGAAGTTCGAGAAATCAATGTTCGTGCCATCAGGTTGGAGGCTACCTAGACGGAATATAAGATGTTGTTCTTCCAACCTGAGTGTGGCTTCATCACAACAGGCCATAGATTGACATATCAGAATTGGAATGGGAAGTGGAATTAAAATGGTGGCCATTGGAAGGTCCCTCTTCTTGTGGATGGAGCATATGTGCTCGGCAAAGCGGTCTCCCAATTTATGTTGGGTCTCACCGATATATAGTAGGCCACACTGGAAGCACTAGATACAATATACGACTTCTACAGACTTATAAAGTGTCACCTCACCTGGAAGGACTGTTTGGGGCCCTGAATGATAGTGAGGGAGTAGGTGTAGGGGCAGGTGTATCACTTGTTCTGCTTGCAAGGATAAGTGCCAGGAAGGAGATCACTGGGGAGAGGTGAATGGACAAAGGAGTCATGCAGGGAGCTATTTGTGCAGAAAGCAGAAAATGGGGGTGAAGGAAAGATGTGCTTGGTGGTGGGATCCTGTTGGAGATGGCTGAAGTTCCGGAGAATTATGCAGAGGCTGGTGGGGTCATATGCCTTGTCCTCTTATACTGAGGAAAGCACACAAAAAACAGTCAAAATTGAAGTTCAAAGAATGAACACGTATTGGAGGAACATAATGAACAATTGAGGTAATTACTACATAATTTTAAACCAACTTTGATGCAGTTAGTTCAAAACTTAAAGTAAACAGCAAACTATTTAATAGAAAAGATTAAACAAAATGAGGTAAATAGATATTTTCTACTCTGCCAACAATTATTAACTTCTTTAAAAATGGTCCCCTAACACCTCTGACTAAAAACAAATTAGTCTGCAGATGCTGGGGTCAAAGCTACACTCGGAGTCCTGATGAAGGGTTCCGGCCCAAAACGTCAACCGATCTTTTCCACGGATGCTGCCCGACCTGCTGAGTTCCTCCAGCGTGTTGTGAGTGTTGCCTCTGACTAAAGCATCTGAGAGACACATAGAGGAATTAAAACTTTGTAAATGGAATTTTATCCTAATATCTTCTCAGATATAATAGTCATAAGTTATCAAACATATCAGGTCTTGAAAAATAGCAGTGTTATATTTACTCCATAAGACCATAAAATATAAGAGCAGAATTAGGCCTTTTGACTCATCAAGTCTGCTCTACCATTCCAACATAGCTGATTTATTATTGCTCTCAACCCAATTCTCCTGCTTCTCCCCATATCATTTCATGCTCTGACTAATCAAGAACATGTCAACCTCCACCTTAAGGATACCCAATGACTTGGCCTCCACAGCCATCTGTGGCGATGAATTCCACAGATTCACTACCCTCTGGCTAAAGAAATTCCTGCTCTTCTCTATTCTAAAGGGATCACCCTTTGGTCCTGGATTCTCCCACTATAGGACACATTCTCTCCGCATACACTCTACTTCGGCTTTTCAAAAGTCAGTTGGTTTCAATAAGATCCCTCCTTCATTCTTTAAACTCCAGCCAATACAGGCCCTTGGCCTTCAATCACTTCTCATGTGTCATCCCTTTCACAGGACCATTGCTGTGAACCTCCTCTCAGGCTGAAGCAGGCAGGAACGCTTAGTGGGCAACCTTCAACTACAATTGTTAATGACAAATGGGATTTTGACTTAAAAAAAACCTATCACACACAAAGTTTTGCTGTCAGGAAAGTTGAGTTTATGTTCTGAAAAATTGGCTTCAACTTGAAATATCAATATTGTTTTTTCTTTCCACAGATGCTGCGTGACACGCAATGCGTTTCAAGCATTTTTTTAAAAATTTCGATAACATAACTTTAGATAACATCAGTGGATCATTAACAAATCGTTAACTGAATTTATCCTGGATACTTTTGGGGATTATGAAGTGATAGAAGGAGGGAAAGATATCCTAGTTCATTTATCGTTGATGACACAAATATTGTTCACAGAATTTCAATTGTTAATGAGATGGCATACAGGAGAAAGATAGATCAGCTGGTTGAGAGGTGTCATAGCAACAATCTTGCACTCAACGTCAGTAAGCCCAAAGAATTGATTATAGATTTCAAAAAGGGTAAGACGAGGGCAGACACACCAGTCTCATCGAGGGATCAGGAGTGGAAAGTGTGAGTTCCTGGGTGAGTTCAAGTTCCTGGGTGTGTGTCAACACCCCTGCGGATATATCCTGGGCCCAGTATATACTGTAGATACAGCTCCAAAGATAGCGGATATGTTTCACTTGGAGATTGAAGAGATTTGGTATGTTACTAAAGACACTTGTAAATTTCAACAGATATACCATGGAGAGCATTCTAACTGGCAAACATCACCCAGGACATGCTGTCTTGGGAATTTTGAAGAAGATTATCAATATCGGAAATATTCGGAGAACACCTCTGGAGAGAGCAACAGAGCTGAAGATTCAGATCAATAATCCTACAAATTTCTATAGATGTAATATGGAGAGCATTCTAACTGGTTGCATCACTACTTGGTATGGAGAGGCCATGGCACGGGAGCAGATAAAGCTGCAGGAGGATATAAACTCAGTCAGCTCCATCATGGGCACTAGCCTCCCCAGCATCCAGGACATCTTCAAGGAGCGATGCTTCAAAAAGGTGGCGTCCGTCACTAAGGACCCCGATCACCCAGGACATGTCCTCTTCTCATTGCTACCATCAGAAAGGAGGTAGAGGAGTCTGAAGGCACACACTCAATGATTCTTCCCCTCTGCTATCAGGTATCTGAATAGATATTGAACCAATGATCACAATCTCACTACTTTAGTTTCTCTTTTTCAACTACTTATCTGATCTAACTTTTTAAATATACAATATATGTATTTCTTATTCTAATTTACAGTTTTATTATTATGTATTGCAATGTACTGCTGCCACATAACAAGTTTCACAACACACTATTACAGCTCGGGGCATTGGAATTTGAAGGTCAATACTGATGTCATCTGTAAAAAGCACACACAAAATGCTGGAGGAACTCAGCAGGCCAGGCAGAGTCTAAGGAAAAAGTCAACGTTTTGGGCCGAGACCCTACAGCGAGACTGAAACGTCGACTGTACTCTTTTCCATAGATGCTACCTGGCCTGCTGAGTTCCTCTGGCATTTTGTGCGTGTTGCTTGGATTTCCAGCATCTGCAGATTTTTTCTTGTTTGTCATCTGTAAAGAGTCTGTACATCCTCCTCATGGGATGCGTGGGTTTCCTCTGGGTGCTCCGGTTTCCTCCCACAGTCCAAAGATGTACTGATTTGTAGGCTAATTGGTGATTATAAATTGCCCTATGATTAGGCTAGGGTTAAAAAGATGGGCTGCTGGATGGTGCAGCTTGTTTAACCAAAAAAGACTTGTTTCACGCTGTTTGTCTAAATAAAATAAGATTAAAATAAATGATTCCATGTGGATTTTAAATTCAGCAAAAGAGGAATAATGCACAACAGACATAAAATGAACTTCCAGCTCAGTGTTGCTGTTTTTCATTTGGCACAGAATGAGAGTTCCTTCCTGATGTTCCCATTCAATACAGAGGAATTAATATAAATGCTGGATTGCACGGCTTGGCACACCATTATAAAATCAGTAGGTCAAAAGAGAAATCTTAAACACACTAAGTACATTTTAGAACCAATATTTTTGCCAAAATAGATTATTGGTCCAATACAAACTATTCAATTCCACAGATGTGCCTTGATCCAGTATATCACAATGCACATCAGTATAAGCTAATGTTTGCTTGATTTCATGAGTTATATTCTGTTGTCAATTTCAACGTGTAATCTCAATGTTAAATTATAGAAAACACTCGCCAGCCTATATTTAATTATTGTGTCTCCAATTCCTGACGAGTTTGAGGTGAGCAAGACTATCCCCCCCCCCCACGACCACATTCTAACCATTTTTTACAGGAACACCATTGAGAGTGTCCTGACCATCTGCTTCAATAAATATTCATTACTTGTTTGTTTGCTAATCTTGCCTTTCTAGATACAGTTGCTGCCATTTGTAAGATCGTAAACAAGTTGTGAGTAAGCTAAATAATAGCTTGTTTAATTACTGACCGTAAATGGAAGTCAGTCTTCAGTTCTTAAAATGTAAATGGTACATACTAATCAGTTTGAAGTTAAAACAAAGTATTGTCTATAGAACACCTTTCCCTTCTGCCATCTGATTCCTAAATGGACGTTGAATCTTTGGACACTATCTCACTTTTTTTTAATATACATTATTTCTGTTTTTGCATTAAAAAAAATCTATTCAATGTACGTAAGTGATTTACTTGTTTATTTATTATCATTATTATTTCTATTTTATTTATTTATTTTTTCCTCTCTGCTAGATTACGTATTGCATTGAACTACTGGTGCTAAGTTAACAAATTTCACATCACATGCCGGTGATAATAAACCTGATTCTGATGCCCTATCTGTGCTAAGCAGGTGCCAGCTGATAGTGTCCTGTCTTGCTGCTTGAGAGATACAGTGTAAGGTAATGTGTTGTTTAATTAGGGCTGCTTCAAACAGACAAGCTGATTCTAAATTGTTCGGAGTTTAGGGAAGCTTGCAAAACAGATGACTAATTAGCATATTAAATAACTGATGCATTTATGGTTGGGAGTTTTATGAACTCAGGTAAGTTAGCTTTGGAGCACTAATTGTGAAATGTGAACATTAAACTGGGGATTATGTCTCCAAAATGCATTTAGACAGTTTGTGCTAAAAGGGTACCTGAAGAAATATCATGTGTGTGTGAAACCACCCCAATGGGAAAGAAGCTGTATAAATGTAGAGAACAGTTTAAATTTATTAGGAAAGGGGTAACAAAACTTAAAGAACATGGAAGAAACATGGGATGAACTGGAATCCAGTCCTTTGGTTTGGTTTCTGCAACGGACTTTATCATCTGCATTGTGCTATGTCTTTGAAGTTTATAGGAATTGTACCTGTGGTTTTGAAATCTTTTGTACTTTGTGTTTTAAAAATGGTTTGCAATTGGAGAAGTTTAAGATGGAAATCCTCTATCAGTTTTAAATGTGCTTGAACATATTGTTTGGATTTGTTTGTTCAGGTAGTGTTGAAGAAACAGAGCACCTGCAGAGAGACTTAGATAGTTTAGGGGAATGGGCAAAGAAGTGGCAAATGAAATACAAAGTTTGAAAGTGTATATTCATGCACTTTGGTGGAAGAAATAAACAGAAAGATTCTTATTTAGATGGGGAGAGAATTCAAACTGCAGAGATGCAAAGGGACTTGGGAGTCCTTGTGCAGGATACCCTAAAGGCTAACCTCCAGGTTGAGTTGGTGATGAAGAAGGCAAAAACAATGTTGGCATTCATTTCTAGGGGTATAGAATATAAGAGCAGGGATGTGATGTTGAGGCACTCATGGGATCACACTTGGACTATTGTATGCAGTTTAGGGCTCCTTATTTTAGAAAGGATATACTGACATTAGGGAGGGGTCAGAGAAGATTCACGAGAATGATTCCAGAAATGAAAGGGTTATTGTATGAGGAACATCTGACAGCTCTTGGTCTGTATTCCCTGGTGTTCAGGAGAATGAGGGGGCATCTCATAGAAACATTCCGAATGTTAAAAGGCCTAAACAGATTAGATATGGCAAAGTTATTTCCCATGGTAGGGGAGTCTCGGACAAGAGGGCACGACTTCAGAATTGAAAGACGTCCATTTAGAACAGAGATGCGGAAAAACTACTTTTGTCGGAGGGTGGTAAATCTCTGGAGTTTGTTGCCACAAGCAGCTGTGGAGGCCAAGTCATTGGATGTATTTTATGCAGGAATAGGTAGGTTCCTGATCAGCCAGGGCATCAAAGGGTATGGGGAGAAAGCAGGGGAGTGTGGATGACTGGAAGAATTGGATCAGCCCATGATTGAATGGTGGAGCAGACTAGATAGGCTGAATGGTCCACTTCTGCTCCTATACCTTATGGTCTTTTGAGATTTAAATTGTATCACTGAAAATAAATGAACTATGCGTTAAACTACTTTGTTATCGGGAGATATCTTCTCCTTGGTTGGAAGAGGAGACCCACCACTCAAATAGTGGATATTGGCAGTTAAGCTCACCATGAAGAATAAACAGGGAAGTGAATTAGCCTTTGAAGATTGGTAGTACAGTATTATCTCTCTTTAATTAGAGTACTCATGGCTATTTATATCTGTTGGAGCTTACGGTCATTGTTTGAGTTTAGCACTTTCCAGTCAGCAAGCACAAAATCATAGCACTGCATCACATTCTGGAATGGGAATTGCAAGGCATCTGACCATAAGACCCTACTAAGGATTATGAGGACTGCCAAGCGGATTATCACGGCTTCTCTTCCACCCTTCTGAGATATTTATCATCTGGCTGGAGGTACCAAAGCATTAGTACAAGCACTTTTAGAATGGGAAACAGTTTCTTCCACAGACCATGAAACTACTGAACTACCTGTCACCACCCTGGCCATATCACGTATGAAGCACCAGTAGCATTATACTGTCTACTTTTTTAACTTACGTTGCAAAAGCACCTTATTATTTGTTAATTTATTCGTGGTGATACTAATTTATGTTTTGTGTGTGAGTTATATGTACTGTATTGTGCACCTTGGGCCAGAGGAAGCAGGAGAATATCTGCAGATGCTGAAAATCCGAGCAAAACACACAAAATGCTGGAAGAACTCAGCAGGCCAGGCAGCATCTATGGAAAAAAGATGTCAGTCGAAATGTCAACTGTACTTTTCTCCATAGATGCTGCCTGGGCTGCTGAGTTCCTCCAGCATTTTGAGTTGGTCTGGAGGAATGTTGTTTTGCTTGGCGGTATACATGTGTATGGTTGAATGACAATAAACAAACTTGAAAAGCGTCAGAAAGACATGTAGTCTGTTCATGACACAATTCAAACCGCAAGCATTATGTGAGAAAAAGTGAATAAACAACAAGTTTCTGCAATTTCAAAACATATGGAAAAGTGGGTGAGAAAAAATATTTAGTGCAATCTTACCAGTTTTCTACTAGGTTACAGAGGAGCAATAATTTTATTAAGTAGAATCTTAGGCTTAACACCCAAAATAGTTTAAATCAGGGGTTCCCAACTTTTCTTGTGCCATGAACCCCTACCATTAACCGAGGGGGACCCCAAGTTATACTTCACTTTCAAGTTGCGAACCATTGGCCTAAAAGTTTGCGCGGGGATAACTTCACTCACCCCAATACTGAATTGATTGTACATCCTATAGACTCACTTTCAAGGACTCATGTTCTCAATATTTATTGCTTATTTATATATTATTATTATTATCTTTTTTTTATATTTGCAGTTTGTTGTCTTTTCCACATTGGTTGTCTATCCACCTTTGATGAGTGTGGATTTGTGCTGATTCTGTTGTGATTCTTTTCCGTTTCTGTGAATGCCTGCAAGAAAATGGAAGTGACATAAATGCACTTTGATAATAAATTTACTTTGACCAGCAAAAGCTTTCAAGCATGTTGTTCAATGTGACAGAAGATCTTGAAAATGCAGTTCTTTGCAGGAACCATCACCTCAACTTGCAAAGCTCAAGTGGAACGTCCAATGTCATTACATCAAGTCATCGTAGAGTCCTGATGGATGAGTCGATAGTAGTAGGGAATATTGAAACTGATAATGTTCTCCCAAAAGAAAGGTAGAAATTAAATTTACAGAACATTCCTTCTAGTTGAAAATAATTTGTTACTTTTAAATGACAAGGTATTTGGGGGAAAGTTCTTCAAAATTGTCACCTGCACTAGCTTTTCGGGCAAAATTAAGACGAACAGGAGAAGAAACTGTATCACCCATGCTACGAAGGACCATGTGACATTAAAACTCCAGTTACCCAGAGAGGTGCTCTTCCTCTAAATTACGTTTGGGTTCACTCTGGCAGTAGGATCAGCAGAGGACAGAGAGGTGAGTATGGAAGTGGGGATGGGAGTTGAAATGGCCTATAACCAGGAGATCAAGATTTCCATAGGATTGAGAGCATCACTCAAGTGAAGGCACTACTGGCCAAGTGTGCTTCCACACTGATCACTGAAAGTGTAATGTCATTTACACGTTACTCCTGATGAAGGTTCTCAGCCCAAAACATCACTTGTTCATTTCCCTCTGTAAGTGCTGCCTGACCTGCGTTTTTGTGTTCCAGATTTCCTGCAACAGTTGAATCTTTTGTGGACAGGAGGGTAGTTAGTCAAAACTGACCAACATATCACCAGCTCCAACCTACCCGCCATCAGGGACATATGTACAGAAAGGTGCCAGAAAAAGGCCAGCAACGTTATAAAGGATCCCACTCACCCTGCTTAGGGACTGTCTGTCCCACTCCCATCAGGGAGGAGGTTAAGTGGCATCAATGTCAGGACCACCAGACTGAAGAATAGTTACTTTCCCCAAGCAGTAAGGTTGAACAACTGCCCCACCCACTAACCCACCCCACTGCACCTCCACGACCACTACTTTATCATTCCTGCCAGTGTCACCGTTTCTGCTGCATTGGATCCAGAGTAACAATTATTTTGTTCTCCTTTACACTTGTGTACTGGAAATGACATGAAACAAACTACTCTTGAGTCTTGTTTGTACACGTGGTTGTCCCGGATGTTGGACTTCTGCACACCCTGTCCAGTCACTGGTGAAAACAACAAGTAGGTATACAACACACATCAAAGTTGCTGGTGAATGCAGCAGGCCAGGCAGCATCTCTAGGAAGAGGTACAGTCGACGTTTCGGGCCAGGACTTCGACTGTACCTCTTCCTAGAGATGCTGCCTGGCCGGATGCGTTCACCAGCAACTTTTATGTGTGTTGCTTGAAATTCCAGCATCTGCAGATTTCCTCGTGTTTAAGTAGATATACAAGTTTTTGTAGAGAATTCATTTATGATAAAAACTTGTTTTGTCATTAATGATTCCCTTGCCAACTCAATATTCACAAATCTGGAGATTGTGATAACAACTTACTATAAATATTTATAGCACAATTCCTAATTTAACGAAAGATGTTTACATTTCGCAACATTGGTTCAACAGGCAAGGACCTCAGCGAACGATGAACCTGATAATTTTGCCAGTGCTGAAATGGCACATCTTGAGGAGCAAGACATCTCTGAGATAACAGCAGAAGAGTGACAAGAGTTATATCTTAATCAATGGTTTGCACCACTGAGCTCAACAGTGGGAGGCAGAACAAATGCCCGAGTGCACATATCAGCTACAGTTCTCAAGAGCAGCAAAGACAGAGAAGAGGAATTTAAGCAGGAGTCAGATGGATAAAAGGCTGGTTGTGAATGGAACAAGGACAGAGACAAAACACTGTCATGAGGGAGAAAGAGAGATGAATATTACATTGCAAAAGAGATTTCCTTTTAAATATGATCTTGATATTTGAGAAACGCTACAAGTCAGCAGTAATATTAGCAGTAAAAATGCTGGAATCTATAATCAAGGATGTATAACAGAGGATGTTGAAAATATAGCATTGAGCTGAGTCAGCAAAAGAAGATTATGACGAGCTAATCTGCCGTATTTCTTCAAGAACAAGTCTCATAGAATAGACAAGGGATGGATTTAAATGTTGAAACGGCCTTTCAATTAGGTCCTAAATGAGATTGGTCAGCAAAGTTAGAGTGCATGGCATCCAAGTTCAAGTTGAATGTTATTGTCATCTAACTATACATATACAACCAAATGAAACAATGTTCCTCTGGACCACGGTTTACCCACAAATCATATGTTACAGACAGCACATAAAACATTTCCACAAATAAGTTAGCAAAATATAACGCAAAATGCATGTAGCGAGCAGCAAAGGTAAACAGAAAACAGTTCAGTAAACAGTCCTGATGTCCTAATGAAGGGTCTGGGCCCTAAACGTTGAATGTATGTTCCCATCCATACATGTTGCCTAACCTGCTGAGCTCCTCCAGCATTTTGAGTGTATTGCAGTAAACAGTCAACAGCTCACTGTCCTAATGACAAGACTTCATGGTGGTAAGGTATTCATTAGTCTCACAGCCTGAGGGAAGAAGCTGTTACCCAGTTTGGCAGCCCTAGTCCTAATACTTCTGTACCATCTTCCTGACAGTGGTGGATCAAGGAGATTGTGGGATGGATGGTAGGGATCCTCAACAAGACAACAACAGGGTAACACACTGATACAAATTGTTTTCTATCTAATAACCAATTCACAGAGGGGGAATGAATGGATCCTTTCTGGGTTGGCAGGCTGTGATTGGTGGGGTACTATAGGGTTCAGTGGTTGGGACCCAGCTACCACAATTGATATCAAATATTTGACTGAAGGGAGTTGAATGTCATATTTCAACCTTTGCTGATGGTACTAACAAAATGGGTTGATGAGGACGTGAAGCAATTCCCAGAGAGATGTGAGCAATGAAATAAATGTGAGCTGATGAAATAATATCTACAAAAATGTCATGTTTTTCATTTGATGGGAAAAATAGAAAAGCAGTATGCTTAAATTTCAAACAAGAGAAAATCTGCAGATGTTGGAAATCCAAACAACACACAAAATGTTGGAGAAACTCAGACGGCCTTTCACCAGTCACGCTGAAGGGTTTTGGCCGGAAACATCGACTGTACGTTTTTCTTCAGGTGCTGCCTGGCCTGATGAGTTCCAGTGTATTTTGCGTGTTGCTTGGTTCTACTTCATTTTAAGTAACAGGAGATCGGGTAGTGATGACGCCCAAAGGTGTTCAGAAGTTCAAAGTAAACTTCTTTTCAAAGTACATCTACGTCACCGTGTACTGCCCTGAGATTCATTTTCTTGCAGGCATTCAAAGTAAACACAAAGAAACACAATAGAATCAATGAACAACAGCACACAAGACACATAACGATCCAATGTGCAAAAGACAACAAACTGTGCATATATAAAAAGAAAATAATAATAATAATAATAATAATAATAATAAATAAGCAATAAATATTGAAAACATGAGGTGAGGAGTCCTTGAAAGTGAGTCCATAGATTGTGGGAACAGTTCAGTGATGGGGTGAGTGAGGTTGAGTGAAGTTATTCTTTCTGGTTCAAGAGCCTGGTGGCTGAGGGGTAATAACTGTTCCTGAACCTGATGGTGTGAGGCCTGAGAATCCTTTACCTCCTTCCTGATGGCAGCAGCAAGAAAAGAGCATGACTTGGATGGTGCGGGTTTCTGATAATGGATGCTACTTTCCACAGGAAAATTGTTACAAGAGGATTTTAATATAGAAGGAGGTATTTGGCCATGGCGAGACCACACCTGAACTGTATTGCAAAGTTTTGATCTGTTGACCGATGAAAAGACCATGTTACCCAAGTATTGGCAGAGGGAAAGCCATAAACATTCACTATGCTGCATCTATGGATAGCAACTTTGCCACGTTTGGAAAGGTTAACTGGCCTTGGTCAATCCCACAGCATTCATTATCTCTTCTCACCTTTCATGTTCAGCAGAAGATACTAAGGTTTGTGCACATAAAACTACCCCCCCGTCACCTAGGATATGCCATCTTCTCATTGCTACTGTCAAGGAGGAGGTACAGGACCCTGAAGACACACAATCAACATTGTAGGAACAGTTTCTTAGACCATAAGACCATAAGCTATAGGAGCATAATTAGGTCATCTGGCCCTTCGAGTTTGCTCCGCCATTCAATCATGGCTGATCCTTTTTTTCTTCTCCTCAACCCCAATTCCTGGTCTTCTCCCCGTAACCTTTGATGCTGTGTCCAATTAAGATCCTATCAATCTCTGCCTTAAATACACCCAGCAACCTGGCCTCCACAGCTGCATGTGACAACAAATTCTACAAATTCACCACCCTTTAGCTAAAGAAATTTATCCGCATCTCTGTTTTGAAAGGGTGCCCCTCCATCCTGAGGCTGTGCCCTCTTGCCCTAGACTCTTCCACCATGGGAAACATCCTTTCCACATCTACTTTGTCTAGGCCTTTCAACGTTTGAAAGGTTTCAATGAGATCCCCCCTCATCCTTTTAAATTCCTGCGAGTACAGACCCAGAGCCATCAAATGTTCGTCATGTGATAACCCTTTCATTCCTGGAATCATCCTTGTGAACCTCCTCTGGACTCTCTCCAATGCCAGCACATCTTTTCTAAGGCGAAGGGCCCAATACAGTTCACAATACTCAAGATGAGGCCTCACCAGTGCCTTATGAAGCCTCAGCATCACATACTTGCTCTTGTATTCTAGACCTCTTGAAATAAATGCTAACATGGCATTTGCCTTCCTCACCGCTGACTCAACCTGCAAATTAACTTTAGGGTGCTCTGCACAAGGACTCCCAAGTCCCTTTGCATCTCAGATTTTTAGATGTTCTCCCCGTTTAGAAAATAATCTACACATTTATTTCTACTACCAAAGTGCATGACAATGCATTTTCCAACATTGTATTTCATTTGCCATTTTCTTTCCCATTCTCTTAATCTGTCTAAATCCTTCTGCATCCTACCTGTTTCCTCAACAATACCTGCCCCTCCACCAATCTTTGTATCATCTGCAAACTTGGCAACAAAGCCACCTATTGAGTTAGATATGGCCCTTGTGGCTACGGGGGTCAGAGGGTATGGAGGGAAGGCTGGGGCGGGGTTCTGAGTTGGATGATCAGCCATGATCATAATAAATGGCGGTGCAGGCTCGAAGGGCCGAATGGCCTACTCCTGCACCTATTTTCTATGTTTCTATGTTTCTATTCCATCATCTAAATCATTTATATACAGCATAAAAAGAAGCGGTCCCAACACCAACCCTTGCGGAAAACCACTAGTCACTGACAGCCAACCAGAAAAGGATCCTTTTATTCCCACTCGCTGCCTTCTACCAATCAGCCAATTCTCTAACTATGTTAATAACCTTCCTGTAATACCATGGGTTCTTAACTTGGTAAGCAGCCTCATGTGTGGCACCTTGTTAAAGGCTTTCTGAAAGTCCAAATATACAAGATCCACTGCATCCCCTTTATCTATCCTACTTGTAATCTCCTCTAAGAATTCCAACAAGTTCATTAAGCAGAATTTTCCCTAAAGGAAACCTTGCTGACTTTGTATTATCTTGTCCTGTGTCACCAAGTACTCCATCACCTCATCCTTAACAGTCAACTCTAACATCTTCCTAACCACTGAGGTCAGGCTAACTGGTCTATAATTTCCTTTCTGCTGCCTTCCTCCTTTCTTAAATAGTGGGGTGACATTTTCAAATCTCCAGTCCTCTGGCACCGTGCCAGGATCCAATGACTTTTAAAAGATCATTTCTAATGCCACCACAATCTCTAACACTACCTCTTTCAGAACCCTGGGTGCAGTTCATCTGGTCCGGGTGACTTGTGTACCTTTACGTCTTTCAGCTTTTTGAGCACCTTCTCTCTTGTAATGGTAACTGCACCCACTTCTCTTCCTTCACACACTACAACATTAGGCGTACTGCTGTGTGTCTTCCACAGTGAAGATTGATGTAAAATAACCATATACTTCATCAGCCGTCTCCTGTCCCCCATAATTATTTCTCCTGCCTCATTTTCTAATGATACTATATCCATTCTCATTTCTCTTTTATTTTTAACATACTTGAAAAAACTTTTACTATCCACTTTGATGTTAATTGCTAGCTTGCATTCATATTTCATCTTTTCCCTTCTAATTATTTTATTAGTGACTTTCCGTAGAATTTTAAAAACTTCCCAATCCTCTATCTTCCCACTAATTTTTGCTTTGTTGTATGCCCTTTCTTTTGCTTTTACAATAGCTTTGACTTCCCTTGTCAGCCACAGATGTACTATTTTACCATTTGAATATTTCTTCATTTTTGGAATACATATATGTTCTACATTTTTCTCATTTTTTTCCCAGAAATGCACGCCATTTCTGTTCTGCTGTCATACCTGCTAGCAGCTCCTTCCAACTTACTTTGGCCAACTCCTCTCTCATACTACTGTAATTTCTAGTACTTCATTGAAATATTGCTACACCAGACTTTACTTTCTCCCAATCAAATTTCAAGTAAACTCAGTCATATTGTGATCACTGATTACAAAGGGTTTGTTTACCTTAAGCTCCATAATCACCTCCGGTTCATTACATAACACTCAATCCAGTATAGCTGATCCCCTTGTAGGTTCAGTGACAAACTGCTCTAAAAAGCCATCTCTTAGGCATTCAACAAACTCATTGTCTTGAGATCCATTACCAACCTGATTTTCCCAATCGACCTGCATGTTAAAATCTCCCATGACTACTGTAATATTGCCCTTTTGACTCGCCTTTTCTATTTCCTGTTGTAACCTGTGGTCCATCTCCTAGCCTCTGCTAGGAGACCTGTATATAACTGTCATCAATGTCCGTTTACCCTTGCAGTTTCTTAACTCAAGCCACAAGGATTCAACATTTTCTGAACCTATGTCGCATCTTTACCAGTAAAGCCACACCACCCCCTCTGCCTATCTTCCTATACCTCCTATATAATGTGTAACCTTGGACATTCAGCTCCCAACTACAACCATTCTTCAGCCATGATTCAATGATAGAACATAGAACATAGAACATAGAATAGTACAGCACAGTACAGGCCCTTCTGCCCACATTGTTGTGCCGACCCTCAAACCCTGCCTCCCATACAACCCCCCCACCTTAAATTCCTCCATATACCTGTCTAGTAGTCTCTTAAATTTTACTAGTGTATCTGCCTCCACCACTGACTCAGGCAAGGTATTCCACACACCAACTACTCTCTGAGTAAAAAACCTTCCTGTAATACCCCCCCTTGAAATTCCCACCCCTTACCTTACAACCATGTCCCCTTGTATTGAGCAGTGGTGCCCTGGCGAAGAGGTGCTGGTTATCCATTCTATCTATTCCTCTTATTATCTTGTATACCTCTATCATGTCTCCTCTCATCCTCCTTCTCTCCAAAGAGTAAAGCCCTAGCTCCCTTAATCTCTGATCATAATCCATACTCTCTGAACCAGGCAGCATCCTGGTAAATCTCCTCTGTACCCTTTCCAATGCTTCCACGTCCTTCCTATAGTGAGGCGACCAGAAATGGACACAGTACTCCAAATGTGGCCTAACCAGAGTTTTATAGAGCTGTATCATTACCTTGCAACTCTTAAAATCTATCTCTCGACTTATGAAAGCTAACATCCCATAAACTCTCTTAAATACCCTATCTACCTGTGAGGCAACTTTCAGGGATCTGTGGACATGTACACCCAGATCCCTCTGCTCCTCCACACTATCAAGTATCCTGCCATTTACTTTGTACTCTGCCTTGGAGTTTGTCCTTCCAAAGTATACCACCTCACACTTCTCCGGGTTGAACTCCATCTGCCACTTTTCAGCCCACTTCTGCAACCTATCAATGTCTCTCTGCAATCTTTGACAATCCTCTACACCATCTACAACACCACCAACCTTTGTGTTGTCTGCAAACTTACCAACCCACTCTTCTACCCCAACATCCATGTCGTTAATAAAAATCACGAAAAGTAGAGGTCCCAAAACCAATCCTTGTGGGACACCACTAGTCACAACTCTCCAATCCGAATGTACTCCCTCCACCATGACCCTCTGCCTTCTGCAGGCAAGCCAATTCTGAATCCACCTGGCCAAACTTCCCTGGATCCCATGCCTTCTGACTTTCTGAATAAGCCTACCATGTGGAACCTTGTCAAATGCCTTACTAAGATCCATATAGATCACATCCACTGCACTACCCTCATCTATATGCCTGGTCACCTCCTCAAAGAACTCTATCAGGCTTGTTAGACATGATCTGCCCTTCACAAAGCTATGCTGACTGTCCCTGATCAGACCATGATTCTCTAAATGCCCATAGATCCTATCTCTAAGAATCTTTTCCAACAGCTTTTTTTAGATTAGATTATGAGGACACGCAGTCCTCTTTTATTGTCATTTAGTGATGCATGCATTAAGAAATGATACAATATTCCTCCGGTGTGACACAGAAACACAGGACAGACCAAGACTGAAAAACTAACGAAAACCACATAATCATAACATATAGTTACAACAGTGCAACAATACCATAACTTGATGAAGAACTGGCCATGGCACAGTAAAAAAGTTCAAAATCTCTCGAATGTCCCACATCTCATGCAGACGGGAGAAGGAAGAAAACTCTCCCTGCCATACCCGACCATAGTCTGACTCTGAGTCGTCCGAAAACTTCGAGCCTCCGATCAACCTCTGGCACCGAGTACCGAGCACCATCTCTATCTGAACGCTTCGACCTCAGCCTCGGTCGCCAGCAGCAGGCAAAGCCAGGGATTTTGGCGCCTTCTGTCCGAAAGATTCCCGATCGCCCAGTAACAGCAGCAGCGAACCGGCGTTTCAGAAATTTCTCCAGATGTTCCTCTGCGCTTTCACGTCTGTCTCCATCAAATCAGAATTGTCCACGGCCCCTATTTAACAGATACGATATCATTTCACCGGAGAGCTGCGCGTGCTGCGTCGCGCTGCCATCTGCTCCTCCTGCCGATATTTCCCACCACAGACGTAAGGCTCACTGGTCTATAATTACCCAGACTATCTCTACTACCTTTTTTCAACAAGGGGACAGCATTCGCCTCCTTCCAATCCTCCGGTACCATTCCCGTAGACAACGAGGACATAAAGATACTAGTAAGAGGCTCAACAATCCCTTCCCTCGCCTCCTGGAGCAGCCTGGGGTATATTCCATCAGGTCCCGGGGAGTTATCCGTCCTAATGTATTTTAACAGCTCCAGCTCCTCCCTTCCCTTAATATCAACAACGTCATACCTAGCAATCTGTAATAGAGCAACAAGTTCGTCCACCTTATTTCTTATACTACACACTTTTAGTTACGAAACCTTGTGTACAGTATTTGCTATCCTTTCTGATTCTGCATCCCTAATGTTTTGATACTCACCCTGTTAGCTGCAATTTTGTCCCATGACCTGCCTGCCCTTCCTGACAATCTGAGTACACGTTATCTTTACTTTTTTACCATCCGTCCTATCCTGAGTCCCTGCATTCCAGATCCCTTCCCCCTGCCAAGTTAGTTTAAACCCTCCCCGACAGCTCTCACAAACCTGCCTGGTGCAACCCGTCACTTTTGAATAGGTCGTACCTCCCCCAGAAGAGATCCCAATGATCCAGGATATCCTGAAGTCCTGCCCCCTGCATCAGCTTTTCATCCACATATTTATCTGCCAAATCATCCTGTTTCTACCTTCACTGGTGCATGGCACAGGCAATAATCCAGAAATTACTACCTGGGAGGTCCTGCTTCTCAGCTTTCTACCTAGTTCTCTAAATTTTCTTTTCAGGACCTCATTGCTTTTCCTTCCTATGTATTGGCACCAATATGTACCAAGACATTTGGTTGCTCCCCCTCCCTCTCCAAAATGTTGCGGACGTGATCTGAGACATCCCTGACCCTGGCACCTGGGAGGCAACATACCATCCGGGTGTCCTGTTTATGTCCACAGAATCTCCTGTCTGTTCCCCTCACTGTCGAAGTCCCCTATCACTACAGCTCCCTTCTTCTCTCTTTTTCCCTTCTGCACCACGGACCCTGTAACCCGGTCGCCGTGGCATTCTCCCAGGAGGTCATCCCCCCCAAAAGTATCCAAAGTGGTATACTTGCTTTTGAGGGGAATGGCCACATAGGTGCTCTGCTCTTACTGCCTATTTCCATTTCTCCTGACAGTCACCCAGCTACTCGTCTCCTGCAACTTCGGGATGACTACTTCCCTGTAACTTTGATCAATTATCTCGTCAGTCTCCCATACAAGCCAAGGGTCATCCATTTGCTGCTCCAGGTCCCTAACACGGTCTTCAAGGAGCTGCAGCCGAATGCACTTCATGCAGATGTAGTTCCCTGGGAGACTCTGGGTCTCCCAGTTCTCCAACATCTGGCAGGAAGAACACACCACAGCCATTTAAGAGGTACAGTAAGAGAGGAAAGAAAACAAAAAGGAAACCTTAACAGACGTTTTACACCCATATATATGTTGTAACTGGGTTACCTGTCTGGACACGCTCCTCTGCTGACTGCCCCGTGGCTCCTCCCACAGACCCCTGAATAAAGGCAATTGTGCCACTGCTCCTCCCTCAGTCCAGGGCAGATACTCAGCATGGTCGAGGTCACATTTTACTGCTAATAAAGGCCTTTCAGTATTTACTCCACTTCCAGTCTTTTGGAGTAATTGATAGTGCATCAACCAGGAACACTGCCTCACTGCAGTAGTTATTTTACTTTTTATATACTGCAAATGGAGTACTGTGAAAAGTCTTGGGCTCATATATTCAGCTAGTGTGCCTGAGACTTTTGCAGAGTACTGTATATTATGTCTTTCCGGGTTTCAACTTAATACCACTGCGCTAATGCAAAGTTAGTTATTGTTTCTGTTTTGTTTTTGTTTCCCAACCGCTCTCCTATTTTGACCAATATACAGTACTGTGCAAAAATCTTACGCACTCTAGCTATATATATGCGCCTAAGACTTTTGCACAGTACTGTATGTATAAAAGTACAAAGTAAATTTATTTGTCAAGGTACATATATGTCACCATATATAACCCTGAGATTCATTTCCCTGTGGGCATACTCAGCTAGTCTATAGAATAGTAACTGTAACAAGATCAATGAACAACAACCAAATGAGGGCTTTCCATCATACATATTTCTTATTGTAATTTATAGTTTTTTATTATGTATTGCACTGTGCAACTGCCACAAAACAACCAATTTCACAACATATGCCCGAGATATTAACACACACAAAAAATGCTGGTGAACGCAGCAGGCCAGGCAGCATCTATAGGAAGAGGCACAGTCGACCCGAGATTGGCCCGAAACGTCGACTGTGCCTCTTCCTATAGATGCTGCCTGGCCTGCTGTGTTCACCAGCATTTTTTGTGTGTGTTGCTTGAATTTCCAGCATCTGCAGACTTCCTCGTGTTTCCACTGATATTAAACCTGATTCCGTTTCTGATTTTGATTCAGAGATAGTTTCTATCCTGCTGTTATCAGACTCTTAAGTAGATCTCCAACACCCAATAGATGAAGTGACCCTTGCACTTTATTTATTTTTCTGGAATACATTCTCTCTGTAGCTACTCCATGATACTGTGCATTTTTTTCCTTTCACTACCTCAGTGTCATTAAGTATGACATGAATTGTCTGCATGACACACAAACACAAATTTTTTCACTGTATCTCAGTATATCTGACAATAATAAACTAATTGGATTCAGTGTAGTCTCTCGAGTTTGAATGAATGAGAGGGTATCCCATTAAAATGATTTCCATCAGAGCTGCTCGCATGAGTTGCCTTCTTAATGGTGCCCTGGAAGGCACACACTCAGTTGTTCAGAAACAGCTTCTTCTCCTCTGCCGTCTGACTTCTGAAAGGGCATTGAAACCATGAACAATTCCTCACTACTTTTTTTGCATTACTAATATAAATTATTATATATATAATATTTTTTTACTGTAATTCACAGTTTTATTGTTAAGCATTGCAATATATTGCTGCAGCTAAACAACAAATTTCACAACATATGCTGGAGATATTAAATCTGATTCTGATTCTGAAATTTATACATTGGATGCTGAGGAATTTGAAGCTAATGTTAATAAAATCTGGGATAGGCTGCCAGTATCAATTGGAGGGAAAATTTCTTCATGGAAAGCATTTTAAATCTTTGGAATTTTCTTCCCTACTGAAATGTGGAGGTCCTTCATAAGAGGCTCATAGATTTCTGGTTATTCTGACCATTATAATAGTGCAAGTAAACAGCTCTGAAACAAAAGGTCAGCCATGATCTTTTTGAGTATGAGAGGTGCACTAGGGACAAAATTTCCTCCTGCTGCTTCGATTTATGATTTAATATAGTTGCGTGGAAGACATCTCATATAGAGGTGTTAGATTTCTTCTTCTGTGAAGCCTTTGTAAACAAGTTGGATTTCCATTATATTCACAGTCATTTTAACAGATGATTACACATCAGACATACTGACTAGAAAGTGATGATATTCAGAATGAAGAGAGCATGTTTTAGCTTGAGCAATATCGCAGTAAGAAAGTAGTTATCTATTAAACCCCAGCTCTGTCTCACCAATGCCATGTACTGTATCATTAAATTAAATGGAAACAAAAATTAGATACATCTTAAAAGGTATCCTAATATTTTTTTTCCTTTTTTTACATTGATTCTCCATGAAAGTTACTCTTAAAATGCCAGGATTCCCAAAATGGTCAATTTGCACCTTGAGTTAGTGGCAAGGAATGCAACTGTGATGTTCGCATTCACTTCAAGAGAACTAAAATATAAAAACAAGGATGTAATGTTGAGGTTTTATAAAGCAGCAGTGATACCTAATTTGGAGTATTATGAGCAGTTTTGGGCCCCTTTTCTTAGAAGGGATGTGCTGATACTGGAGAGGGTTCAAAAAGATTTACAAAAATGATTTCGGGATTGAAAAGCTTCTCATATGAAGAGCTTTTGATGGTTCTGGGTCTATACTCACTGGAATTCAGAAGAATGAGGGATGACCTAATTGAAACCTATTGAATGTTGAAAGGCCTTGATAGAGTGGATGTGGAGAGGATGTTTCCTATGATGGGGGAGTCTAAGACCAGGGGGACAGCTTCAGAATAGAAGGATGTCCTTTTAAAACAAAGATGAAGAGGAATTTCTCTAGACAGAGTGGTGGATCTGTGAATTTGTTTTTTGCCACAGGTGCCCATGGAGGCCAAGTCACTGGGTATTGAGAAACGTTAGCTCCTGTTTGAGTGGCAACTTGGATCCACTCTGATTTTCCTGCTGGAGCAACAGGTCCACAACAGATGCTATCTGATTGGCTCTTCACACAACTCTGGAACATCTAGTGAGCAAAGGTGATCTTCATCAATTACAGGTCAGCATTTAATACCATCATCTCCTCAAGACTAATCAGTAAACTCCAAGACTTGGGCCTCAATACCCCCTGTGCAATTGAATCCTGGATCTACTCACATATAGACCTTAGTCAAATGAATTGGCAAAAACATCTCCTCCACAATCTCCATTAGCACAGGTGCACAACAGGGCAGTGTGCTTAGGTCCCTGTTCTACTCTCTTTACACCTATGACTATGCGGCTAAGTACAGCTGCAACACCATATTCAAGTTTGCAGATGACACCACTATTGCAGTCCACTAAAGGTGGTAATGAATAAGATTACAGGAGGGAGATTAAACATTTGGTTGAGTTCTCACTCAATGTCAGCAAGGCCAATGAATTGATTTTAGACTTCAGGAGAGGGAAACCAGAGGTCAATGAGCCACTAATCATCGGAGGATCTGAAGTGGAGAGGATCAGTAACTTTAAATTCCTGGGTGTCACCATCTCAGAGGACATGTCTTGGACCCATCCTATAAATATAATTGCAAAGAAAGTATGACAGAACCTGTACTTCCGTAGGAGTCTACAGAGATACGGCATAACATAAAATAACTTGACAAACTTCTATTGATGTGTAGTGGAAAGTGTACTGGCTGCATTATGGCCTGCAGTGGGAACATCAATGTCTTTGAGCAAAAAATCCTACAAAAGTTATTGGATTTGGCCAAGTACATCACGGTAAAGTCTTCCCAAGCATTGAGCACATTTACATGAAACGCTGTTGTAGGAAAACAGCATGCATCATCAAAGTTCCTCACCATCCAGGCCATGCTTCTTTTTTCTTACTGCAGCCATCAAGTAGAAGGTACAAGAGTGTCAGGATTCACAAAACTCGGATTAAGATCAGTTATTATCCCTCAACTATCAGACTCTTGAACAAAAGTGGAAAATTGCACTCATCTATTGAGATGTTCCGACAACCAATTGTCTCATATTGAGGACTCTTTATTGTGTCATTTCCTGCTCTCGTTATTTATTGCTATTGTTAATGGTTGCATTTCAACAACTTGTTGTCTTCAATGCTCTTGCTCTTTTGTTGATTCTGTGTACAGTTACAGATCTGCTAAGTATGCCCACAGGAAAAGGAATCTCAGGGTTGTTTGTGGTGACATATATGTACTCTGATGATAAATTTTACTTTGAACTTTGATATTCAAGGCATAGGTTGATAAATTCTTGACCAGTCAGGGGATGAAGGGATATGGGCAGAAGGCAAGAAATTTGAACTGAGAGGGAAAATGGATCAGCCGTGATGAAATGGTGGAGCAGACTCGATGGACCAAAAGGCCTAAGTATACTCCTATATCTTATGTTCTTATGGTCTGTGGTCTTAGATGTTCATATTCTTTCTGGAAGTTAGTAATAATTGATAATCCTACTGTACACAAAACACTGTTAAACTGATTGCTGAGATGATTATAGCCAATCGTCACATCACATCTGAACTAATTATTTTCCAATGTGGTCCAAAAAGGAATGTTGAATCAGAAATTTTGTTTCATGCACATCTGGACTGCACTGATGATTCACACCAGGAAGGATCAGGTCAAACATATGGAGCAACTTTTATGCACAGTTCTACTAGGGAACTGATTTTCAATCAAGTAATGGAGAGGTAGTAGGATTGTGTTGTTGAATTTCTAGGGATGGTTCCCCAGTACAGAAAGACAGTGTCACTATTCATTCTATTACTATCACTGTATTAAATACCAAGGTGGTAGGGTGGAGATATGTCTCTACCAAAGATGTAAGGTGCTCCTTCCCTCTGCAAGCCTGCAGGTCACCCTTGTAGCACCTGCTTAGAAACCTATCCCCCCCCCCCCGACCCCACTAGATCAGAGGCATGTGAAGCCATGGGAGCAGGTGGTGGATGGTCATATGAGCAACTGGTTATGTGACCACTGACCAAGCAGACAATTTCTGAAGAGTATTGATAATGGCTGGGCTCATCCATTTTGTAAAGGTACTGCCCAGAAGCAAATCATTTCTGCAGGAAAAATTGCCAAGATAATCATGGTCATGGAAAAACCATGATAACCTACGTCATATGACATGGCACATCATGAACGAGCATTAAGTAAAGGCATCCATTAGTCTTGCGAGATCATGGATCTGCGCCTGGAAAGTCTTCACTCTCTGAGCAAGGTTGTATGGAAGACCAGCAGTTCCCATGCTGCAAGTCTCCCCTCTCCACGACACCGATGTTGTCCAAGGGAAGGGCATTAGGATCCATACAGCTTGGCACCAGTGTCGTTGCAGAGCAATGTGTGATTAAGTGTCTTGCTCAGGGACATAACACATTCCCTCGTCCGGGGCTCGAACTCACGACCTTCAGGTTGCTAGTCCAATGCCTTAACCACATGGCCACGTGCCCACACGAGCATTAAGTACTGTACAATGTTTTGGGTAACAATTGTAATCTGAGAAAAGTTGCACACATACTGGGATGGTGCACCTACTCCTTAGATTGAATCTTAAAAGACTTCTCCTGAGGGTTACAATAAAAACACAGTAATATTCCAGCATGATAAATGTATTGCACTTAACTAACAAAGCTGCCAGCTGCTTAATTCATCATATAAAACAAATGTACAACTGTGGCCTACGGTCAACAAACGACACAATAGGCTGATTTAGCGCTAAACTGAACTTAACTGAACTGAACTAAATAGAACGCTCCTAAACCATTCCAAATATCCTAAAGGAGTCTTGATCAGAAATGTTGACTGTTTACTCTTTTCCATAGATGTGGCTTGACCTGCTGAGTTCCTCCAGCATTTTGTGTGTGTTGCTTTGGATTTTTAGCATCTACAGACTTTCTTGTGTTTGTGTTGAAGACTCTGCAGTTTGATGTTTAATATTCTGTGTGTTATTTGTTTGCTTTTTGCTGCCTGCGTGATTTGTTCTTTTTTCCGTACGTTGGGTGTTTGATGTTTTCTTTGAATGGGTTTCTCGGTGTTTCTCTGCCTCGTGGCAGCCAGTGGGAGCACAGTACTGTATTTGTCAATGCGGAGTGAGAAGTGAGTTTGTAAACCTGGCAGGAGCAAAGGATGTTGGGAAGAGTAAGGGTTGAGTGTTGCGAGGGAGGTGTGGGGCAGGTGACAGAGAAGGGGTGCCAGGGTTGGGAGTTGTGCGCATGCAGACACACTTAGCCTTGAGATCCCAGGCAAGGTCATTTGATTCCAAAAAAACCGGTTTATTGATCATTACCGAATATCACTCTGGTGCTTCCTGTTCTCTCCCCTCCCCCTTCCCCTTTTTCCAACCAAGATTTGCTTCCCCTGCTCCCTTTCCACTCTCAGTCCACAATACAAACCCATATGTGCAAAAATTTTGGGCAACCTAGCTAGATATAGACTTGCACAGTATTGTATGTATTTTGATAATAAATATACCTTGAACTTTTGAACCTCTTCTTATATGATAAGAGCATCATCACCACATAATTTATGAACTCATTAAAACAATGTGCATTTTAAATTATATCTATAACAATTCTGATGCAGGCAAAAGCAGGCAAAACTAAGATGCTGCAACTAGATACAAACAAATATATGAAGCATCATTAGTGTTATACTCACAAACACGAGAGAATCTGCAGATACTGGAAATGCAAAGCAACGCATACAAAATGCTGGAGGAGCTCAGCAGGTCAGGCAGCATCTATGGAAATGAATAAATAGTCAACGTTTTGGACTGAGATCCTTCATCAGGACTCAAGAGGGGTCTGGACTGATCTGAAGAAGGGTCTCGGCTTGAAATGTCAACTGTTTATTTTTTTCCAAAGATGCTGCCTGGCCTGCTGAATTCCTGAAGCATTTTGTGTGTGTTGAAGTAGCATTATACTGTTCACTTGTTGACCTGTGTCATAAATAACCTTATGCTAAATGTCAATCTTCTGAAATATATTGTCTTATTTGTGGTAATATTATTTTACAGGTGGTGGGGTACATCTCTACCAAAGGTGTAAGGCACACCTTCCCTCCACTAGGCTTCAGGTCACCCTTGGGCAAGGTGTAGTATCTGCTTAGACCCCCGATCAGGGTCATGTGAAGCCATGGGAACAGGTGGTGGATGGTTGTATGATCTGCTGGTGCATATCATAAGTCCTGGTTATGCGACCACTGATGCCAGGCAGACAATACCTGAAGAGTATTAATAATGGCTCGGGCAATCCGTCTTGTAAAGACACTGCCCAGAAGAAGTCAAACCATTTCTAAAGATAAATTTGCCAAGAACAATGTCATGTCATACGACACAACACATAATAATGGTAAGGAATATTACTTTATGAGTTGTATGTGAGCGGCGTCTCAACGTCTTCCACCTTCTCAGCCTGGGACGCATTCTGGACATCACGTGGACTGACCAAGTCACCAACAATGAGGTCCTGGCCTGCGCCCAGATACCCAGCCTCTTCACCCTGCTCCAACAACGCTGTCTCCGCTGGCCGGGCCACGTACACCGCATGTCAGATGGGAGGATGCCGAAAGACCTGCTGTACGGGGAACTGGCCTCCGGCAAGAGAGCAAAAGGGCGGCCCCATCTTCGTTTCAAAGACGTTTGCAAGAGAGACATGAAGTCACTGAAAATGAACGTCGAGAGGTGGGAGGACATCACAAGCGATCGCTCTCGCTGGAGGCTGGAACTACGCAGAGGTCTAAAAAGAGGAGGAGAGAAGCTGAGGCTTGCTGCTGAAGAAAAGCGCACTCGCCGGAAAAAACAGCACCAAGACAACACTGGAGGACAGTGTCTTCGAGTGCAGTCGCTGTAGCCGAGACTGTCACTCCCGTGTGGGCCTCTGCAGCCACAACAGACGCTGCTCTAACACAAACTGAAGCAAGACTTTCCAGGCGCAGATCCATGGTCTCACGAGACCAACGGATGCCACTACTACTACTGTGTGTGAGTTATATGTAATGTCTTGAGCACATTGGTCCAGAGGAAGGTTGTTTCATTTGGTAGTATACATGAGTATGGTTGAATGATAATAAACACAAGTTTGAATTTGAACTGTCCAATCATAAGTATGTAATGTTTACTAATATTTTGACAGAAGAATTAGTGTGTAATCTTTCTGGCAATTGTGATAGTTTAAATCAGTGCTCAAAAAACACTCTCTTTTTGCATATATCTGCATATATTTTAGGTTTTGATATTAAAATTCTTAATAAATTCATCCTCAGAAGTAAGAACAATTTTTCTTTCCTGTTAACAAATTGCGCACTTTACTCCTAGTAAACACTTCCCGAAGTATTTCAATGGGACTAAATGTTTGCTGAAGATGAACTGTTTCTCTAATCAGCTTTCATTTTGGACATCAATAGAACAAAATCAAATGCTGCATTTTTTTCTTTAAACCTGAACTACATTATCTCTATGAGAAGGTTTTTACATGCTACAGATTTTTATTTGCAGTGTTTTAGTTCAGGAACCAACCATTTTAATAAGTTTATGAGAAGAATTTCAGGGGACAAACAAAACCCTGAAAAATTAGATCATATTTTATCAAAATTGTCACTAAGGAAAGGATAATTGGGTATATTTAAGGGAAAGGTTGATAGATTCTTGATCGGTCAGGACATGAAGAAATTTGGGCAGAAGGCAGGAGATTGGGACTGAGAGGGAAATGGATCAGTCATGATGAAATGGCAAAGTAGACTTGATAGGTCAAATGGCCTAATTCTGCTCGTGTATCTTATGGTCCTATTTTCCACTTTACCTGGCTTTACTATAACAACACAACTACATATCAGAACTGGGAAAAAAATGTCCTTAACCGCAAGAGCACCTTGCTCTTCACCTCAAATTTCACACGACAGAAATAATCACTGGCAGGCATGATTGAAATCTTGAAAGTATTTCAAGGCTTCTGAGGGCTTGCACAAACAGTTTGAAGGCTGCTTTCAATTTAGTGCATTTGCTAAAATAATACAGGATTTTAATATTTCTTCTAATTATAGCAGAAACAGATGTGTTCTCCCATCTTTTCTCACCAGGTCTTCTTGTAGTCAGCTATACGCCTTTGCCAAAAGATTTCTCCGAAGGAATCTTGCTGGGTGAACATAAGAAGATGTTCTTTATTTCTTTGAAGGGATACAGGGTATTTGTGGCTACCAAACACAGAATTAACTACACTTCCTCTGCCCACTTTGATATAAGAACAGATGACCAGCTTCATATTGAGTTTAAGTAAGCAGCCTAAGGTCATGGAGAACACAGAAAGAAAATTCCATAGGGGAGTGGAAATTACATTTACAAAACTACAGAACAAAACTCGTTGTTCACAACAAGTTAAACGATACAAATCTACCAACCTTTCTGGATTAACAAAGATCGCAGAACCAAAAGGAAGAGTTCATTTTGTGCCACACCACTATGTTTAATTTATTATGGAACTTATAGTTTGAGTATTGTGTGAACAGCAATAATCAGGCATGTACTGGACCAGACTACTAATTAGATCATGCACCTTAGAGCAAAATTGTGGGAATGTTCGGAGAAATTTAAATTCTATGGTTTCAGGCTTTGAGGCTAGGAATCAAATTTAAAGACCAATTGAAAAATAATAATTGTACCTTATTTGGCTAATTTGCTGAAAAATTACCAAATTTTCAATCAAGATAAAGCAAAGATATTGGCATAATTATGTAAAAGCTAGGAATTTGGAGGACTATTACAATAATTTTGATTTAAGTGGTTTTCTGGTGCATTTGTGTTAGTGTCTGGACACTGCAGACATTATGATTAGAATTTCTGAATCAAATTAAGTGACTTTATAATCAGTGGAGTTATTAGTAATGGTTCAGTAGTTGAACTCTCATTAGGTTCAGAGAATAGTGAACAAGTTAAACTGGGTAGCGTTTCCATAGCCAGACTGACACAATATGCTGGATATTCTCCTGAAGAAACACAAATTTTCCATGAATTTTGGATTCAGTGAATTGAGCATATCATCTGGATTTATGTTCCAATGTAGCCCAACTGCAAGCAGAAGTTTAAGTAATTCCCAGGTAAGATCAGGCACATTTATATGAATGGTGTTCTTTGGACTCCCAGAATAAAAGGTAAGAATAAATTGCAGTATTGTGCAAAAGTCTTAGTCACATATATATAGCTAAGACTTTTGCACAATATTGTATTTGTCAATATGAAGCAGAGAGCAAGTTTGTAAATCTGGCTAGAGCAAAGTATGCTGGGAATGGCGAGAATGGAGTGCCACAGGAAGGGTATGGGACAGGTGCCAGAGAAGGAATGCCAGGAGCTGAGGGTGGTGTGGGTGCAGGCACACCTAGCCCTGAGACAGCAGGCAAGGACACTTGATTTCAAACAATTAGTTTATTGACAAATAAGAGGAAATCTGCAGAAGCTGGAAATCCAAGCAGCACACAAAATTGCTGGAGGAACTCAACAGGCCAGGCAGCATCTATGGAAAAGAGTACAGCTGGCATTTTGGGCCAAGACCCTTTAGCAGGACTGGAGAAAAAAGTAGTTTATTGATCTTTGCAGAATGTCTCTCTGGTGCTTCCCCTGTCCCTTTTCCTATTTTTAACCATGAATCCCCTCTTCCTGCCCTCTTCCCACTCTCAGTTCACAGTGGAAACCCATATCAGAATCAGATTCATCATCACTCACATATGTCATGAAGTTTGTTTTTTGTGACAGCAGTACAGACCAATACATTTTTTTTACAATACTGTGTAAAAGTATTAGGCTCTGCAGCCATATATAATGTATGTGCCGAAGACTTTTGCACAGTAGTGTACATATTTATTTTATTTATTAAGTGATACAACAAGGAGTAGGGCATTCTGACCCTTCGAACCACACCACCCAGCCATCCCACAATCCCAGTTAAACCTTAACCTAACCACAGGGCAATTTACAATCACCAATTAACCTACCCAGTACATCTTTGGACTGTGGGAGGAAACCAGAGCACCCTGAGAAAACCCACACATTTCTTAGGGAGGACATACAGAGAATCCTCACAGAACAGCACCAGAATTGAACTCTGAACTCCGGAACACCCACAAGCTGTAATAAAGCAACGTGAATGGCTACGCTTTTAAGATTATGTTTTAATTTGAGTAAAGTGGATTTAAACATTAAATTAAAAATATCATTTCTAATAATGTTTAAATGCATTTGAATGCTTCAGTATACCATGAATATATGTCTTAATTGAATTTAAATACACTTGAAAGCTGCAGACAGAACAATGACATGAATATATGCATTAATAACAACATAACCGACTTGCCCCTATCAGAATGAAGTTGATCAAAGTTCAAAGGATATTTATTATCAAAGTACATATATGTAACCATATACTACCCTGAAATTCATTTTTCTTGCAGGCATTTCAGTAAACCAAAGAAGTACAATAGAATTTATGAAAAAACTATACTTAAACAAAAAAAAACAACTAATGTGAAAAAGAGACAAATTATGCAAATAACAATAAAATTATAAATTATTAAGAGTAGTATAGTTGTTGAAACTGAATCTACGGATTGTGAAGTCAGTTCCGTTTTGAGGTAAGTGACAATAGCATGACACGAATTTCACAGGTCAGTCCAGCCTATTTTGTACAGCTTAATCCAGATTATCCAATTTGGAAACATGGTAAATGAGATCAGTTATCCCACTGGTCTTCTCTGGTGTAATTTACCATCTCACCACCCCTAAAAATGTAGTGATTTACTGATTTTTCTGAAGGCCTCTACGCAAACTTGATGAAATCAGTCTTGAAAATTTTCCAGGTAGATGATATGGCCTAGTTTCATACAGATGGTGATGGGAAATGTAGTGTTCAGGATATCAAACAGACAGAAATTCAGCAAGATCAAGCCTTTTTGTAAATTTATTTTGAGAATAATAATAGTTTCTTTACAGTCAGAAATTCAACATTCCTGAAGTTAACATTAAATGGTTGACAGACAAGGGTCAAGGGAAAGTTAACTGCTAAAGCACTTGAACTTATATTTTTTCTCCTTTCAGTGGCCACTTAATTAGGTAACTCCAGTACTTAATAAAGTGGCCACTCTGTATATGTTTGTGGTCTTCTGCTGCTGCAGCCCATCCACTTCATGGTTTGATGTGTGTGCATTCAGAGATGCTCTTCTGCACAACTAAGTTATAACATGTGGTTATATGAGTTACTGTCACCTTCCTGTCAGCTTGAAACAGTCTTGCCATTCTCCTCTGACCTCTCTCATTAACAAGGCATTTTCACCCACAAAACTGCCATTCACTTTTTTTTTAACCTTTCTCTGTAGAGACGGTTGTGCCTGAAAATGTCAATCAGTAGTTTTTTCAAGATACTCAAACCACCCCATCTAACACCAACAATCAATGTCACTAATTTATTCCCCATTCTGTTGTGTGGTTTGACAACAGAACATCTAGAATTATGGACTCTATGCCATTGACCAATTCCATTTACCAAGGGGTCAGTGGACCCTAGGCTGGGAATCCCTGCCCTTGACAATTTCTCCATTCGTTTATGTATTGAGCTGCTGCCACATGATTGGCTGATTAGAAATTTGCATTAACAAGCAAGTGTACCTAATAAAGTGGCCATTGACTGTGTATTTAGCTTAATACTATAATATATTTGAAACATTATTGATATTAAGTTAATAAAATCCAGAGAATTATTGAGCCTCTAAAGGCTGATAATGAGTTCAAAAGTGGATTTTAAATCTTGCTGTCAAACAAAAACAAAGCAGACTCAATTAATTGCAATCCAAATAAAGAAAGTTTTATTACCTTTAATATCACTCTTCACAAATTCTAGGCTGGTAATAAACTATAATGCTTCTATTCTCATATGGATGGCTAAAAGTATCAATAGCTGGTTATCTATGGTTGGAATAAAACACTTTAGAAATTCTGCCGGGTCAGCAGAACCCTGTGGTATGTGATACGTGTGCAGTTTAGTGGCATTAGTGGAACAGATTTGGCCTTCAAACTTCTCAGACACAGTACAATACACTAAAATAACAGTATGCCATGTTTCACAAAGGTGCCCCTCCTTGCAAAACACTTGTACACTACTGGTCTAATAAATTTGCTTTGAAATGAGAAAATACACCAAGTTGAAGAACTGAATTGAATTTATTTCTTACATCCTTCACATACGTAAGGAGCAAAAGTATTTACGTTATGTCTCCATCTAAATGTGTAATGGGCAATCACAGTAATTTAGAATAAATAAAACAGTTAATGTAGTATAGAGTACACTCGAGTCAGGGTGAGTTCATCAGTCTGATGGCCTGGTGGAAGAAGCTGTTCCGGAGCCTGTTGGTCCTGGCTTTTATGCTGCAGCACCATTTCCTGGATGGTAGCAGCTGGAATAGATTGTGGTTGGGATGGTTTGGGTCCCCAATGATCCTACGGGCCCTTTTTACCCACCTGTGCAAACAGTGCACCATTATTAGATATTGTTCAGACTGTTCCTCATTCAAAATAATTAAAAACTAAACAATAACACAGATAATAACTTTAAATCCAAAATGTAGAATGTAGAACTTTTCAATCAACCTGTTAACTGTATGGACGATATGGTAACATAATGAGTAGTGTAATGCTTTACAAGGGGTTCAGTTTTCCTACCACTGTCCATAAGGAGTATGTACATTCTCTCCGTGACCACATCTGATTCCTCCGGCTGCTCAAGTTTCCTCCCACAGTCCAAAGATGCACTCTTAGTGTTACCAAGTTGTGGGAACGTTACCATGGTGACACTTGTGTGCAGCTCCCTGCATATCCTCAGACTGTGTTAATCGTTGAAGTCATCAAATGATTTTACTGTATTTTCAATGTACATGTGAAAAATAAAGCTAATCTTTACCTCTGTACAGATGCAGCTCCACTGGATGTGCATTATTTGTATAAATTCTGAATCTACCTTTGCATTCTTCAGAGTTTTCTGCGCTGCTCCTAACTCGCAAATGACTACAGATGTGCTGCAGCGAGCATTCTAACTGGTTGCATCACCATCTCGTGTGGGGGGAGGGGGCACTGCACAGTGCAGAAAGTTACAAACTCATTCAGCTCCATCATGGACAATAGCTTCCTCAGCATTGAATTGAATTGACTTTATTTCTTATATCCTTCTCATGCATGAGGAGTAAAAATCTTTAAGTTACATCTCTGTCTGTGCAATATGCAATCATAGTAATTTATAATTTATATTAAATGGAATAGTCAATGTAATATAGAATACACTCAAATCAGTGTGAGTTCATCAGTCTGATGGTCTGGTGGAAGAAGCTGTCCCAGAGCCTGTTGGTTCTGGCTTTTATGCTGCGGTACTGTTTTCCGGATGGTAGCAGCTGGAATAGTTTGTGGTTGGGGTGACTCAGGTACCCAATGATCTTACAGGCCCTTTTTACACACGTCTTTGTAAATGTCCTGAATCACAGAAGTTCGCAACTACAGATACGCTGGGCTGTCCGCACCACTCTCTGCAGAGTTCCTGCGATTAAGAGTGATGCAGCCAGTCAGGAAACTCTCAATTGTGCCCCTGTAGAAAGTTCTTAGGATTTGGGGGACCCACACCAAACTTCCTCAATTGTCTGAGGTGAAAGAGGCGCTGTTGTGCCTTTTTCACCACAAAGCTGGTGTGTATAGACAACGTGAGGTCCTCGGTGATGTGGATACAGAGGAACTTAAAGCTGTTTACCTTCTCAACCCCAGATCCATTGATGCCAATAGGGGTTAGCCTGTCTCCATTCCTTCTGTAGTCCACAACCAACTCCTTTGTCAATATAGTGTTGTTGGCAAATTTAATTAGCAGATTAGAGCTGTGAGTGGTGACACAGTCATAGGTATACAGGGAGTAAAGGAGGGGACTTAGTACACAGCCCTGAGAGGCTCCTGTACTCAGAGTCAGAGGGTTGGAGTTGAGGGAGCCCACTCTTACCACCTGCCGGCAATCTGACAGGAAGTCCAGGATCCAGATGCACAAGGCAGAGTCAAGGCCAAGGTCTCTGAGCTTCTTGTTGAGCCTGGATGGAACTATGGCATTGAATGCTAAACTGTAGTCCAAGTACAGCATTTTCGCATAAGCATCCTTCTTCTCCAGATGTGTAAGGACAGTATGTGGAACAGTGGCTATTGCGTAGAAGGTCGATCGGTTGTGAATCCAGGACATCTTTAAAGAGCGATGCCTCAAAAAGACAGTATTCATCATTAAGAACTTCCATCACCCTCTTCGCATTGCTACCATCAAGGAGGAGGTACAGAAGCCTGAAGACACACACTTAATAATTCAGGAACAGCTTCTTCCCCTCTGCCATCTGATTTCTGAATGGACAATGAACCCATGAATACTACCACACTATTTTGTTTGCACTACTTGTTTAATTTAACTTTTTAATACATGTATAGTTCATACTGTAATTCAACAGTTTCCTTTTATTATGTATTGCACATACTCCTGCTGCATAACAATACATTTCACAACATATGCCAATGATATTAAACCTGATTCTGAACTATTCCTTTCTTGAGCACCACCAGCACTCTCATTCCCTCGAACTTTTTAAGCTTCCAATGCCAACTTGCTGTCAGTTTAATTACTTGGAAAATTCAATTAAAAAATGAATTATCAAGAGTAGACTGTATTTGACATTTTTATATCAATGATCCAACTCTGACAACAAAAAGGTTTGGGTCAGCTTCTGGAAAAATGATTTCATGTCATCTAGTAATCTGAGAGAATAAACAGTGCTATATGCTAGTCTCAGCAGGCACATAAAATATTGCATTTCAAACGAAATTAAGAAGTTACAGAAGTCTAGACATAATTAAAATTGGAAAAGCATGTCGGTGGAAATCAATTTACAGATACATCATAATCTGTGTCAGACTGGACCACCTTAATGTTTTGTTGTTTTGATAGCAATTTCGAGGCAGGCACTAATAAATTCTGTATAATGCAAGGGAATCTAGAGTACTCAGTGGCATTTTTTTTTAAAAGAGTAGGAGAACTTTTCCAAGGAAGCCCTGACTTATTTATCATTAGAATGGATTAGCTGGTGCTTTATCTCTTTGCAATTTATGGCATCTTGCTTGTGTCTCACCCAAATCTTCCATAATTTACAGCCTGTAAGGCATTTGTCCATGCATTTCATGATCTGTTGAACAGAGTCTGGTTTGCCATCATCGCTAAATGCACCATATAAATAGAAGAGAATCTGCAGATACTGGACATCCGGAGTAACACACATGAAATGCTGGAGGAGCTCAGCAGGTCAAACAGCATTGATGGAAATGAATAAGTAGTTGACGTTTCAGGCCGAGACCCTTCTTTAGGACTAAGAAAGAGGGGGAAGATGCTTGAATAAAAAGTAAGGGGAGGGGAAGGAGGCTAGCTGGAAGGTGATAGGTGCAGCCAGGTTACTGGGAAAAGTCAAGGGCTGGAGAAGAAGGAATCTGATAAAAGAGGAACATTGGAGAGGGCCATTGGAGAAAGGGAAGGGGGAAGGGTACCCAGAGGGAAGTGATAGGCAGGTGAGAAGAGGTAAAAGGTCAAAGTGGTGAATAAAGGAGGGGGGTGGGAGGGGAGTTTGTTTACCGGAAGTTCGAGAAATCAATATTCATGCCGTCAGGTTGGAGATAACCCACTCGGAATATAATGTGTTGCCCCTCCACCTTGAGAGTGGCCTCATCTTAGCACAAGAGGAAGCCATGGACGAACATGTCAGAACAGGAACGGAAACTGGAGTTAAGATGTTTGGCCTCCGGAAAGTCCTTCATGTGGTAGATGGTGCAGAGGTGCTTGATGAAGCGGTTCCCATCTGTAAGGATATTTGTACGTTCTCCCCATGAGCGCATGGGTTTCTTCCTGGTGCTCCAGTTTCCTTCCTCTGTCCAAAGATACAGCAGTTAGTAGGTTAACTGGTCATTGTAACCTGCCTTGTGATTAGCTTAGGCTTAAATAGGTGGGTTGCTGCATGGTGTGTCTTGGGTTGGAAAGTTCTGTTCATTTCTCAATAAAAAAATAAATGACTAACTACTTAGGCTAAAACTATTAAAAACAGAAAATACTGGAACATCTCAGCATCAGAAAAAAGAGAAACCGAGTTAACATTTCAGGTAGATCACCACCTCATTTCTATACTCCCAGCAATTACTTGCCACTTTAAAGTGTATAATTGCAGTCTTTTGCCTCTTGTGTTAGGCTTGAGTGATTTGACCTGTCCACCAAGGTACTACCGATGAGGATCTTAGTCTGAAACAGGATTTTCACTGAAACTAACTGAAATTCAAAGTACATTTATTATCAATGTGTGTATACTATATACAAACTTGAAATTCACTTCCTTACAGGCAGCTACAAAAGAAACCCAACAGAATCCATTGAAGAATCTTGGGTCCAGTCCCTACTGCCTCGACTCTGTTCACGTGGACTTGAGGAATTTTACAGAGAAAACATAAGTGATATTGCTTCAGTACACTGAAATGCCTGCAGTAAATTGTCCACATCACAGAATGATACTGAGAAAGGTGATCTTTGGTCTACTGATCATGACCTTTCTTGCTGACCTTGTGCAGGTCTTTAAGCAATCATTTCCTCAGACCTCCTAAGCAGAGCTGATGTACCAACTGCAATCAGGGTGAATACCATCAGCAATATAGACCTTCACGACAGGTAGCTCCTGAGATATGAAAGATCAATCAGGATTTAATATCATTGGCATGTGTCGTGAAATTTGTTAACTTTGTGGCAGCAGTACAATGCAATACATGATAAATGTAGAAAAAAAACTGAAAAACATTAAGCATCTGTATGTATATTAAATAATTAAATTAGATAAATAGTGCAAAGACAGAAATAAAAAGTATTGAGGTCGTATTCATGGATTCATGTCCATTTAGAAATTGGATGGCAGAAGGGAAGAAGTTGTTCCTGAATCATTGAGTGTGTATCTTCAGACCTCTGTACCTCCTTCCTGATGGGAACAATGAGAAGAGGACATGTCCTGGGTGCTTGTGGTCCTTATTGATGGACATTGTCTTTCTGAGGCACCACTCCTTGAAGATTCTTGGATACTACAGAGGCTGATACACACGATAGAGCTGATTAATTGTACAACTTTCTGCAACTTACATGAAAGTTGGTTCCTGTTTTCCTGGATTTTGTTATGGAACTTTTCTTATCAGCTGGGCGGTGTTGTGCAGTGGCAGCAGATTGGTGGAGGATCTTTACTGTGAAGCCAAGTCCATTGTATGTTTCAGCGAATAAGTCAAGAATGGCCTGGAATTTGGCCTCCAAATTTGCACGTGTACCGAAGGTCTGCTTCTTATGATGTGGGATTGACCTTGGTTCCACAAAGTGATGAAGGTTGAATAGCTTCTAAATTTATCCACTGGAGTCGGAAACCAGCTGAAGAGGAGTTGCAGTATGCAGAAAGGAAGATTGAGAATACTACAGAATTGTTGGCAGATCTTTGCTTGGGAAGTTGTTCATGGTGAACCCATCAGTTAGAATCTAATCACAGACAAGAAAAAATCTGCAGATGCTGGAAATCCAAGCAACACACACAAAATATTGGAGGGACTTAGCAGGCCAGGCAACATCTATGGAAATGAGTATCGTTGACATTTTGAGCTGAGACCCTTCAGCAGGACTGGAGAAAAATAAAAAGAAGAGGAGTAGAGTTAAAAGGATGGTGGAGGGAGAGGAGAGAGAAACAGAAGGTGATAGATGAAATTGGGGGGCAGAGGGGTGAAGTGAAGAGCTGGGAAGTTGATTGGTGAAAGGGAGATGCCCTGGAGAAGGGGGAATCTAATAGAAGAGGACAGAAGGCCCTGGAAAAAAAAAAGGGGGATGGGGGAGCACCAGAGATGGACAGGCAAGGTTATAGGGAAAAGAGGATGGGAATGGTGAAGGGGGAACATCTTCTGATAATGGTTCCCCTCCTTCACTCTTCACCATTCCCTTTTCCCTATCTCCCCTTTGTTTTTTTCCATGGCCTTCTGATCTTCCCTATTAGATTCCCCCTTCTCCAGCCTGTATCTCTTTCAACAACCAACTTCCCAGCTCTTCACTTCACCCCTCCATCCTCCCAGTTTCACCTATCACCTTGTGTTCCTCCCTTCCCTCCCCACCACCTTTTAACTCCACTGAAGGGTGTCGGCCCAAAATGTCAACTATACTCTTTTCCATAGATGTTGCCTGGCTTGCTGAGTTCCTCCAGCATTTTGTGTGTGTTCCACTGGTTAGAATAATGATTTCTATGTTTTATAATGTTGAATAGAGATGAACTTCTGAAGGAATTCAAATTTGAGATAAATTTTCTTGAATTTCTACCCAATCAATGTTTTTAAAGTGTTAAAAAGGCCATTTTGGGATGCTGCTATTACACTTCTTGCTATTGTCACACTCTACTTCAAGCCCATTGTGTCTTTAGTTGAGTGGAACTCATACAGATTTGGAGAGAAACGATCCAACTATTAGGATATTCTAGTTGAGTAAAATGCTTTCAAAGACTTCTGCAGCAGACAGCAGGATGACCTGTCTACAGTTACCATTTTCATGAAGGTAGGTCGCATTTATGGAAGCACTAGAGTTCCCTGGCTTGGCTTCTTTCTCCCAGATGTGAGAGATTGAACTTTTTTTCTGAAATTCCTCTTCCGAAAACTTCAGAACTCCACCATTGGTTCCAGAAGCCTTGTTGTTATTCAATTGACTGATGGTCTTTTGAATGCTTGTCAGGCTGGATTAATGACAAGTTTGTCCCAGCTAATCTGTTACGGGATGGTATCAGGGATATTTATGTTAAGCGCAGTACCTGCTGTGGCATTTTGCTCTGGCAATGTTCTTGAACTGATCTGCACAACCCTAATCCTATCTCAATAATGAAACACGACTAACTGCTTCCTGCACGGCCACAGATTGCGTCTTTGACTTTTGCACAGATTTCTTTTATTGCCTTCACTAAATTTACGAATATGTTCTCTGTGCAGCTAAGCACAGCTCCAAAGCAATCTATAAAATTAAGGACAGTCTTGATTTTGGCCAAACCATCGTGAAGTGTGGGACAAAATCTCTTGTTGAGTAGTGCTGTAATAAAAACCTCATGCACAATATAATGTCTACAAAACAGAGGGACTAATAGTTGACTTCAGAAATTGAAGTTAAGATATCACTTTCCAGTTCACATTGGTGGATCAGAAATAGACAGAGTCAGCAGCTTTAAATTCTTAAGCATTAAGAGCTCAGATGTCCTGCCCTGATGCTAGTACACTATCCTTGAAGGTCGAGAAGAAATGGCTTATCACTACATAGTCTAACAATCATTGAATATAGAGCAAAGAACAAAGAAATCTACAGCACATTACAGGCCCTTTGGCCCACAATGTTGTGGCGACTATATAACCTACTCTAGAAACTGTCTAGAATGTTCCTAGCGCATAGCCCTCTATTTTTCTAAGCTCTATGTACCTACCTAAGGGTCTCTTAAAAGACCCTATTGTATCCTCTTCCACCACCGCCGCCAGCAGTGCATTCCATGCACCCACCGCTCTCTGTGAGAAAAACTTTACCCTGACATCCCCTGAGTACCTGTTTCCAAGCACCTCAAAACTATGCCCCCTCGTGTAAGCCAATTCAGCCCTGGGAAAAAGCCTCTGGCTATCCACACGCTCAATGCCCTCATCATCTCATACATCTCTATCAGTGATATAAAATATCAGTACTGGTATCAATATTGAAAGTATCCTGATTGGATGCATCAAAGTTCAAAATGAATTTATTATCAAAGTACATACGTCACCATTTACAACCCTGAGATTCATTAATTGTGGGCATTCACAGCAAATCCAAGAAACATGGAAGAGTCATGAAAAAACACACCCAACAGGATGTGCAAAAGATAACAAACTCTGTAAATACAAAAGAAATAAAAATAAATGAGCAATAAATATTGAGAAATGAGAGGAAGAGTCCTTGAAAGTAAGTCCATAGATTGTGGGAACAGTTTAGTGATGGTGAGAGTGAAGTTATCCCCAATTATTCAAGAGTCTGATGGGTTGAGGTATAATTGCTCCTAAATATAACTGTTCCTGAACCTGATGGTCAGAGTCTGGGGGCTTTTGTACCTTCCTCCTGATGGCAACAGTGAGAAGAGAACATGGCTTGGGTAATGGTGTGGTACAGCAATTCCAAAACAACAGGAACACTCGGGGCTGCAGAGAGTTGTGGGCACAGCACGTTCTATTATGAGCACAGCCGTCCCCACAGCTGAAGCATTTCTGAGATGATTACTCATTACAGCACCTGAAAAGGACCCCACTTTGTGCTACTACCGTCAGGCAGGCCTGAAATCCCACACCATCAGATCCAGCAACAGCTACTTTCCTATCATCATCAGGTTCTTAAATTGATCAACACAACCCAAAACCTCCTTCAGCAATGAATACCATAGGTCACCTCATGCACTGCCACAGACTTGTCCCTGAATGTCTTTATTTCTCTCCCTTTTCACTCTTGTATAAAATCACATATAATCTCTCCATAATTTATTTTTTTTTATCTCGGTTGATGCTACACTGTTGTGCAAAAGTCCTAGGCACACCTCCCCACAAACTCCTAATGAAATATAACTGCTGTCATATTTTCTTTGTAATTTCATCAGAGTGTAGGGCCCAGGGTAGATCTTCGGAGATGTTGGCATCCAGGAACCTGAAACTGCTCACCCTTTTCACTGCTGATCCCTCAATGATGGCTGGTGAGCTTCACCAGTGGAACAAACCTTCTACTTCTTTGCTGAACACACGTTTTCATAGGTTTGGCTTCTTTCATTGGAGTATTTAACCTATTGTGTCTGCCGCACCATCCCATCATGGCTGATTTATTATCCTTCTCAGGCCCATTCTTCTACCTTCTCCCCGTAACCTCTTATGCCCTGACTAATCAAGAATCTATTGACGCTCACCTTAAATGTACCCAATGACTTGGCCTCCACAGCTGTCTGTGGCAATAAATTCCACAGATTTACCACCCACTAACTAAAGACATTTTTCCTCATTTCTGTTCTAAATGGATGTCTGCTATTCTCTGGCTGTGCCCTTGGTCCTAGATTCCCCCACTACAGGAAACGTTCTCTCCACATCCTCTCTATCTAGACATTTTCCCTTCCACCAGTGGTGAAGGAGCAGTTTGTCTCTATGAAGAAAGTGAGCGAGTGTTGTCTCAAGTTTGGATTAGAAATCCTTCTTGACATCATCTTGAGAAGGCGGATTGTTGTGTCCTGCAATGGTTTGACAGCAATTAATGTGCAAATTTTTTGAATAAAATGCACTTTAACAAAAGACATCAAAGAAAACAGAAGGGTTTGAAATTTCTTAAGCTCTCAAGCTCATCATACTTTTGGCATCTTTATGAAAATTCTTATTATCATCGAGATTCTCCATAACCTATTTTTTTCAAATGCATTTACCTGCTTTCACTTTTAAAACAAAGGCCACTTCTGTCTGCATTTCTGCAAAATAATTAGACGTACTTGTAAACCAGCCCCGAAAATAAACAGCTGCAAAAAATTGTCTTAATCTCCCTTCCTTTTTCTCTATGATTGCCTTGAATTCATGCCCTATAGTTACCAACCCACTAACGAGAATATGCTTTGATCAGACATCCTTTCAACCATCTTTGATCTCCGGAGAATTGTACCAGTTTTTCTAATCCATTTTTCATAACCAAAGTCTCTCATCCCTGATAACAACCTGGCAAGTCTCTTGTTCTCTACAGGGCCTTGAAGTCCTTCCTAAAAGGCATACCAAACTGGGAGTATACAGTCTTTTACAGTGATTTCTATTAACTGTAGCTGGTACTACACTTAAGGGATTTGCGATGGGTCCTCAACTACTTATAACGAAGGGGCTATGCATATACTCACTCACTCAGCAAAATCAACATGTATTTCCTGTCCAAGATTTCCTTTGTGAAGGTGTTTTTTTTTTTTTTTTATATATAAATTGTTCAGATTTATTTTATTTTGTCTGTATTAATAATCTTCCAAGAAGATCACTTGCCAGCTGGTGATGTAGTGGCATTGGCGCTGGGCTTGGAGGTGAGTGGTCCCGGGTTCGAATCCAGCCAGCTCCTTGCATGCTTTCCATCCGTGCTGGGTTGTGTGTTAAGCTATCAACTCAGCCTCACAAGAAACAGTCAAAAAACGCTAAGGGAATGGCAAAGTTGCAACTAGATGCACCACAAAGTGCAGAAAGGGACAACAAGAGGACCATACCTTGTCGTAGGGTTTGGAGGCTCGATGACCTGGAGAGTTATGTTGATTGGAGTCAGGGCTTTGTGCTTTGACTCTTGGTAAGGTTACCTGCGCCAAACAGGTCAAAGGGTAGAGGCCAGATCAAGAGAGGTCCGCCGATACTCCAGGTTCAGGGGTTCAACTCAGCCCTAACGACCCAGACCGGTAAAACAAAATTGTTATGGAAACAACATTGAAGATGCCTTCCTTATCTGTGTGCAATGGTATTCCCGAGTCTACACCTGGAGCTTGTGTGATTGACATGAGTGAAAACAGAGGGGAAGCTACTGGCATGATGAAGGAAGCCCTGATGGGGATGGACAGACAGATTTGGAGGGCCTTCATTGTTGTAAGTAAAGTGCATTATCACCCAGTAGCAGTTATATCCACAGTGATGAAATGTTTTGAGAGGCTGGTGTTGAAATATATCAGCTCCTGTCAGAGTGGTGACGAGTATCCACTCCACTTTGCCTACCAGAGTACCAGGTCAACAGCAGATACTATCTCATTGGCTCTTCACACAACCCTGGAACATCTGGAGAGCAAAAAGGCATACGTTGGGATGCTCTTTATCAATTACAATTCAGCATTTAATACCATCATCCCCTCAGAATAAATCTATAAACTCCAAGACCTGAGCTTCAGTACCCTTTTATGCAACTGGATCCCAGATTATCTTAATTGCAGACCCCAGTCAGTTTGGATTGGCAAAAACATCTCCTCTATAATATCTCCATCACCACAGGTGCACCACAGGGCTGTGTGCTCATTCCCCCTACCCTACTCACTTTATGCCTATGACTGTGTGGCCAAGTACAGCTCCAACATCATACACAGGCTTGCTGATGACACCACTGTTGTGGGCTGTATCGCAGTATCAAAATGGATGATGAATCAGCATACAGAAGGGAGACTGAACATCTGGCTGAGTGATGTAATAACAACAGCCTCAACTCGATGTCAATAAGACCAAGGAACTGATTGTAGACTTCTGGAGAGAGAAACTAGAGGTCCATGAGCTAGTTCTCATTGGAGGATTGGAGGTAGAGAAGGTCAGTAACTTTAAATTCATGGGTGTCACTATCTCAGGAGACCAATCCTGATTCATCATATGAATGTAATTGCAAAGAAAGCACAACAGCACCTCTACTTCCTTAGAAGGCTGCGGAGATTCGGCATGACATCGAAAACCTTGACAAACTTCTATGGATGTGTAGTGGAATGTGTCCTGACTGGTTGCATTACAACTAAGTATGGGAACACCAATGCCTTTGAATAGAAAATCCTACAAAAGGTAGTGGATTCTATAGATTTGTTGAGTATGCCCGCAGGAAAAAGAATCTCGGGTTGTATCTGGTGACATGTACAGTATGCACTCTGATAAATTTTACTTTGTACCTTATGAAAGCTTATAGTCTAGGAGAAGGGACAGAAGTCTTGAACTTCCTTAATTGAAAGTTTCAATTCATTTTAATTTATGTTATTTAGAGACAAAGCAGCACAGAACAGGTCCTTTAGGCCGAAGGACCTGCGCTGCCCGCAGTCCCCGAATTTCACCCCAGTCTAATCACAGGACAGTCTACAATGACCAATTAACCTCATAACCGGGACCTGTCTGGGCTGTGGGAGGAAACCCACATGCTCAGGGGAAGGAGATACAAACTTGGTACAGATGGTGTCGGAACACTGAACTCCAGCACCCTGAGCTGTTATAACATTGCACTAACTGCTATGCTACATTGGCACCCCATTTCTGTAACTATGATAGAGAATTGTATCAGTCTCTGCCATTCATTTGGATTCATCAGCTGTGCGGAGTGGAAACGAGCCTGCCGCATGGGCAACAGCTTGCTGGGCACATCGTACTGCCCTGGCTTGTGAACTGATTTGCGTAAACAGCTAGGACACAACATCCATGGTCGACCTTGATTAATGGAGGGCCAAAATCTATAAAGAAATTAAGGATTTTTAAAGAGGCTATTTAATTAATTAATTTATTTACTTATTGAGCTACAGCACAGAATATGCACTTCGAGCCACGCTGCCCAGCAATTCTCTGTTTTATTTCTAGCCTAATTATGGGACAATTTACAATAACCAACTAACCTATTAACTGATACACCTTTGGCCTTTGTGAAGAAACGTGAGCCCCCGAAGGAAAGCCACACGGTCATGGGGAAAACAAACAACCTCCTTACAGGCAGCTGTAGGAGGTGAACCCGAACACCTGTGCTGTAAAACGTTGTGCTAACCACTACACTACCTTGCCACCCTCATTGTCTTGTTCCTTTGTCTTTCAAACTGTAGGAATAAAGTTTGGGGGATTCCATTATCAAATAAGAATCTTTATTGTCTCAGGATTTGTTTTGTCAATGAACATGCTTCAAAGTTGTTGCAGCAGGTGAAGATCTTCATATTAATTCCAACATCTGAACCTAGTAACCCAATTTATGGAAAATAGTTCACATTTAACAAGATAAGAGCCCATGGAATTATGGGAAAGTTACATACGTGGATAGAGCCTTGGCTGATTGGCAGGAAACAGAGAGTGTGGATAAAGGGATCCTATTCTGGTTGGCTGCCGGTTACTGATGGTTTTCCACAGGGGTCCGTGTTGGGACTGCTTCTTTTTACATTGTACATCAACGATTTGGATTATGGAATAGATGGCTTTGTGGCTAAGTTTGCTGACGATACGAAGATAGGTGGAGGGGCCGGTAGTGCTGAGGAAATGGAGAGTCAGCAGAGAGACTTGGATAGATTGGAAGAATGGGCAAAGAAGTGGCAAGTGAAATATAATGTTGGAAAGTGTATGGTTATGCACTTTGGCAGAAGAAATAAACGGGCAGACTATTATTTAAATGGGGAAAGAATTCAAAGTTCTGAGACACAACGGGACTTGGGAGTCCTCGTACAAGATACCCTTAAGGTTAACATCCAGGTTGAGTCAGTAGTGAAGAAGGCAAATGCACTTTCTTCGCCGTCTGTAATGGCCCTACCCATTATTTCATCCTCCGTTGGATTCACGCCTGCAGTCGCCGTTTTTTTGACTTTGTCATGTTAGGCAAAGATCGCAAGATCCTACATCTATGGACTCCAGAGCCTGCCGGCCCCAACGCTAGCAGGCATGAACTTCAGATTGCGGCGCCTGCCACTGATCTCGGCGGCTCCAACACCTCAGGGCATATTCAAAACCCGGACTCCAGCAACGACCATGGACATCTTCACAGCGATTGCGCAACTACCAACTGCGACTCCAGGCTGGGTCTTTATGTGCTGCTGTTGTGACTCCCGTCTCCCCTTCCCCCACCAATACTCTGCAATCCCGTCTCCCTCAGATCCCACCGTCAGCTCCTGGGCCCTCAGAGGCTCCATCTTCCTCTCACCCCAACCCTCCCCTCTCCATTGACACCCCCAGCCTCCCCCCTCCCCCCTCTGATCCCAGCTCTCATCCGTGCCAGGTCTTTACCATCCTCTCCGACCTTCAACTGTCAGAGGCAGAGCGCCCTGTCCTGAGTAAGGGCCTCACCTTTGTCCCCCTTCGCCCACACCTCAGCGAGTTCCGTGTTCGCCATGATGCGGAACTTTTCTTCCGCCGTCTCCGTCTCCGAGCCTACTTCTTCCGCAAGGACTCTTCCACCCCCACCGATGACCCCTTCTCCCATCTTCAACCCTCCTCTTCTTCATGGACACCCCGCTCTAGTCTTCTGCCTGCTCTGGATCTCTTTATCGCTAACTGCCGACGGGACATCAACCGTCTCGACTTCATCGCACCTTGTCCCCATTCCAACCTCACTCCTTCGGAATGCTCTGCTCTCCACTCCCTCCGCACTAATCCTAACCTTATTATTAAACCCGCCGATAAGGGGGGTGCTGTTGTAGTCTGGCGTACTGACCTCTACCTTGCTGAGGCACAGAAACAACTCGCGGATACCTCCTCTTATTTACCCCTCGATCGTGACCCCACTAAGGAGCACCAGGCCATTGTCTCCCACACCATCATCGACTTTATCCGCGCAGGGGATCTCCCATCCACTGCTACCAACCTTATAGTTCCCACACCTCGCACTTCCCATTTCTACCTCCTACCCAAGATCCACAAACCTGCCTGTCCTGGCGGACCTATTGTTTCAGCTTGCTCCTGCCCCACTGAACTCGTTTCTACATACCTCGACACGGTTTTATCACCCCTTGTTCAATCCCTTCCTACCTATGTTCGTGACACTTCTCACGCTCTTAAAACTTTTCGATAATTTTAAGTTCCCTGGCCCCCACCACTTTATTTTCACCATGGATGTCCAGTCCCTATATACTTCCATCCCCCATCAGGAAGGTCTCAAAGCTCTACGCTTCTTTTTAGATTCCAGACCTAATCAGTTCCCCTCTACCACCACTCTGCTCCGTCTATCGGAATTAGTCCTTACTCTTAATAATTTCTTCTTTGGCTCTTCCCACTTCCTCCAAACTAAAGGTATAGCTATGGGCACCCGTATGGGTCCTAGCTATGCCTGCCTTTTTGTTGGCTTTGTGGAACAATCTATGTTCTGTGCCTATTCTGGTATCTATCCCCCAATTTTCCTTCGCTACATCGACGACTGCATTGGCGCTGCTTCCTGCACGCATGCAGAGCTCGTTGACTTTATTAACTTTGCCTCCAACTTTCAGCCTGCCCTCAAGTTTACCTGGTCCATTTCCGACACCTCCCTCCACTTTCTAGATCTTTCTGTCTTTGTCTCTGGAGACAGCTTATCCACTGATGTCTACTATAAGCCTACTGACCCTCACAGCTATCTGAACTATTCCTCTTCTCACCCTGTCTCTTGCAAAAATGTCATCCCCTTCTCGCAATTCCTCCGTCTCCGCCGCATCTGCTCTCAGGATGAGGCTTTTCATTCTAGGACAAGGGAGATGTCTTCCTTTTTTAAAGAAAGGGGCTTCCCTTCCTCCACTATCAACTCAACTCTTAAACACATCTCCCCCATTTCTGCTCTCACTCCATCCTCCTGCCACCCCACTATGAATAGGGTTCCCCTGGTCCTCACCTACCACTCCACCAGTCTCCGGGTCCAACATATTATTCTGCGTAACTTCCGCCACCTCCAACAGGATCCCACCACTAAGCACATCTTTCCCTCCACCGCCCCCCCCGCATTCCGCAGGGATCGCTCCATACACGACTCCCTTGTCCATTCGTCCTCCCCATCCCTCCCCACTGATCTCCCTCCTGGCACTTATCCGCGTAAGCGGAACAAGTGCTACACATGCCCTTACACTTCCTCCCTTAACACCATTCAGGGCCCCAAACAGTCCTTCCAGGTGAGGCAACACTTCACCTGTGAGTCGGCTGGGGTGATATACTGCGTCCGGTGCTCCCGATGTGGCCTTTTATATATTGGCGAGACCCGACGCAGACTGGGAGACCGCTTTGCTGAACACCTACGCTCTGTCCGCCAGAGAAAGCAGAATCTCCCAGTGGCCACACATTTTAATTCCACATCCCATTCTGACATGTCTATCCACGGCCTCCTCTACTGTAAAGATGAAGCCACACTCAGGTTGGAGAAACAACACCTTATATTCTGTCTGGGTAGCCTCCAACCTGATGGCATGAACATCGACTTCTCTAACTTCCGCTAATGCCCCACCTCCCCCTCGTACCCCATCTGTTACTTATTTTTATACACACATTCTATCTCTCACTCTCCTTTTTCTCCCTCTGGCCCTCTGAATATACCCCTTGCCCATCCTCTGGGTACCCCCCCCTTGTCTTTCTTCCCGGACCTCATGTCCCAGGATCCTCTCGTATCCCTTTTGCCTATCACCTGTCCAGCTCTTGGCTCCATCCCTCCCCCTCCTGTCTTCTCCTATCATTTTGGATCTCCCCCTCCCACTTTCAAATCTCTTACTCACTCTTCCTTCAGTTAGTCCTGACGAAGAGTCTCAGCCTGAAACGTCGACTGCACCTCTTCCTAGAGATGCTGCCTGGCCTGCTGTGTTCAACAACAACTTTTATGTGTGTTGCTTGAATTTCCAGCATCTGCAGAATTCCTGTTGTTTGAAGGCGAATGCAATGTTGGCATTCATTTCTAGAGGAGTAGAGCAGGGATGTGATGTTGAGGCTTTATAAGGCGCTGGTGAGACCTCACTTGGAGTACTGTGGGCAGTTTTGGTCTCCTTATTTAAGAAAGGATGTGCTGACGTTGGAGAGGGTACAGAGAAGATTCACTAGAATGATTCCGGGAATGGGAAGGTTAACATATAAGGAATGTTTGTATTCCTTGGAGTTTAGAAGAATGAGGAGAGACCTCATAGAAACATTTTGAGTGTTGAAAGGCATGGACAGAGTGGATGTGGCAAAGTTGTTTCCCATGGTGGGGGAGTCTAGTACGAGAGGGCATGACTTAAGGATTGAAGGGCGCCCATTCAGAACAGAAATGCGAAGAAATTTTTTTAGTCAGAGGGTGGTGAATCTTTGGAATTTGTTGCCACGGGCAGCAGTGGAGGCCAAGTCATTGGGTGTATTTAAGGCAGCCAGGGCATCAAAGGTTATGGTGAGAAGGCGGGGGAGTGGGACTAAATGGGAGAATGGATCAGCTCATGATAAAATGGCAGAGCAGACTTGATGGGCCGAATGGCCGACTTCTGCTCCTTTGTCTTATGGTCTTAAACAATTAGATGAATTTGTTTGCTGCTTTTAAGCAGTCCAATTTTATCACAGCTCTTGCATCAAGATCCAACAGGTACTTGAGTCAACACACACAAAATGCAGGAGGAACTCAGCAGGTCAGGCAGCGTCAATGGAAATGACCAAAAAGAGTTGTATTTCAGGTTGAGACACTTGGTCAGAACTGCGAAGGAAGGAGGGGGATGCCAGAATAAAGGGGTGGGTGGAGAGGAGTGAGGATAGCTAGAAGGTGATAGGTGAAGTTAAGAAATTTAAAGGGCTGAAGAGGAACAAACCTGATGGGAGCCAAGACTGGACCAGACAAGAAAGGGAAGGAGGTGGGGGCCCCAATAGGAAGTAATGGGCAGGTGAGGAGAGGTAATAAGGTAGAGAGGAAAATAGAGGAAGAGGGGAAGGGAAATAACTTTTCACGAGAAGGAGAAATCGATATTTATGTCATTAGGTTGGAGGCTATTTAGATGGAATACAGGGTGTTTCTGCTCCACCCTAAGGGCGTCCTCATCTTGGCACAAAGGAGGCCATGGACGAACACATTGGAACAGGAATGGGAATTTGAATTAAAATGTTTGGTCAGCAGAATGTTCCGATTGTAGCAGATGGCGCGGAGGAGCTCAACAATGTAGCAGAGGCCTCACTGGGAGCACTGGACACAATCAATGACCCCCATCAGATTTGCAGGTGAAGTTTTGCCTCACCTGGAAAGACTCTTTGGGGCTCTGAATGAAGGTGAGGGAGGAAGTAAATGGGCAGGAGTAACACTTGGGCTGCTTGCCAGGAGGGAGATTAGTGGGGAGGGATGAATGGACAAGGGAATCGTGGAGGTAGCGATCCCTGCAGAAGGCGGGGGGTGTGGGGTGGAGAAAAGATATATTTAGTGGTAGGATCCGATTGGATAAGGCAGAAGTTACCACCTGAACACCTCCCTCTGCAACTGGATTCTAGACTTCCTGACTGGGAGACCTCAGTCAGTCCGAATTGGTAGCAAGTGGGTCTCATCAGCAAGAAGGATGAGTCAGCATAAAGAGAGGAGGTGCAGTAGCTAACGGACTGGCGCAGAGCCAACAACCTGTCTCTGAATGTAAACAAAACAAAAGAGATAGTTGTTGACTTCAGGAGGACACGGAGCGACCACTCTCCACTGAACATCGACGACTCCTCCATAGAGATCGTTAAGAGCACCAAATTTCTTGGTGTTCACCTGGCGGAGAATCTCATCTGGTCCCTCAACACCAGCTCCATAGCAAAGAAAGCCCAGCAGCGTCTCTACTTTCTGCGAAGGCTGAGAAAAGTCCATCTCTCACCCCCCATCCTCACCACATTCTACAGAGGTTGTATTGAGAGCATCCTGAGCAGCTGCATCACTGCCTGGTTCAGAAATTGCACCATCTCAGATCGCAACACCCTGCAGCGGATAGTGAGGTCAGCTAAGAAGATCATCAGGGTCTCTTTTCCCGCCATCACAGACATTTACACCACATGCTGCATCCGTAAAGCAAACAGCATTATGAAGGACCCCACACACCCCTCATACAAACTCTTCTCCCTCCTGCCATCTGGAAAAAGGCACCGAAGCATTCAGGCTTTCACAACTAAACTATATGACAATTTCTTCCCCCAAGCAATCAGACTCCTCAATACCCAGAGCCTGGCTTGACACCAACCTGCTGCCATCTACTGTGCCTACTGTCTTGTTTATTATTTATTGTAATGCCTACACTGTTTTGTGCACTTTATGCAGTCCTGGGTAGGTCTGTAGTCTAGTGTAGTTTTTGTGTTGTTTTACGTAGTTCAGTGTAGTTTTTGTATTGTTTCATGTAGCACCATGGTCCTGGAAAACGTTATCTCATTTTTACTGTGTACTGTACCAGCAGTTATGGTTGAAATGACAATAAAAAGTGACTTGACTTGACTTGACTTGATAGAAGTTGTAGGTTTGGAAGGTGCCTTCTAAAGGTATCTGGACAAATTTCTGAGGTGCATGCTGCAGATGGTACAAAGTGTTGTTAGATAGATAGACACTTTACTGATCCTAAAGGAAATTACACTGTCACAGTAGCATTACAGGTGCACAGATATACAAATATTAGAAGAGAAGTAAGAAAGAATAAAAAATAAGTTACCTCAAACAGCCTAACAGAAGGGGGTCATCACTTTCTCAGCTATAGGCTGACTCATTATAGAGCCTAATGGCTGAGGGTAAGAATAACCTGATATAGTGCTCTTTGGAGCAGCGCAGCAGATCCAGCCAAGTGGAGAGTATTCCTTTGCATTGCTAATTGCAGACTTTTAGATCTTGGATAGGTTTTCAAGAGAAAGGAAGGGGGTTTCTTTCTGTAGTCCCTGAAATGCTCTGTACCCACATTATGCATAAGACTACTCCAGTTCTACTTCCATTCTATGGTAAAACCCCAACACCCCATGGATATTGATAGTGGGAATTCAGCAATAGTAATGCCGTATAACATTAGTAGTACAGGTTCCATTTCCTCTGGATAGCATGGGCAAATATTTATTGTTTTTAATTGTGATCACAGGACCGGGTCGGACATTGGTAATGCAGAATTCTGTAAGTCTGGTTCAGTGGTGAGACTGATGGCGAGGGAGCTGCGTTGCCTTTGTTGTTGCACTGACTAGGTCTGCATGCCACAGTGTTGCCTATTGCAGTTGCACAGGAGAGGGGTCACCGAAAGCAGTGTGGGAGAGAGCAGAGGCATCTGTGGAATTAGCTGGAACTTGTTGGGGGCTAGCTCCTCCTGTGGAAGACAAGGTGGAGCAGGACAACATCCCATGCACCATCGGTCTACAGTCCGTGACATTCAGGAACTTGGCTATGCTTTTCCGCCATCATAACTCCATGCATTCTCTGTCGTAGGTACTGTGTTTGGCTCCTTGCACCGAGGATGTACAGGAGCCTGAAGACACACACTCAATATTTCAGGAACAGCTTCTTCCCCTCCATCATCAGATTTCTAAATGGACAATGAAACCATGAACAGTTCCTCTGCATTTTCCCTCTCTTTTTTCAAAACTGATTTAATTTTTGTAATATATATCTATTGAAATTTATGCTACCTCTGGGCCTGACTGTACCCCACCTGCGGCTCGGCAATATGGTGATCGATAGTCCGCACACCCCAAGGGACAAGAGAAGGAGGGTGCAATGAAGTGAAGAATTGGCACAGGGACAAGATCAAAAATTGTATTGTCCAACGTTCTAAGATTATCCCGGACTGTAACACAGACAACACAAAGACCGGACAGAGTAAAGTAGGGATCCTCTCTGAGGCGCACGACTACATCGGGAACTGGGACAGACCAACTAACGCGTGCAGGGAAGCTTCAAGGAGACAGAATGGCAGCAGATTGATGAGAACGCAGTCCTCCACGCCCAGCTACAGCAACTCAGGATCAAACTGGTGACAGAGGTTCCTCAGCAGTAGAATGGACTGCTCTCTCTCCCGCCACGACTCCGGATCCCAGACAGATCTTGGATTTATTCCTCTGATTTGAAAGTGGTGGCCACCATCATTCCAGTGCCAAAGCAGGTGACAGTAACATGCCAAAATGACTATTGTCTGGTGGCATTAACATCAGCCATTATGAATGCTTTGACCCTTTCCAGTTACTTATCACTCAAATAGATCCACTAATGATACAATCGTCTCTGTCCTCCACTCTGTCCTGTCCCAGATGGAAAATGAGGTCTCATATGCCAGACTGCTGTTTATAGGTTTCAGTTCAGTGTTCAACACCATCATACTGCAGAAAATGGTGGGGAAACTGTCCTCGTGGGACTCAATACCTTCCTCTGCAATTGGATCCTGGACTTCTTAAAAGCAAGGCCACAGTCAGTCCATGTGAGCAGCAACATCTCTTGTCCCATTACGCTGATCTCTAGTGCTCCCCAAGGTTGTGTGGGCAACTTGCTGCTGTTCACTCTGCTGACGCACATACTGTGTCACGGGATCCAGCTCGAACCATGTCATCAAGTTTACGGGTGACACAATAGCGGTTAGCCTAATTAAGAATGATGAAGAGACAGTGTATAGAGAGGAAGTAGAGCAGCTGATGGAGTGGTGTGAGAAAAAAAACAACCCAAGCCTGAACATGGGGAAGACAAAGGAAATCACTGTGGACTTCAGGAAAGTGCAGGCAAACTATCCCAGATGAACTACCTACATGACTCCTCCACAGAGGGGGTTAAGTGCACCGAGTCCCTGGGAGCTCACATCACCAATGACTTTGCCTGGTCCCTTAATATCACCTCCCCGAACCAGAAGGCACAACAGCGCCTCCACTTCCTAAGAAGATTGAGGCAGGGAAAACTCCCACCCCCATCTTAACGGTATTTTACAGGAGCACCATTGAGAGCGTCCAGATGAGTTGCATCTCCATGTGGTATGGGAGCAGTCGAGCACCGGATCAGAAGTCCCTACAAAGGACTGTGAGTACAGCTGACAGGACCATATGGATCTCTGTACCATCCTTTGGGGACATTGATCGTATGTGTTTCATACACAGGGCCCTTAGTATTATTGAGGATCCCACCCATCTATCCAGCATCCTCTGACTTTCTACCATCAGGCAGGAGACTCCCATGCATAAAAACGAGAACAGTCAGGATGGGAAACAGTTTCTCATCAGAAACACAATCAACGCTGGCACTCCTCAAGGGTGTGTGCTTAGCCATCCACGCTACTCTCTCTATACCCATGACTGTGTGGCTCAACTACCATTTAACAATTTGCTGGTGGAATCTCAGATAGAGTTGAAAGGAGTTGCAGGAGCGAGATAAACCAGCTAGTAGAGTGGTATCACAGCAACACCCTTGCACTCAATGTCAGTAAGACAAAAGAGCTGATTCAGCTTGCTTCGTCACAATGTCTGCACCTTACCATCAATCCCTTCATTAGTCGTTTGTGTTAGTTGAACCATTAGGACTGAATGAGGCAACCTTGCCTGAGGGAGTAGTGGCTTCCAGTGCATGTGTCGGGGTAAGGAATGGGCATCTATCTGTTCTGGTGATTAATGTCAGCTCCTCTGACGTCAACTGCCACCTCAAACCCATCTTGTGGCTCTTTCTATAGCTGAAATAGTCGCTGGGGAGTACTTGTGCACAGACTTCCTTCACACTGCAGTCTATCCAAGAACTGCCTTTGTTAGTGAACGGAGCTGCACATACATCTCTCCAAGGATCTCCAAAATGTGTTTGGGCTCTGACCATTTGGATTGCAGGCGATATTTAACCTCTTGCCTTGTCTCCCCTCCTAAATATTCATTAATACGTATAGGCTGTCTTTTCAGCGCTAGAAAGAAGGCGAAGGTTTAACACTGAAATCAGGTCATCTAGCCACTCATAAAACACACCACTGGACTTCCCCCCCCCCCCCCCCAAAAAAAAAGTCCTACACTTTCTCTCTTTTGGCAAACATACAGTATAACACATCCCCTGGCCTGAGGGGATTCACTGGACCTGACCTGCCTGCAGGCCTATCACCAGAGGCGGAAGGCAAGGAAGAGGTGGCTCACACTGTTGCCTGTTGCTGTTCCTGCAACTGTGCCAACAAAGCTTCATTTGTTTCTTCCATCTGCATCATAGCTTCCTCACCTGCCCATACCCTTGCTCTGAGCTTGCAATTCTGCCAGCACGTCAGTGTTAGGCATTTTCTATACATGTAACAAAGAAGATAAATAAAACATATTGATGCTGTTTTACCAACCCCACGCAGTCTAATAAGCAGACTGATGCAGCACTGGTGATGGCAGCTCTCCTCCAGTGGTCTTGGTCGCCTGACGTCCACGCAACCATGGCTTTAGCCAAACTATTTCTTCAGCACCACACCTCGAAGCGCTGTGCAGATCGACCTGCCTCTCTACAGACTCCCTTTCTCCAATTAAGACTCTGTTCGCAGTGCTGATCTGTGTCTATTGAGCCAGTGGTACAGGTAGGTTTTGGACCTCATTAAGGCAGGCAGACCAACAATGTAGTTTAGATTTATAACAAACAGAAGTCTTGTTAAAAACGTACATAGAGAGGCAAGTCCAATTTCAGTAAAATCCAGCTCCTGAGTTACCATTGGATCAAGTAAATTGCAATAGTATTATCTTAATCTTAAGGCTCATAAAAGGCTGAAGTCTCAGCTGTTCATCACAGTGAAATAAAACATATCTGTGCAATAAAGTGCTCCAGGAAAAGTTACTACTTCAGTACAATAAAACGCATCAGTGCCTCAGGTTCACATGGAGACTTAAGACCAGCCAAACAAATACCTCAGGCTCAAGTTAATCAAACTGAGTTAAATAAAAGGCTAAAGCGGTGACTTACACAAAGACCTACTCCATCCAGCAATGTACAAAAGGACTGCATAAGTAACACACCTCGCACGGGTACACGTGGTCACAAAATCAACAATGCTGCTACTCACCTTCCAGTATGGACTAGTCACTTGCCCAAGCATCTGTGGGCAGCACACTTTTAAGGCCACCTGGGCAGGAAGGTCCCACACTATTTTCCCTCCTGCCGCGAACAGACACAATCCTCTGTTCCACCTGGCAACACATATTTTGTTAATAAATGTACTTTGAACAAGTGTAAAGGAGAACAAGATAATTGTTACTCTGGTTCTGATGCAGCATAAAAAAAGGATGAAGAATACAATAATAAAAAAAAGGAACACAATACACATAATGTGGGCTGTCATCATACTGCCACCGTTTATTAAGGACCATCACCATCGCCAGTTCCCTGTACCAGCTTCACCGAGAAAGGGAGGCACTTTACCTGAACTGACACCTGCTCTTCCGCCTTCGACCAGTTCTGAGCTGCGCTCTCCCAGATCCCAGTGTTGGGGTACCCCGATCCAGCATGCTCCTTCATTGTTGACACAGACACCAGCAATGGAGGGCTCACAGGAGGGGGACAAAGGAGAACGCAATGTGACGTACTTCAGCTGGACTGAACGGAACTATTGTGTCTCCCACTGGAGGCACATAGCCATGGTCCAGACCCTCCGCTGCTTCGATCCCAATCCCTTCGGCCGGTGGTTCCTGCTTCACACTGAGCATGCGCTGCCGAAATGGGTGTTGAGCTTCTGTGGTCCTGAAGGAGCAGCTGGTGTAGCTCTCCAGGACTATGATTTCGAGATACAGCACCATGCTAGAAGGCACCACGGCAACATTGACACCCTCCCTCGCTGTCCCTGTGAGTCCATCGAGCGTCACTGCTATCGCCGTCTCGAGGAGTGGAGCCGCGGCAACCAGCAGTGGCAGTGATTCAGGTGACAGCCGATGGCAAGGTAGACCTCCCCAGCATGGGCCACCAGCCACTGTACAGCGATTAAGTGACTGATCCCGTACTGGTCGAGGAGAGGGGATGGTTGAGTGTGGGGCAGTGGCTGGGGTGGGTGATGTCTCTGCCATGGACAGGGAGGAGGGAGGAAAAAAGTAGTATAAGGGCCTTACTCCAACAGCAGCTTGTTAAATGTGAAATACTGACAGTTTACCTGGAAAGGTTCTGAAAGCCTGTGCCAAGAAATTTTGAATCTCTCACTACTCCAGTCAGAAGTTGCCCCCGCTTCAAAGGGCAACAATTAAACCAGTGCCCAAGAAGAGCAATGTGAGCTGTCTCAACAATGAGAAGTTGCCTCAATATGCTTTGAGAGGTTGGTCTTAGACACACAGCAATTTACCTATTGCCACAATAGGTCTAGAGCAGAAGCAATCACAATGGCTCTCCGCACTGCCCTGGATCACCGGGACAGTGAAAATACCAGTGTCAGGATGCTGTTTATTGACTATAGCTCAGTATTTGCATTTAACATCATCATTCCTACAGTCCCTATCAAAAAACTGCAGAACCTCCCTCTGAAACTAGATCCTCGACTTCCTAACTGGAAGACCACAATCTGAATGGATTGGAAATAACATCTCCACCTCGCTGACAATTAACACAGGCAATCTGTGATCTCCACCACCCAGGACATGCCCGTTTTCACACTGTTACCATCAGGAAGGAGGTACAGAAGCCTGAAGTATACTCTCAGCAATTCAGGAACAGTTTCCTCTCCTCTGACCTCAGATTTAAAGGTGGGCAATGAACCCATGAACACTACCTCACAGCTTAGCCCACAGCTCTACTCTCTACCCTCATGACTCCGTGGCTAGGCATAGCTCAAACAGCATCTGTAAATTTCCTGATGATACAACCGATGTTGGCATAATTTCAGATGGTGATGAAGGATGTACAGGAGCGAGATATACCAGTTAGTTAAGTGGTGCCGCAGCAACGACCTGGCAGTCAACACCAGCAAGACCGAAAAGCTGATTGTGGACTTCAGGAAGGGTAAGATGAGGGAGCACAAACCAATCCTCATAGAGGGATCAGAAGTGGAGACAGTGAGCAATTTCAAGTTCCTGGGTGTCAATATCTCTGAGGACTTAACCTGGATGCAGCATATTGATATAGACACAGCTATAAAGAAGGCAAGACAGCAACTGTATTTCATTAGGAGTTTGAGGAGATTTGGTTTGTCAAATATGCACTTGAAAACTTCTACAGATATACTGCGGAGAGCATTCTGACTGGCTGCATCACTGTCTGGTATGGGAGGGCTACTACACAAGATCAAAATAAGTTGCAAAAACTTATAAAATTAGTCAGTTCTATCATAGATACTAACCTCTATAGTGTTAAAGACATCCTCAAGGAGCTGTGTCTTAGGAAGACTGCGTCTATCATAAAGGATCCCACCACCTAGGACATGCCTTCTTCATACTGTTACCACACTCCATGTTTTAGGAACAGCTTCTTTCCCTCTGCCTCAGATTCATGAACGGAAATTAAACCCATGTGCTCCAAACTAAAGGTGTAGCTATGGGCACCCGTATGGGTCCTAGCTATACCTGTCTTTTTGTTGGCTTTGTGGAACAATCTATGTTCCAAACCTATTCTGGTATCCGTCCCCCACTTTTCCTTCGCTACATCGACGACTGCATTGGCGCTGCTTCCTGCACGCATGCTGAGCTCGTTGACTTCATTAACTTTGCCTCCAACTTTCACCCTGCCCTCAAGTTTACTTAGTCCATTTCCGACACCTCCCTCCCCTTTCTAGATCTTTCTGTCTCTGTCTCTGGAGACAGTTTATCTACTGATGTCTACTATAAGCCTACTGACTCTCACAGCTATCTGGACCATTCCTCTTCTCACCGTCTCTTGCAAAAATGCCATCCCCTTCACGCAATTCCTCTGTCTCCGCCGCATCTGCTCTCAGGATGAGGCTTTTCATTCCAGAATGAGGGAGATGTCCTCCTTTTTTAAACAAAGGGGCTTCCCTTCCTCCACCATCAACTCTGCTCTTAAACGCATCTCCCCCATTTCACGTACATCTGCTCTCACTCCATCCTCCCGCCACCCCACTAGGAATAGGGTTCCCCTGGTCCTCACCTACCACCCCACCAGCCTCCGGGTCCAACATATTATTCTCCGTAACTTCCACCACCTCCAACGGGATCCCACCACTAAGCACATCTTTCCCTCCCCCACCTCTCTGCATTCCGCAGGGATCACTCCCTACGCGACTCCCTTGTCCATTCGTCCCCTCCAACCTCCCCACTGATCTCCCTCCTGGCACTTATCCGCATAAGCGGAACAAGTGCTACACATGCCCTTACACTTCCTCCCTTACCACCATTCAGGGCCCCAGACAGTCCTTCCAGGTGAGGCAACACTTCACCTGTGAGTCGACTGGGGTGATATACTGCGTCCGGCGCTCCCGATGTGGCCTTTTATATATTGGCGAGACCCGACACAGACTGGGAGATCGTTTTGCTGAACACCTACGCTCTGTCCGCCAGAGAAAGCAGGATCTCCCAGTGGCCACACATTTTAATTCCACATCCCATTCCCATTCTGACATGTTTATCCACGGCCTCCTCTACTGTAAAGATGAAGCCACGCTCAGGTTGGAGGAACAACACCTTATATTCTGTCTGGGTAGCCTCCAACCTGATGGCATGAACATTGACTTCTCTAACTTCCGCTAATCCCCCCTCTTACTCTATCTGTTATTTATTTATATACACACATTCTTTCTCTCTCTCCTTTTTCTCCCTCTGTCCCTCTGAATATACCCCTTGCCCATCCTCTGGGTTTTTCCCCCCCTCCCCCTTTTCCTTCTCCCTGGGCCTCCTGTCCCATGATCCTCTCATATCCCCCTTGCCAATCACCTGTCCAGCTCTTGGCTCCATCCTTCCCCCTCCTGTCTTCTCCTATCATTTTGGATCTCCCCCTCCCCCTCCCACTTTCAAATCTCTTATTAGCTCTTCTTTCAGTTAGTCCTGACGAAGGGTCTCGGCCTGAAATGTCGACTGTACCTCATCCTAGAGATGCTGCCTGGCCTGCTGCGTTCACCAGCAACTTTGATGTGTGTTGCTTGAATTTCCAGCATCTGCAGAATTCCTCGTGTTTACATTTTTAAATGCACTATTTTCACTTTTTGCACTACTTCTTTAAATTTTCTATATATTTCTTATTGTAATGTATAGGTTTTTGTTATTATTTATTACTTGATGCTGCTCCTTCATAACAACAATTTTCATAGCACATGCCAGTGATATTAAACCTGGTTCTGATTCCTTTCTGAGGTCTGACTTTTAGCTCTTTCTTAATCCAGTAACACTTGTGCCAAACAAGTCACAGAGTCATACAGTATACTGTCAGTCTAAGTTAATGCCTAATCAGGGTTTGTATCCTGCGCCCCCCCCCCCCCATTTCGTGCCTGTTCACATTTCTGTCTCAGTGTCTCTTAAACACTGCAATTCTGTCTGCCTCCACCGGCTCTACTGTCAGCATGTGCCAGGCACGGATTATGCTCTGTGTAAACAAAAGCGTGTCTTGCGTTGTCCTGCTCCCATAAGGGGGGAGGCTGCAAAGTATCCACACTAGGACCACCAGACTCAGAAATGGTTCCTTCCCCAAGCAGTAACATCTCAACCAACTAACACACCCCTCCACAGCCCCCAGAACTTTATCATTTCCTGTCAGAGTCACATTCTGTACGGACACTCCTGTACCGAGCATCACTCTATGTCCAGTACACACAATTAATATATATATATATACACACACTATATATATATATATACACACACACACATACACACATTATCTTACCTATTTCTATTTATTGTTTTCTTTTATTATTCTTTCTTTATCTTATTGTTTCTTTCTGGGCTACATTGGATCCAGATTTGCAACTATTTTGTTCTCCTCTGCTCTTGTGTACTGGAAATGACGTTAAACAACATTAAATCTTGATCTCTTTTTTTAAACTTTCCTCTCTCGGCTTAAGGTTATGCCCTCTAGTATTTGACCTCTATATCTTATGGAGAAAGACACTGGCCTTCTTCTCTATCTAAGCCTCTCAAAATTATATATGCTTCAGACAGTTTGCCCCTTAACCTCTGATGATGTAAAACAATCCACAGTTGTCTAACATCTCCTTGCAGCTAATAAATTTCAATAACATTGAACCTCTTCTGTACCCTCTCATTGTGTGGCAACCAGAACTGCAGTCTGTATTCCAAACGCAGCCTGACCAACACCTCAAGCAAGAGCAGCATGTCTTTCCAGCTTTTATACTCAACGCCCCAACAGATAAAATGCTTTCTTTACTGCCCTATCCACTCACATTGTCACATTCAGGGAGCAATTTCCCTGAACCACATGACACACTGGACATCAATGCTCCCGAGGGTCCTGCCATTGACTGTACTCTTGCACTTAGCCTCCCAAAATGTGTTACATCACACTTGTCTGGATTAAATTCTGTCTGCCACGTGGCTGCCCAGATTTCCAATTGATCTATCTCCTAAACATGAGAAACTTGACAGATATCAGAAATCCAAGCACACACACACACACGCACAGAATGCTGGAGGAACCCAACAGGTCCGGTAGCAGCTATGGAAATGAATAAACAGTCGACGTTTCAGGTCAACACCTTTCTTTGGGATTGGAAAGGAAGGGGAAGATGCCAGAATAAAAAGTAGTAGGGAGGAGAGGAAGGATAGCTAGAAAGTGCTAGGTGAAGCCAGGTGAATTGTAAAGATAAAGACCATAAGACCATAAGATATAGGAGCACAAGTAAGCCGTTCAGCTCTCTGTTTCCTCAACACTACCCACTCCTCTATCAATCTTTGTATCATTGGCAAATTTAGCCACAAATCCATTAATCCCATATCCCTAATCATTGACATACATCGTAAAAAGCAGCTGTTCCAACACTGACCCCTGTGGAACTCCACTGGTAACCGGCAGCCAGCCAGAATAGGATTCCTTTATTCCCACTCTCTGTTTTCTGCCGACCAGACAATGCTCCACCCTCGCTAGTAACTTCCCTGTGATTCCATGGGCTCTTATTTTGCTAAGCAGCCTCATATGTGGCACCTTGTCAAAGCCCTTCTGAAAATCCAGGTACACCACATCTACTGTATCTCCTTTGTCTATGCTGCATGTAATTTCCTCAGAAAATTGCAGTAGGTTAGTCAGGCAGGATTTTCCTTTCAGGAAACCATGCTGGCTTTGGCCTATCTTGTCATGTGCCGCCAGGTACTCCATAACCTCATCCCTAACAATCGATTCCAACAACTTCCCACCACCAATGTCAGGCTAACAGGTCTATAGTTTCCTTTCTGCTGCCACCCACCCTTCTTAAATAGCAGAGTAACATTTGCAATATTGCAGTCATCCAGTACAATGCCAGAATCTATCAATTCCTGAAAGATCATCTTTAATGCCTCCGCAATCTCTGCAGCTACTTCCTTCAGAGCCTGAGGGTGCATTTCATCAGGTCCAGGAGATTTATCCACCCTCAAACTATTAAGCTTGCTAAGCACCATCCCAGTCGTAATTTTCACTGCACAAACTTCACTTCCCTGTCACTCTTGAATGTCAGCTATTCTGCAGGCATCTTCCACAGTGAAGACTGATGCAAAATACACATTCAGTTCCTCTGCTATCTCTGCATCTCTCATTACAGTGTCTCCAGTGTTATTTTGTATTGGTCCTATATCTACCCTCGACTCTCTTTTACCCTTTATATACTTAAGAAAGCTTTTAGTATCTTCTTTGATAATCATTGCCAGCTTTCTTTCATAATTCTTCTTTTCCTTCCTGATGACCTTCTTAGTTTCCTTCTACAAGTTTTTAAAAGACATAAGAAACTGGATTCTGTAGCAACACACAGTTTTAGAGGAACTCAGCAGGACAGGTAGTATCTATGGAGGGAAATGGACAACTGACTATTTTGTTCAAGACCCTGATTCTAAGCTGGAATGACCTTTCAGAATACTTCAGATCAGTTTGCAGGAGTGATCACAAGTTCCAGTTACATTCATTCTTCATCTCATTTCCCATAATTATCATTTACCCCTTATACTGTTCCAAAACCCAATGCTCCAAGGAACAAAACCTCATATTCCACATAAGCACATTATAGCCATCGATTGACTGGATGTCCCATTGTGTTTGATGACAGTCAGATTGGTATGGATCTCGACGTGAACTGCACAAAGAAACCTGCACGGGGGCGTTTTTTTTTAAAGTGGAAAAGGTCTTGCACTGAGGCAGTCCCATTCTCAACATCAGAAACCCAGGTCCAGTGGTACAGATAGATGTCACAACTGGGATCTCAGTTGCAACGTATGACCAAGACTTCTGTGCCCTGTCATAGCCTTTGTTTTCCACAAAACATTGCAGAAGTGTCTTTTTGGCCATTGGATATTACTGATGATCTCATCTACCCAGTCTACTGGAGCAGACTTTGCATACTCGGATAGGCATGTCCTTATCTCAGTGGACTATGAGGTCCCTCACCTGGTCTGGCCTGCCCATCAAAGCAGTATACCAGGATGTGGCTGCAGTCACTCGCAAACAGCCTACTTGGAGCCACAGGGGAGAGTTGAGTGTCTGGAGAGGACCAAAGGTGAGTGAGCCACCCCAGAATGGACACAACAAGCCCCTTCACCCGAGTTGCTACCCCTCCCTAGACAACACATACACACCCCTTATAACCATTAGAAACAAGTACTTTCACATAGCTTTTTTTTACCCCTGTTGTGACAGGAATAGAGGGTTCTGATGCAAGTTCACAAATCCATAACAAATTTTCCCTCTTCTTCACAGGTACTGCGTAACCTGCCAGGCTTTTTCAGGATTTTTAAATTTAGATTTCCAACCACAGTTGTGTGTTTTATGTCTTATAACTTCAGTATAAATCTTCCCTTCTCCCATCTCTTCCATCTTCTTTCTCATCCTCCCCCAGGCAGATTAACTGACATTACCAACTCCACCACCTTCGCTCAATCAACATTAATACCTGTCATCCATTTGCTCTTAGTTACAACCTTATCACAAACATGACCTTTTCTGCCTCTATCCCTCACTCTTCTCTGCAACCAAAATAAATTGCTCACTTACTTTTTCTAGGCCTAATGAGAGGTCATTAAATTGAAAATTCAACTTGATTCCAGTCACTGCAGATGCAATCTAACCTACTGAGCTTCACCATCATTCCCTGCTTTTATTTTAGACTTTCAAAATTTGCTACTTTATGTAACAAAACCTATTACAATAGCTTGCTTGGCCTATAGATTACTCCAGGCCAACAAATCATTGTGTCTTCTTTCATTAATGTTTAATATCGGTAGGCATTACCAACATTACCACCAACTTCTGATCATCACTCAAGCACACCAAACACCTTCTTCCACCACAATCCCATTCACATTTGTGTCACTCAGCTCACACAGTACTATAGACATTAAAATCCACACACCATATAACTTAATTTTTCCCTTTTCCACACACTCTTTCCAATATATCAGGTGTTACTCTTTCACAAGGGTTATAAATATTATCTGCAGTTTACTACTCTATCCCCAAATTTCAACCACAATTGACTCATAAGCAGCTCCAATTTCCAAAGTTCTATGTGCTATCCAAAATTTAACAAAGGTAGCCACTCCCTCTCTATTACCCACATTCCCAATCTTGTTTTATATTGACATACCTAGTATTGAAAAACTTCAACAAGGTTTTGAACCAATATCTAGTAGACACATAACATGAAGTGTATTTTGGTTTATTCAACAACTTTCTTAAATTCTTGATCATTAGCTCATAAAATTTCTATTTTAAGATTTTAAAAAAAGCAGTAGCAGAAAACAGCAGAGTTGTCTCTTATCTCTAGATGTTTTTCAGTAGCTTTGAATACAAATTTATTTTTGTTTATTCTACCTTTTAGAGGCACTCCTATGATCAGGAAACATTCAAATTCCACCATAAATATACCCACGGATTTGGCCTCCACTGCAGTTTGTGGTAGAGCTTTCCACAGATTCACTATTCTCTGATTAAAAAAAAAATTAAACATTTAGCATCAACAACTTTTCCCCCAACTAAATTATTTTCAATTTGCTCCATGGATCCATCTAGAGGTAAAATAAAGGCATCCGTTAGTCTTGCGAGACCATGGATCTGCACCTGGAAAGTCTTCACTCTCCAGGGCACAGGCCTGGACAAGGTTGTATGGAAGACCGGCAGTTGCCCATGCTGTAAGTCTCCCCTCTCCACAACACCAATGTTGTCCAAGGGAAGGGCATTAGGACCAATACAGCTTGGCACCAGTGTCGTCGCAGAGCAATGTGTGGTTAAGTGCCTTGCTCAAGGACACAACACGTTGCCTTGGCTGGGGCTCGAACTCACGACCTTCAGGTCACTAGTCCAATGCCTTAACTATTTGGCCACGTGCCCACATCTAGAGGTACTCTTACGATTACTCTCCAAAGCCACTGTCATTCAATACAATTCTTTCCTTCCTCTCCCAACTTTTTAACCCTGAAGCTTTCTCACATTTCTCACATAAACGCTGCTTGGGCAGGACGAAAAGCATTATCAGGGATGCATCTCACCCTAACCATAGACTTTTTACTCTCCTCCCATCCAGTAGGCGCTACAGGAGCCTCCGCTCCCGCACCAGCAGGCACAGGAAGAGCTTCTTCCCTGAGGCTGTGACACTGCTGAACCTCTCATCACAGCGCTAAGCAGTATTGCACCCATGTTGTACTGTCTCAGTACTGTTATATTGGTGTGCTGTAGCACTTACTTTTTATTTGAAATTATTTTGTAAATAACACTATTCTTTGCATTTCTGGTCAGATGTTAACTGCATTTCATTGGCTTTGTGTCTGTACTCAGCACAATGACAATAAAGTTGAATCTAATCTAATCGCTTATCATCTTTACAAAATACTAAAGGTGCTCCATCTCTTAACTGTCTTGTACGTACAATATCTCTTAATGCTTTTCTCAAACCCTTAGTTAATCTAATTGAATTGACATCAGAAACAGTTGCACATTCAAAATACAACAACACCTTCCTTATTTAAATTCTATCTACTGCCTGTATCATTGGATGAAAAGCACTGCAATCCTCGATTCACCACTTGTATTTTTCTTTTTCACAGAAAGCAGCCATTCACTTTCCTCCATACAACACCTATCACCTAACATCTCGCAGTCACTACCTTTTGTCTTCTTTATCATAACCTGACATCTCTATTTTTACATCCTTTCTTCCACCCACCCCCAATTTCCTGCCATCAGCTAAAATTACCTCTCCCTGACCAAATCATTGCTTGGCTTTTGAATACTTTTCTACATTGGGGCCAATTGGAGATGGGGAATAAATACCAGCATTGCATATTTCACAAGCATTTAATTACAACCTAACCTGTTTGTGGTTACAGAATTTCAAACAAGCAACACCGTGACACACAGAGAGCCTGCTTTTTGAAGTAGAACATTGAATATAGAATGGTACAGCTCAGGAACAAGCCATTCAGCCCACGGTGTTGTGCCAAACCAACACAAATACAAATCAAAACTAGTCCCTTCTGCCTACATAGTGTCCATATCCTTCTATTTTTCTCACAATCATCTGCTTATCTAAACCTCTCTTAAAAATCTCTAATGCATTTGCCTCTATCACCAGCCCAGGAAGCATATTCCAGGCATCCACCTCTCTTTGAGTAAGAAATTTACCCCTCACATCCCCTTTGAACCTAACCCCTCTCACTTTCAATGCATGCCCTCTGGTATTAGACACTTAAACCCTGGGAAAGTGGCATTCCAAGTCTACTCTATGTATACCTCTCATAATCTTGTAACGCTCTATTAGATCTCCCCTTAGCTCCAACCACTCCAAAGAAAACAACCCAAGTTTGTCCAACCTCTCCCGAGACTGGGCAGTAAATCAGGCAGTATCCCAGTAAACATTTTCGGCACACTTTCCAAAGCCTTGGCATCCTTTCTGCAGTGGGGCAACCAGAACTCTATGTAATACTCCAGATGTGGCCTGAACAGAGTTTTATAACCTCTTGTTTTTCTTTGCCTTGATTGAAAATAAAATTGTCTTGAACTCAGGACAGAAAAAAAAACTCTTTTGAAATTCTAGTTGCTCCATTATTATTAATGGTAATTCTTAAAGGAAAGAAATCAGCTTCACCCTTTGAAATCAGCCTTGCTTGAGAGGTAATATTTCCTATGCCTTGAATATAGCAAAAGACTAGGTCAAGAGATTAGCGTCTATCTTGGTAGGACAAACTGAAATGACAGACAGCTGGCCATAATTTACACTGATAGACTCTCATTCCGAGCTGCAGAAAGTTGATTAACTTGTTCTTCAGGAGTTAATTGCCAATTAACACTCATCAGTATTTTACACCTTCAGTCAAACCTTTGGTCCAAAAATGGCTGAAGCATGATGGTTAATGACTGCTTAAATAGCAAAAGCACAGCTTGTAACATGTTCCTAATATTACTGACAGTTGGATTTAAATACTCTCAGGGTGTTGAGATGAACAGTGCGGTAATTGAAGGTACTTTGGCATTGATTTTTCTCTCAATGCTGTGTCAGTGAGCACAGCAGCTTCATACCACAACCTATGAAACCTAGTTAGTAAATTTGAAGGACATCTGTTTGCCTTGGGATGCTTGTGAGTTGTAGAACAGATCTTGGTCGTGATGTCAAAGCAAATCTCACAGCTACGTATGCGTTCAACGAATATATTTAGTTATTGAAATACACATAGAATAAGGTCTTCTAATTCTTCAAGCCACACTGCACCACAACCAACTAATTTAACCCAACCCAAACTATGTTTCCATTTATAATGATCAATTAACCTACCAACCGGCACGTCTCTGGATAGTGAGAGGAAACCAGAGCACCCAGAGAAAACCCACATAGTCACGGGGAGAACGTACAAACTTCTTACAGGCAGGGTGGGACTTAAACCTGAGTCACCTGTACTGTAAGGCATTGTGCTAACCACTCTGCTACTGGGCCCCTCTATTTGTGACCATTGAGAAATATGATTACTAAATTTAAGCACACTAGTTAATTATGAATTCTAGAGCTACATTCAATACAGCAGTAACTAGTATTTGGATTTTCAAAAAGCTTGCTAAATGAATTGTATGAGCTTGAAAATAAATCCAGTCTTTTCTGTTTGGTGCCAAGTGTATGAGCGGAGAGTGATCTTGATGCAGAACAGCAAATCGTGTATAAGCCATGAATTATTATACAGTCAGGGCAAGGGTGTTTCACTGGGAGTGATGATTAGATCACTGTAGTCCATCACTTTTATAAATGACTTAACTCAGGAGCTAGAAACAAATTACAAATTTATGCCTAAATAGCCTTATATTTAATTCTAAAAGGTGTAATAAGATATTGTTCTCATTCTGTAAATTCAGAAGCAACTTCAATTGTAGCCATTGAAAACTGGTAGGATGAATGAGGAAAGTATCTTATGGGAATTGGGAATCCAAATTGGGTGGAGAAGGATTAGGACCTGGTAATTTATAATCTCTTCAGTTTATTTATTGTCATAACAAACAACAGTATACAGGCACCTAGAAACAATGTACTTAAAAAGAGTTAATGCATATACCCGTTACAATAATTCTTTTTTAAAGTTGGATTTTAAATAAATCCTTAAAATATTCACTGCAGTGTTTCTTTTAGAACGTGGAACAGATCAGCACAGAACAGGCTCTTCATCCCACAATATTGTGACAAACCAATTAAATTAGTAGTCAAATGGGCAACCGAACTAATCATCTCTGCCTATATAATGTCCATATCTTTCTGTTTCCCACATATCCATGTGCTATATAAACATCTCTTAAAAGTCTCTAATATATCTTCCTCTACCACCACCCAGGCAGTGCATTACGGGTACCTACCCAACTTTGTGTAAAAAAAACGTGTTCCTCACATCTCCTTTTAAATTACAAGCCTTCTGATATTAGTCATTTTATAAAGGAAATAAATCATACAAAATGCCTATATTCACACATTAAGTTAAATAATTGCCTATTTATGCATAATGATGAACTCATAAATTATAAATTCTATTCACTGGTTTTAAACTCTGACCTTAACTGCAAAGATGCATTTGCCACCCCTGAAGAAGGGTCCACTTTAGTTGCCTGTGATGTGTCATCCACAAACATCCCTTCAAGATTGCTAATGTCATTTCCAGTACACAAGAGAAAAGGAGAACAAAATAATTGTTACTTCAAATCCAACTGTCTTTGGCCTTGGGCCAGGCATCACTGCTTGAATTTTCTTAGCTCACTTGTGTGAAACTTGTACAACAATGGTGCAACTGCAGTAAGTGATGCTTGGTTTAAAGAATTCATACTTGTTGCGTCGTGCTCTGAGTCCATAATCTAATAATCTTTTTAACACTGTTTTGAGATTTTGGAGATGTTCTTTGTCATCCTTACAGATAATTATATCAGTCTATGCTAAGTTAGGAGCGTTATTTTTATGGTTCAGAAGGCGTAGGCTCAGAGTACACTGATAACTCATGAAAAGATTCTCATTTGAGTGAAATGGGACGGGGACTGGCCCTTCAGATATACAGAGATGGATAAACTGGGACCAGTCCCCTCTGAACAGTGATAATTAATAAAGCTGTTGAAAATCACCAACCATATAAAGGAGAAACTGTTTCCAATGGCAGGAAACATTGTGACTGGAAGGAAAAGGGAGCAGGTAAAAGAAATAAGAAGCAAGACAAGATGATTCTTTTTTTAATTCAGTTCAATTCAATTCAATTCAAGATTGCTTAATGTTACTTCCAGTACAAAACTATAAAAGTATAATGGTTACTCCAGATCTAACTCAGCACAAAAAAATAAGATAAGGAACGCAATAATAATTAGAAACTTCAATAAATATAAATACATAAGATAGTTTATATACATAGGTTGATTTTATATCCATAAAGTGATGCTCAGCATGGGAGTGTCTGTGCATAAGGTGGTTGGCAGGAAATAATAAAGTGATAATGGTTAGGGATGTGGAGAGGTAGATTAGCAAATAGAAAAGTTGATCAGCCTTACTGCTTGGGGAAAGTAACTGTTTTTGAGTCTGCTGGTCCTGGCATTGATGCTACGTAGCTTCTTCCCTGATAGAAGTGGGAAAAGCAGTCTATGGGCAGGATGGGATCCCTCATAATGTTACTGGCACCTTTTCTGGAACCTTTCTGTATACAGCACCGAGAAAAAGTATTCACCTCCTCCTCCCTGCTCCCCCAGCAGAAGTTTTCATGTTTTATTGTTTTACGACATTGAATCACAATGGATTTAATTTGACTTTTTGACCCTGATCAGAAAGACTCTTTCAGGTCACAGCGAAAACAGATCTCTCAAAGTGATCTAAATTAATTAAAAATATAAAATACAAAATAATTGATAGCATAAATATTCATCCCCTTCAAATCAGTATTTATTAGATGCAACTTTGGCAGCAATTTTTTTAGATTATGAGAACACGCAGTCCTCTTTTATTGTCATTTAGCAATGCATGCATTAAGAAATGACACAATATTCCTCTGGTGTGATATCACAGAAACACAGGACAGACCAAGACTGAAAAACTAACAAAACCATATAATTATAACATATAGTTACAACAGTGTAACAATACTATAACTTGATGAAGAACAGTCCATGGCACCGTAAAAAAGTTCGAAGTCTCTCGGAAGCCCCACATCTCACGCAGACGGGAGAAGGAAGAAAACTCTCCCTGCCATGCCCGACCACAGAAGAAAGATCTCCTGGTAGCCACCCACTTCAACTCTGCTTCCCATTCCCATTTGGGTATGTCCATCCATGGCCTCCTCTACTGCCATGATGAGGCTAAACTCAGGTTGGAGGAGCAACACCTCATATACCGTCTAGGTAGTCTCCAGCCCCTTGGTATGAACACAGAATTCTCCAACTTCCGGTAATTCCCTCCCCCTCCCTTCCGCTATCCCTATTTCACTCTACCCCCTCCCCCAGCTCCCTCATGGTTCCACCTCCTCCTTCTACCACTCATTGTTTTCAGGGCTATGACGTCAATGCTTCCCCTCCTCCACCCCTTTGTCTTTCAAATTACTGGTCTTTCAACTGAAGCTACAAACATTCTTCAAATCCTTCCCCATCTTTCATTCTTCAGTCCTGACGAAGGGTTCTGGCCCAAAACGTCGACTCATCGTTTCTAACTGATGCTGCCCGACCTGCTGAGTTCATCCAGCGTACTGAAAGTGTTTTGCATCTCTGCTGGTTCTTTATTCCCGTCACGGGGTACATGACAACTGACTCACCAGCAGTTGCACCTTCCAGACACAGGTCTATTTTTACTACAATCAATTGAAACAGCTTGACTGCACACAGGTTTGTATATAGCTAAGGCACCTGAACAAATCATGTGACTTCTAAAACCAACGGGCTGCACAGCTGATGATTTGGTTTGTCATATTAAAGGAAGATGAATACTTATGCAATCAATTATTTTGTTTTAAATTTGCAATTAATTTAGATCACTTAGTAGAGATCTGTTTTCATTTTGACACAAAATTGTTTTAGTTTCTGTCAATCAGTGTCAAAAAAGTCAAATTAAAACCATTGTGATTCAATGTTGTAAAACAATAAAACATGAAAGCTTCTGGGGTGTGGGGTGGGGGTGAATTCTTTTCATAGGCACTGTATATGTCCTTGATAGCCAGTGTGCTGTTGCTGGTGATGAGGGCAGTTTGATTATCCCTGTAGAGCTTTCCTGTCCGCTGCTATGTACCAATACATTGATGTAGCACATCAAGATGCTCTCTGAACAGGAAAATGCACGATCGTGAAGTTGGGAAATGGTCCAGCGCAGAGTCAAACAAAAATACTGGCTGCTTACTCACGAAGCACGCGGAACACTTGTCCAACAACATTTTCCTTTCACTACAGGAACTGATGGCTGAAATTTCCCAAAATTCTTTAGGGTATCAGAACATTAAGCTCTATTACATCTCATTAGAGGGGAGAAATGTGGCAAGCAGTGCTAAACTAAACTAGAGATCTTTTTTCAGGGAGGCCATGGGTCACACAAATGGATCTTATGAGACTCAAGTTCAAATCAAGTTTAACCATACATATATATACCACCAAAAATGAAACAGTTTTCCTCCGCACCAAGATGCACTGCACGGGACATGATCTTACCTAGTGTCTGCTCTCGTGCCAACCCTGCCTGTAGCATTCCTTCTCTGCCTCCTGTCCCACACACCTCCCATAGTGCTCCACCCTCGCAGCTCCCAATATCCTGTACTCCCACCAGATTTTCAAACCCTGTCCCCTACACCGCATGACTGTGCAAAGGTCTTAGGCACCCTAGCTATATACAACTCATTGCAGCCCGAAAGTTCTGTTTTAACTTCATCAGACCACAGGACTTGTTTCCAAAATACATCAGGCTTGTTTAGATGTTCCTTTGAACCTTTTTAATAGAACTTTTTGGCCGCAATGAGCAAAGGTATGTTTGGAGAAAAAAGGGTGAAGAATTTCATGAAAAGAACCCCTCTCTAAATGTTAAGCACTGGGGTGGATCGATCATACTTTGGGCTTGTGTTGCAGCCAGTAGCACGGGGAACATTTACTGGTAGAGGGAAGAATGAATTCAATTAAATACCAGGAAATTCTGGAAGCAAACATTACACTGTCTTTAAAAAAGCTGAAGGTGAAAAGAGGATGGCTTCTACAACAGGATAATGATCCTAAACACATCTCAAAATCCACAATGGACTACCTCAAGAGGCGCAAACTGAAGGTTTTGCCATGGCCCTCACAGTCCCCTGACCTGAACATCATCGAAAATCTGTGGATAGACCTCAAAAGAGCAGTGCATGCATGACCACCCAAGAATCTCACAGAACTGGAAGCCTTTTGTAAGGGAGAATGGGCGAAAATCCCCTGAACAAGAACAGAAAGACTCTTAGCTGGCTACAAAAAGCGTTTACAAGCTGTGATACTTGCCAAAGGGGGTGTTACTAAGTACTGACCATGCAGGTTGCCCAACCTTTTGCTTCAGGCCTTTTTCCTTTTTTGTTATTTTGAAACTGTAAAAGATGGAAATAAAGTTTTCTTGCTTAAGATATTAAAGAAATATGTAATCTTTAACTTTATGCCTTTTGGAAATCAGTTCATCTTTTACTGGCATAGCTATTCACAGTAACAGAGATTTTGAGCAGGAGTGCCCAAACTTTTGCATGCCACTGTATATATATAGAGAGAGCAAAAAAAAAGGGCAAATTAGAAAAAAAATAGTGAGGTAGTGTCCATGGGTTCATTTTCCATTCCAAAATCTAATGGCAGAAGGAAGAAACTGTTACTGAAACACTCAGTGTGTGTCTTCAGTCTCCTGTACCTCCTCTTCCTTGGTAGCAATGAGAAGAGGGAATATCTGGGGTGATGTTGCCTTTTTGGAACATGGCCTTTTGAAGATGTCCTAGATGCAGTGGAGATTAGTACCCATGCTTTAAGCTACCTGTACTTTAAGATGGGGCAAACACACACATTATGATTCCAGTTGTGGAGTAAATCTGAAGGGTATTATCATTATTCAATATAATACTGGAAATCTCTATATCCAGTGAGTCATTAGAATGTGGAATTCAAGTGAATAACATTGAAACTTTTATGTTTTGAAGATTATGCTGTTTGATGAATAAGATGAAATAATACAAGAAGTTGCTTACAATATATGAAGAATAAATACCAGCATGGAATTGTCTGCAACTAGCCTGTTTCTGCTGAATACTGTACATTTTCCAGGGTTTTTTTTGATTTCACAATATTACATGGCTGTGGATGGTTGTGCAGCAACAATTTATTTCAATTTTAAATTACCGTTTCTCACTTTATTTCTGGCAATCAATCCTGGGAGAAATCATATATCAGCAAGCACAAACAGAAATGCATTGCCTATTAACGTCAGCATTGATGTTCACTGGAGGTAATCCCATTGGACTGCGTCCTTAACACCAGCAAGAGTCTGACAGCTTGAAAGCACAATTACATTGTACTCCACCTTGAGATTTATTCTGTATGTGGAAAGTTTCTCTCAGTCTCAATGAGAATTTGACTTGTAAATGCAAGATGAACATTCATTTCCATAAATACTGCCTGACCTGCTGTTCCTCCTGCATTTTGTGTATGTTGCCATGTAAATGCAAGAGGTCCCTCTTTCCCATGAACGAGCACATGAACAAAATCAATGTTTCAAAGGCATAAGCTGCAGGAAGTTATAAACTCAGTCAGCTCCATCCTGAGCACTAGACTCTGCAGCATCCAAGGAGAGCACCTTCAAGGAGAGATGCCTCAGAAAGACAGCATCCATCATTAAGGACCTTCATCACCCAGGATATGCCCACTTCTCATTGCTGCCATCAAGAAGGAGGTACAGGAGCCTGAAGGCACACACTCAATGTTTCAGGAACAGCTTCTTCCTCTCTGCCATCCGATTTCTGAATGGATGTTGAACCTATGAACACTACCTCACTACTTTTTTGCGCTACTTATTTAATTTAACTATTATATGTATATTCTGTAATTCACAGTTTTTATTATTAGATACTGCAGTAGTGCTGCCACATGACAACAATTTTCATGATGTATCACACCAGTGATATTAAACCTGATTCTGATTTATATCAAGTTCAAATTTAGACCATCGGATCATAAGACATAGGAGCAGAATTAGGTCATTTAACCCATGGAAGTCATTTTGACATTCAACTTGACTGATCCCAGATCCCATTCAACCCCATACACCTGCCCTCTCACCATATCCCTAGGTGCCTCAACCAATCAAGAATCTATCATCTTCCGCCCTAAATATACCCACAGACTTAGCCTCTACTGCAGTCTGTGGCAGAGCATTCCACAGATTCACCACTCATTGGCTGAAGAAAATCCTCCTTAAATCTGTTCTAAAAGGTCGTCCCTCAATTTTGAATCTGTGCCGTCTAGTTCTGGAAACCCCCTCCAGAGGAAACATCCTTTCCACATCCACCATATCTAGTCCTTTCAACATTCAGTAGGTTTCAATAAGATCTCCAAGCATTCATACAAATTCCAGTCAGTACAGGCCCAATGTTGCCAGATGCTCCTCATATGATAACCCTTCATTCCCGGAATCGTCCTTGTGAACCTCCTCTGGATTCTCTCCAATGACAACGCATCATTTCTGAGATATGGAGCCCAAAATTGTTGACAACACTCCAAGCATGGCCTGACTAGTATCTTATTAAGCTTCAGCATTATCTCCTTGTTTTTATATTCTATTCGCCTTGAAATAAATGACAGCATTGCATTTACCTTCTTTACCTCAGACTCACCCTGTGAATTAACCTTCTTGGAGTCTTGCACGAAGACTCCTAAGACCCTTTGCACCTCTAATGTTTGAATTTTCTCCCCATTTAGATAATACTCTGCACTATTGTTCCTTTTACCAAAATACATTGTCATACATTTCTCAACAATATATCCCATCTGCCACTTTTTTGTCCATTCATCTAATTTGTCTAGATCCTGTTTTAACCACATTGCATCCTCAGCACTACCTAACCTACCACCTATCTTCGTATCATCCGCAAACCTAACCACAAAGCCATCAATTCCATTATCTTATTCACTGACAAACAATGTGAAAAGTAGTGGTCTCAATATTGACCCCTGAGGAACACCACTAGTCACTGGCAGCCAACCAGAAAAGCTTCCTTTATTCCCGCATACTGCCTCCTGCCTGTCAGTCATTCCTCTATCCGTGCCAGTATCTTTCTCGTAACTCTAGGATTTTATCTTGCCTCATGTGTGGCACCTTATTAAACACCTTCTGAATTTCTTAGTAAATGACACCCACTGCCTTTCCTTTGTCCACTCTGCTTGTTGCTTACTCAAAGAATTCTAGCAGTTTTCTCAAGCAAGAATTTCCTTTACAGAAACCATGCTGACTTTAACTTATTTTATCATTAACCTCCAAGTTCCCCGAAATCTCATCCTTAATAATGTACTTCAACACTTTCCCAATCACTGAGGTTAGGCTAACTATTCTATAATTTCCTCTTTTTTGTCTTCCTCCCTTCCTTCCTCCAAGGTTAATTGTCATTCAACCATGCACATGTACATAGGTAAATGAAACAGTGTTCCTCTGGGGTAAAAGTGCAAAACACAGTACCAACAGTCGCACACCACACAAGACACATATAGTACATGTAATCATGACAACTGGAATACATAGTCACAAAAAAGAATATTATTAGCCCAAGTCCCTGAGTGTCTTGGCCTATAGATTGATGATGCATGGGATGTTGTCCTGGAGCCAAGTTTCTGCAAGAACAAGCACACAGCAGTTCCTCATCTCACACTGGATGTTCCACAGATGAAAGCAATTCAGCCTGCGTTGCTGGTCTGATCTCTTTTGACATTATTGTTTACAAACATTGAACTGTGTACAAGTGACTTTTATACAAGTTGAATGCTCTGTCATAATTCCATGGGCATCTTTCTTTCTTCATTAGCTTACTCAAAGTACACAGCAACATTGTCGAATTGGGTACAGTAATTCACTGTGATAAATTAATTTGAATTCTGAGAGGTTCTTGGGAATAGGTGCATTTGCTGCATCTAATATTGAAGATATCTGTTCTTATGTCAACAACATTTACAATCTGCTGTGTCTAATAGTATAAAGTCGCAGAGACATAGGAAAGTACAACACAGATACAGGCCCTTTGGCCTAGCCCATCTAGTCCACGCTGAAACCATTGGAACTGCTACTCCCATTAACCTGCACCGAGACCAGAGCCTTCGTGCCCCAACCATCCATGTACATATGCAAACTTCTCCTAAGCTCTGAAATGGTGCTTGCATGCACCACTTGCGCTGGCAACTTGTTCCAGACTGTCATGACTGTCCAAGTGAAGAAGTTTCCCCTTATGTTCCCCTTAACGTTTTCATGTTTCACCCTTAACCCATGACCTCTAGTTGTACCCAACCTTTAGTTTCACCCAACATTAGTGGAAAAAGCCTGCTTGTATTTACCCTACCTATACCACTCATGATTTTGGATACCTCTATCAAATCTCCTCTCAATATTCTATATTTCAAGGAATAAAGCCCTATTCTATTCAGTCTTTCCTTATAATGTAGCAGTCAAACAGAATGAAGAACTCCACTCAACCACTCTGTCAGTACCTACTGCTCTTCAGTTAGCTTGGCTTCTCCCTTGTTGCTGCCAGTCCAGCAGCCCTGTTGTTTACTCGGACATGCTTTTCCTGCCCTATGCCACATTTTACAATGATAGAAAACAAAGATTTTATCATAGTCTTCCCACAGATAGTTTAATGACAATTTATTAAAAAATGGCTTTTTGTAGAAATGAGCAAGTAAGAAAGTACCAGAGCTTAATACAGTGGATTCCAGTTATTTAGGACATTTTGGTACATTTCGGCCTAATTAAGCGACTGCCCTAATTAGCTTGTTTCATGAAAATAATTAAAAAGGTATAAGAATGACCAACTGTTGAGTTTTCATTGAGTAACAAATTACATATTTAAATAAAATATAGAACAAATCTGAACACTATCAATACTACTATGTTACTATAAAACTATATTTTAGTTCCTAAGCTATTGATGGAGAATCCATCCAATTGTACTGAGCCGTGTGCTTCTGATTTATTGTAAATGAATGAAGTCAGCTCAGTCACCTAGTGCAAATAATGGACTGCATTCATCCAATGCTTTTAACGATTGTATCCTCCACATTTTCTTTTTCAGTGTAACATTCAAGAATATTGTCAATGCTTTCGAATTTTTTGTCATTCCTAACTCATTGAAGTAGTGAAATCATTTCATTTTCACTCTGGGCCATTTCTGGCATCTCCAAGCCTGAATGCTTGAAACTGCAGTGAACAAAACGGTTCTGAATTGTCTTGCTGCTTTTTTCTCACCAACTGGTAGTGAGAAATATCACTGCTTTATGAACACCAGCACGTGCAATTGAAACTATTTACAAACTGTTTGCTCTAAGCACAGGGTAGTGTTTAACAACCATACAATTACACGCAACTGTCGCTAGTTAGAAATTATTTAGCAATAGTGCCCTGTACCACTTAAGTGGCATAGTGTCCCAGATAAACAAACAGAATCCTGACTTGTCTCGATTAGTCTTTGCTCTTTGAGAGTTGTCACAAATAGTGGCTGCCCCGATTAACCGATTCCACAATAAACCAGAATTCGCTGTACATTAAATTACATTAGTGCAGTTTAGACTGATCAATGTTCACACTGTGGTCAGGCTAAAACAGCAGAAGTTTGGGGAGACCAGAAAAAGAAATGCATATCTTATGCAGCCAGAAAGGAATACAATATAGATTCCGACTATTATTTTAAAAGCTGACTTTTTAAAGTTGAATGTTGGATAATTACATTTTGCCCGGGCTAAAATATGATATTATTGGTTCAGAAATCCATCTGCCACTTATTATTATGTCATCTCTTTTAAAGGGTAATTGGGGCTAATTAGGAAAGATAGACGCACCTATTTTAAATCAATCATGCAAAGAAAAATAGGGTATATTTTCACTGACAGGCACTTTCAGCTTAGGCCTCTGAGAAATCACTGAAGTTGCAGTTAAATTGAGATACAGCCAGAATATTAAAGCAGAATTTGAACTCCAGAATAAATAAATCGGTCTTTTTTCTGTGAGAGAATCATGTATGGTGCTTCAAGTTAAAGCAAAATTCTCCCTTATGAAATGCAAAGCAATGGAAATGCTTATTGATGATAGCTGTATCAACATGAATTTTAATTTGAGAAAGACAACTTAATAGAGAAATATACTATGAGAGCAGGACCTATAGCCAGCTAAATCCGCACTAACCATAGAGTCATAGTCATGGAAAAGTACAGCACACGAACTGGCCCTTTGGCCCATCTAGTCCATGCCAAGACATTTAAACTGCCAACTCCCATCGACCCACACTGGAACAATACCCCTACCATCCATGTACATATCTAAACTTCTCTTAAACTTTGAAATTGAGCTTGCATGCACCACTTGATCTGGCAGCTCGTTCTACACTCTCACGACCCTCTGAGTGAAGAAGTTTCCTTTTATGTTCCTCTTAAACTTTTCACCTTTCACCCTTAACCCATGGCTTCTAGTTGTAGTGCCATCCAATGGAAAAAGGCCTGCTTTCATTTACCCTATCTGTACCCTCATAATTTTGTATGCCTCCATCAAATCTCCTCTCAATCTTCTATATTCCAAGGAATAAAGTCCAATCCTATTCAATCTTTCAAGAAAACTCAGGTCCTTCAGACTCGGGCACATACTTGTAAATTTTCTCTGCTCTCTTTCAAACTTACTTACATCTTTCCTGTAGGTAGGTGACCAAGACTGCACACAATACTCCAAATTACACCAATGACTTACACAGCTTTGACATAGTGTGGTGAGCATTTGGTCCATGATGGCAGATGAGGAAGCTCGTTAAACTCAACAACCGTTTTTATTGTAATAAACACAAAACCAATCCGGGCACTATGACCCAGGGAGAGAACCCACTCGGTCACATACAGACAGGGGAGGTGATTATTACACACCCCAGTTTACAACACACATGCGTATAACTATATAACCCAAGCTAAAATGTAACAATAAATAAACTTGAACATCCAACCATAATCCCACAAAAGCATTTTAAAACAAGAATAATAAATAGCGCTGGCCACTAGGAATGCTCAGGCATTCTGTTGATCACGCATCCCCCCCCACCACCACCCGAGCGCCCCTCTGCCTCCATCTGAGGAGTCAGCCATCCCCAGTAACCCCAGAATTCAAACAAAGCCATAATGTCCTGGTGATGGTCAATACTACCACCCGGGGAGCTGGTGGGCTTCAGGAGCCCCTCCACCCCCAGGGGGGGCACTGTTCCATGAGACATGAGGCAGGGCACCCACAGTGTCACTTCTTTCCTTTAGACTCGCTGGGTCGGTGGTGGCCAAGAGCCAATATGGTGCTGACTGGTCCTGGTGTAGCACAACAGCCTTCCACAGCTCAGGCAACAACACCTGATATACCGCATTAGAGCTGCAGTCTAACACCTGTCCTGGCTCCTTCCAGTGGCTTCCCAGCTTGGGGGATAGTCCCTTCTTTTGAGGGGGGGCGGTAGATCCATTCTGGGGCCCCCACAAGGTACTGCTGCATTGGCACCCTAGACTGGTGGCCCAGCCCCTTCTGGGACGTGCAAGCATTGCTGCATTGCACAAACACCTCCACCTGTACTCAGGCCAGTAGAAGCTTTCGCACAGCCTGCCCACCATCTTTCCAACTCCAAAATGGCCGGCCCGAACTAGTCCATGCAGCAACCACAGCACTATGTCTCGGAGCATCCAGGGCACCAGCAGCTGCAGGAGCTGTCTGACGCCACCAGAAAATGACCACCGTCAGATCAGCAACTGGTCGCGCACCTCCAGCATTCCCCACCGAGATTATAGGGCTTTGGTCTCTGGATCACCCTGCACTCTGGTCACTGTTCCATGCCCAGCCATTCCCTCACCGGTGCCAGCATGGGATCACTCACTTGCTGGTCAATGGTGGGAGGTTTACCTGGCTGCCAGGTGCCATCTGAAACGCCGCCACCACTGCTTGCCCCTGTTTCCGCTGTGTTGTGCTGGGCCGCTCCAGAGTGTGCTGCACTGCGGCGGGCTGATGTGAGATCGGTGCTGGTTGTTGCTGCCCTCGCTGGGTCTGCTTCCTGGAGCTGCCCTGCCAGAGATCCATGCCTTCGGTGCCAAAGTAGAGTGTTGCCCCCCCCCCCCCCCCGCCACACGTCCACATTGGCCTCCCAGGTGGGCAGCAGGTCCAGGCCAATGATGCAGGACTCCCGAATGTTGGCTGGCCACACCTCGTGCTCCACTGTAATGCGTAGCCACCTCTTCCCTCGCATCGTCGCACAGTCGCCAGTGACCGTAGCCAACTGGACCTCAGTCGTTGCCCACCCAGGCAGGGATGGTGGTCCATGTTGGGGAGGACGCCCGGATTGACGATACTAATGATAGACCCCGTGTCCACCAATGCACGGCACCTGATATCCTCCACCCCATGCAGCCCACGTGTAAGCCTTGCTCTTCACCCAAACAGACCACTGGGTCCTCCAGGTTGCCTGGGAAGGCACGATGCTTGGTTCCCAGTTCCTCCATCTGGGTCCTGCCTTCATGAGCCCGGGCCGGGGGGGCGGGGGACGGGGGGTGGGGGAGGTGTGCAGGGAGGCATTCTGCTTGTTTCCTTGACTTATTCACCAGCTTTTAAGTCGCCCTCTCTGATGTCGTAGCTCCTCAGTCTCATCGACATTTTCGAATCCTACTTCTGGTACCAATGTGGTGAGCATTCAGTCCATAATGGCAGACGAGGAAGCTCGTTAAACTCAACATCTGTTTTTATTGTGATAAACGCAAAACCAAAGTGGGTGCTATGATGCAGGGAGCGAACAGTTCAGTCTCATACAGATGGGGGAGGTGATTGTCACACATCCCGGTTACATTCAGGGTGACCCACAAACACACGTGTGAATAACTATATAACCCAAGCTAAAACGTAACAATAAATGAACTTGTATATCTCACCATAATCCCACAAAAGCATTTTAACACAAGGACAATAAGAAAAAAAGAAGAGGAAGAAACTGAGCCAGAGGCTGTGGAACTAAGACAAGAAATTAGACAAGAGGTTAAATGAGGTCATTAGAAATGCTGGGGTGGGCTGTTGACCATACCAACCATGCCACCCCCCCACCCCCCTGGAGGAGTGCAACAATAACATCCCATCTTCTGTACTCAATACTTTGTTATGATGGCCAATGTGCCAAAAGCTATCTTCACAACCCTATCAACCTGTGAAGCCGCTTTCAATTAGTTAAGGACTTGTATTCCCAAACCCCTTTGTTCTATATACCTCAGTGTCCTTAGTGCCTTTCAATCACTCATTTACACAAATACATCATACATAATATTTTTTATTGCCCTCACATTCGTATCCACTTCCCCCAGATTCAGGAAAACTTGGGACAATCTAAGGGACCAAATAGATAGCCAACATGCACATCTTTGACGTGTGGGAGAAAGCTGGAGCACCCAGAGGAAATGTGCTCAGTCACAGGGAGAACATGCATGTTCCACGTAGATAACATCTAAGGTCAGGGCTGAGCTGAGGTCTCTGGTGCTGTAAAACAGTGGCTCTACCTGCTGCAGGGAGCAGCACTGACCATATTTTTTTTCTACAACAGCCATTTTATTCAGCCAACAATTTAATTAGAATTATGGTCAAGAATTCCTAATGCTTCTAGACAAGCTCATTGAAGGCTCACTTAGTTCAAAAGCTATTAAATTAGAGATGCAACATCTGACTGGACTAATGACTGATTCTAAAATCATCTGTCCATAATTATTGAATTGTGAATCTGAGATTTATCACAATATAGTTATTATATCACAAAGAATTACATTTTCTGTGAGCTGAATGGGAAAGTAAAGGTGTACACATTGAACTGTTTGCACCTTTAGAATATCCCAAGATTCGAGACTCAAAACTGTTTAATGTCATTTCCAGTACACAAGAGTAAAGTAGAATGAAATAATTGTTACTCTGGATCAAATGCAGCACTAGAAACACATTAAGATAAACACCTTATATTCTGTCAGAGTAGCCTCCAACTTGATGGCATGAACATTGATTTCTCTATCTGACAAAAAAAGAAATCCCTTCCCCTTTCCTTTTCTTCTATTCTCCATTCTGGTCTCTTACTTCTTTTCACCTGCCTGTCACCTTCTCCTTCCCTTTCTCCTATGGTCCACACTCCTCTCCTATCAGATTCCTTCTTCTCCAGACCTTCACCTTTCCCATCACCTGGCTTCACCTATCACCTTCCAGGTATCCTCTTTCCCTTCCCCCACCTTTTTTATTCTGATGTCTTTCCCCTTCCTTTCCAGTCCTGATGAAAGGTCTTGGCCCAAAATGTCAATTGTTTATTTATTTCCATAGATACTGCCTGATCTGCTGTTTCCTCCAGTGTTTTGAGTGTTTTGCAGCATCTGCAGACTTTCTTGTGCTAAAGAACAAAATAATAAAAAAAACAAAGAAATATATCAGTAAATAGGTAAGATAGATCCCAAAGCAGTTGTTGTGAGCATAAACACAACGGGAAAAGAGCAGCTAATTCATCAAACTATATACCCCACTGACCCTGTGGGGTGTCTCTTGATGGCTTACCACTTGCGCTGCCTGGGAAAGTGCACCAGCCAGTTTGCTTGCAGTAAGTTTCACAACGACAAAAGAATCACATAGCAAGCTCTTTCTGTCAGTGTTACTGGAGCTCCCTCATATCAGTAACGCCAACCCACACCAGTTCAAAATGTATCCCAGGTGTTAGAGTTCAAAGTTCCTCTCAGAGTCAGTCATTCATGACAATTCAGACTGCTCGTCAAATTTACCCCAGCTGTGTTTGCTTCAACAACTTCCTCTGCTTATCCGTCCATACCAGTTTGGAATGTTTCTCAGACTTATCCTTTCTCAACTAATTCACAAGATTTTTCAGATTAATGCATTTGGATTCCATGGAGCAGTTCAGAGATATTCTACCTCCATTGCTCCCTGGAAGAGTCAAATCCAAAGTCTAATTCAAAAGTAAATTTGTTATCAAAGTATATGTATGTCAACTGAGATTCATTTTTGTGTGGGGATTCACAGTAAGTACAAAGAAGCACTATAGCATCAATGAAAAAATGCACACACACTGCAAGATGGACAAACAGTCAATGTGCAAAAGACTGTGTAAATAAAAAAAAGAAAAAAAAATAAGCAATCAATATCGAGAACTTGAAATGAACATTCCTTGAATGGGAGTCCATAGGCTGTGGGTACAGTTCAGTTTTGGGGTGAGCGATGTTGATTGAAGTTACCCCTTTTAGGTCAAAAGCCTGATGGTTGAGGGTTAATAGCTGTTCCTGAATCTGTTGGTGGATCCTCAGGCGCCTGTATCTCTTTCCTGATGCCGACAGAGAGAAGAGAGCATGGCATGGATGGTGGCCATTGAGAACTTCTCATGATGATTCTAAACAAGAATAATTGGGATTCTGAGAATTTTAAAGTGGAAGCTTCTTTTTCAATTGCCTATTTTGGCAAAATGTCTAAGGCACTTTTCAATGATGCCAGTTCTATTTTGAAGTTCCGAGTCAAGGCCTGAAACATATTCAAAGCAACATTCGATGTTGTTTGAACCTCTAATGCCTTCATCACTTTAGTAGAAATTAAATACTAATTTGTTTTGTATAATTTGTGGGTTTCTTGTTTGGTTTTCAAATTCCACTGCTTATTTAAACTGAAATGTGATATCTGACAAGGCCCAAATCTGCCTGGTGCAAGAGAAAATTGGTCAGGTTGTAATAATCACCAACCAGAGAAAATCGGTGGATGCCAGAAGTTCAAGCAGCACACACAAAATGCTGGAGGAACTCAGCAGGCCATGCAGCATCCATGGAAAAGAGTAAACAGTCGATGGGGGAAGGGAGAATCCGACAGAAGGCCATGGAAGAAGGAAAAGGGGGAGGATGATATGCTGGAATGGGAAATGGAATTAAAATGGAGGGCCACTGGGAGGTCCCACTTTTTTTGGTGGACGGAGCGCAGGTGCTCGGCAAAGTGGTCTCCCAATCTACATGGGGGCTGACTGATATACAGGAAGTCGTGCCGGGAGCACCAGTAGATGACACCAGCAGACTCACAGGCGAGTTGTGCAGGGAGCGATCAAAGCGGAAAGCAGAAAGTGGGGGGTGGGGAGGAAAAGGTGCGCTTGGTTGTGGGATCCCATTGGAGGTGGCCGAAGTTATGGAGAATTATGTGCTGGACGGGGAGGCTAGTGGAGTGCTAGGTGGGGACAAGAAGAACGCTATCCCTGATGGGGTGGAAGGGAACAACCCCTATGCGACTTCCTCGTCCATTCGTCCCTCCCCCCGATCTCCCTCCTGGCACTTTGCAAGCAGAAAAAGTGCTACACCTTCCCCCACACTTCCTCCCTCACTACCATTCAGGACCCCAAACAGTCTTTCCAGGTGAGGCAATACTTCACCTGTGAGTCTGTTGGGGTCATCTACTGTATCTGGTGCTCCCACTGTGGCCTCCTGTGTATATCAGTGAAACCCAACATAGATTGGAAGACCACTACTCTCTATCCATCAGAAAGAATTAGGCCATTCAGCCCATTGAATCTGCCTGGCATTCCATCGTCGCTTATTTATTATCCCTATCAACCCCATTTATCTGCCTTCTCTCCTTAACCTTTGAAGTCCTTACTAATCAGATTCAAACTCTGCCTTAAATATACTCAATATCTCGGTCTCCAAAGCCCTCTGTGGCAATGAATTCCACAGATTCACAACCCTGTGGCTGAAGAAATTCCACTTCATCACCATTCAAAATGGACACCTCTCTATTCTGAGGTTGTGCCCTCTGGTCCTAGACTCACCCACTGGAGGAAAGTCCTCTCCACATCCACTCTATCTAGATTTTTCAATATTCTATAGATATCAATGAGATCCTCCCTCATTCTTCTAAACTCCAGAGCGTACAGGCACAGAGCCATCAAAAATCCTCATATATTAACTCTTTCGTTCCTGAGATTGTTCCTGCACTTCTTATTTAATTTAACTATTTTATACATGTATACTTACTATAATTCACAGTTTCACAGTTGTTTGCCTATTACTATGTATTGCAATATATTGCTGCTGCAAAATACCAAATTTCACGACATATGCTGGTGATATTAAGCTTGATTTGGATTCTCAGTCAGGTTTAATATCATTGGCAAATGTCGTGAAATTTGATATTTTGTAGAAATTTGCGAACGTCTTTGGTATCAAACCAAAGCTGAAACTCTGAATTAAATATAGCCACTATTGGCCCTCTTTGTAGCTGCATCGTATGTTGGGTCCATGTTAGATCCTCAGAGATAATGACACTCAGGACTTGAAATTGTTCACTCTTTGCACTTTTGATCTCTCTATGAGAATTGGTTTGTGCCCCCTTGTCTTACCCTTCTTGCAGTCCACAATCAGTTCTGATATAACAGACCCCCGTACACCCTCTCATCACCATCTGAAATTTACTGATATAACAGACCCCCGTACACCCTCTTATCACCATCTGAAATTTACTGATATAACAGACCCCCGTACACCCTCTCATCACCATCTGAAATTTACTGATATAACAGACCCCCGTACACCCTCTCATCACTATCTGAAATTTACTGATATAACAGACCCCCATACACCCTCTCATCACCATCTGAAATTTACTGATATAACAGACCCCCGTACACCCTCTCATCACCATCTGAAATTCTGCCAATAATTCACAGCATTAATGTTGAAGTGCTATTTTATTCCCATAGTCAGGGGAGAATTTCAGAGTTAATATCTGTTATACAGCTTGTGATAGATGAGATGTTTTTTCAGGTTTAATATCATCGGCATATGCTGTGAAATTTGTTAACTTTGCAGCAGCATTACAATGCAGTATATGATAATAGAGAAAAATTGTGAATTAGATTAAGTATATACGTATAAATAGTTAAATTAAGTAAATAGTGCAAAAATAGAAATAAAAAAATAGTGAGGTTGTGTTCATGGGTTCAATGTCCATTCAGAAATCAGAGGGGGAGCTTTTCCTGAATCACTGAGTATGTGCCTTCAGGCTCCTGTACCTCCTTTCTGATGGTAGTAATGAGAACAATGCATGATCTGGTAGTAATGAGAACGATGCATGAGCTGGTAGTAATGAGAACAATGCATGATCTGGTAGTAATGAGAACAATGCATGATCTGGTAGTAATGAGAACAATGCATGATCTGCGTGATGGTAGTCCTTAGCGATGACACTGCCTATTTTATTAGGGTTCGATACCAAATGGACCTTTCACTGATTTCCATAACCTTTAAGCTCACCTTTAAGGATTCTTCATTTCATATTCCCAATACTTTTTGCTTATTTATTTATTATTATTATTTCTTTTGTATTTGCAGTTTATCGTCTTTTGCACATTGTTTGTTTGTCCGTCATGCTGGATGCAGTCTTTCACTGATTCTATTGTGTTTCTTGAATTTACCGTGCATGTCCACAAGAAAACAAATCTCAGGGCTGTAGATAGTGACATATACATACGTACTTTGATAATACATTTACTTTGAACTTTAATTTTCTGTGGCAGAGTGAGGAGAGTGATGGACCATTTGGAATCGTAGGATACATCTGGCATCATTTCCAAGCACAGCAAGCAGTGTGACAATTAACATACTGGAAAACAGAATTAATATCCAATGGTTCTATCCTAATTTTAATATTCATGTGCTTGCATCAGCTCTCTTTATTGATTAGATTAGATTTTTGACTTGTTGCTCTGTTCATTAATGGTTTAATAATTGCTGAAAGAACATCTGTTTCGAGTAAAAGTGGATCACCATTAATGCATGGAAATATAGACATGAAAGTGCTTCTAAGAAGAACCTATATGTTTTAGCTTCAATTAAAAAAAAATGTGCCAAGAGCAATGAGCATTTAAGAATGAAACATTTATGCTTTATTCCAGAAGAATTGTTTCTCCAGATAATTAAATCTTTCAAAGGCCATTTAACAGAGGTAAATCAAAGGAAAAAAAAGTTAATTTATTTAATTGTTCTGCAATGTGCATCCTGCATCTATTATTCAATTTGTTAATGCAGGATATAAGAGCAATCACTGTGTGTTGTACCTCTTTATCTGCATACTGAGAAGCTAATTTCTCTAAGGGGGAATCAAGAACAAAGCAATATTTTCTTATATATAAAACAAACCATTGCAGGATTTTTGTTGAAACATCTGCTATCCCTTTGCCTCAAAAAGGCAGTATCCATCAGTAATGACCCCCTTCACCCAGGACATGCCCTCTTCTCTTTGTTACCTGGAGCGTGAAGACACACACTGAGAGTTTTAGGAACAGCTTCTTACCCTCTGCCATCAGATCAGATTTCTAAGTGGTCAAAATGAAGCCATGAACACGACATTAGTGTTCCACTCGCAACAGCCCATCAGTACCGCTCTCCTCCGCCAAGCAGAACTTGTCCTCACACTCAGTAATTTCTCCTTTGGCTCCTCCTACTTCCTTCAAACAAAAGGGGGTAGCCATGGGCACTCACATGGGTCCCAGCTATGCCTGCCTGTTTCATAGCTACCTGGAACAGTCTCTGTTCCAAGCCTCCACTAGTGACCGACCTGAACTTTTCCTGTGCTACATCGACGACTGCATTGGTGCTGCTTTCTCCACCCGTGCTGAACTCATCGACTTCACACTCTTTGCCTCCAACTTCCGCCTTGCACTCAAATTGACCTGGTCCATTTCCGACACCTCCCTTCCCTTTCTCGATCTCATTGTCTCTATCTCCAGAGACTCCTCATCTACTGATGTCTATTACAAACTCACGGACTCTCACAGCTACCTAGACTACACCTCATCCCACCTTACTGCTTGTAAAAATGCCATCTCCTTTTCTCAATTCCTCTGTCTCCATTGCATCTGCTCTCAGGATGAGGCCTTTCATTCTAGAACAAAGGTGATGGCCTCCCTTTATCAATGCTGTTCTCAACTACATCTCTTCCATTTCATGCAAGTCTGATCTTACCCCATCCTCCCACCACCTGACCAGGGATAGAGGGATAGGGTTCCTCTTATCCTTCCCTACCATTCCACAAATCTATGCGTCCAGCACATAATTCTACGAAACCTCTGCTACCTCCAACGGAATCCCACCACCAAGCACATCTTTCCCTCCATCATCCCCCAACCCTGTTTCTGCTTTCAACAGGGATTGCTCCCTTCATGATTCTATTGTCTATTTGTCCTTCCCCACTGATCTCTCTCCTGGCACTTATCCTTGCAAGCAGAACAAGTGCTACAACTGACCTTATACCTTCTCCCTCACTACCATACAGGGCCCTAAACCATGCTTCCAGGTGAGGCGACACTTCACCTGTGAGTCTTTTGGGGTCCTATACTGTGTTTGGTGCTCTCAGTGTGGCCTCCTGTACATTGCTGAGCCCCGACGTAGATTGAGAGACTGCTTCACTGAGCATCTACACTCTGTCCACCAGAACAAGAGGGATCTCCCAGTGGCCACCCAGTTATATTAAAATTGATTCTGATTCTGCACAAATACTGATTGGCTGTTGAGTTTCTCCATCAGTCTGTGCTCCAAATTCTAGTTGTCTCTTCTATCTCCAATATTTGATAGGTTGGGTCCTAGAAGAGCACTATGTTTGAAAATATTAAAAGAATATTACCATGCAGAGTCTTTTCTCCTGTTGAGCTCCATTTGTCTTGACTAGTTGTAGGGGAAGTAGACAAGACTTGTATCTGGTTCGCAGGTCATAGAGATGCACAATCTACCTAGTGAATCTTCTCAGCACACTGTCCAGTACAACTATAATCTTCATTACAAAGATGCACTGCTTCAGCCAAGTTCTCATCAGCACCATGTAAAGCTGCTTCATAATTTCCTCACTTTCATAATTTATACCTCTTTCAGTAACATGGTCATGATGTGGTTAACACAATGCTATGACACCTCAGAGTTCAGATTTCAGTCCCACAACCATTCACAAAGAGTTTGTTTGCTCCACCCACGTGGGTTTTCTCTGGGTTCTCCAGTTTCTTCCCACACTCCAAAGACGTACTGGTTGGTAGATTAACTTGTCACTGTAAATTACCCTGTGATTAGGCTTTAGTTAAACAGGTGGACCGCTGGGTGGTGCAACTTGTTGGGCCAAAAGGGATTGTTCTTTGCTGTATCCCTAAATAAATAAATAAACAAAACCATACATGCATACGGATGAATGGATGAATAAATAAATAGATAGATAAATGAATGATACATAGATAAAAATGCATAGCTACATAGATAAATAAATGAAGAAATGAATAACCTGGAGGCTGGTAAGTCAATCATGGAGCAAAATGCATGTTCAGGTCATGGTACAGTAGAAGGTCAACATCAAGGTAAAATTAATTTTGAGGTCATTGGTCAGTCTCACAACATGGTTGTGAGGTGCAGAAGTCGCAATTGGAGAGGAGGTTTGAGTGTTCTTGGAGGTGGGTTTTTGAAAGATATATATTTAACTTCAATCTGACCTCACTGAAACAGAATCTGAGTGTCAACTCCAGATTGGGTCCTGCATGGGTAAGACCCATTTTAACTAATAATGTAACCCGTTGTTTCTATGTTGTGAAGACCTTTCTGTATGATATATGTGCAGTCCAAGCATGAATAGACACATAACATAGATGTAAAACATTGCATACCACTCAATGCCACTCCAAAGATTCAGATTTAGATTAAATGTAATTCTGTTATCTGTACAATGCCTTCACATCACAGCTAAATACTCTGGCACAATGTAACAATTGCCATATTTACCGTGTGTGAACAAGGCCATCATGAAAACTTCCTTGTTTTATTTGAATCAAGCCCTTTAACATCTATCTGATCAATCCATTATTTCATGTTTTCTCAGGAGCAGTGTGGAGGATGAGAAGAGATCTGATAGTGGTCGATAAGATTATAGGAATCATAGATAGAGTAGAAAGACAGTATATTTTTTCCAAGGTTGAAATGTCTAATGCCAGAGGGCATGCATTTAAGGCAAGAAGGGGTCATTTTAAAGGAGATGTGAGGAGCAAGTGTTTTTTTTTTAAACACAGTGAGTGGTGGGTGCCTGAGATTTGCTGCTGGATGGTGGTAGAGACAGATACTATACATTAGGGACTTTTAAGAGACATTTAAAGAGACATATGAATGAGAGAAAAATAGAAGGATATGGATATTGTGCAGGCAGAAGGGATTATTTTAGTTAGCTATTTGATTTCTAATTTAGTTGGTCTGACTCAATATTATGGGCTGAAGACATGTCATTGTGCTGTACTGTTTGTTGTTTGATGTTCTATGCACATTTGATACAATGTAGAGAGGCTTTGCTCAGATTACATTCTGGAGAAATGTGTAAACATGAAATGTGGAACTCCAAGGCCAAGTTGACCATGAGCCTCAAAGTCAGCTTATTTTTTCTGAAATACAATGAGGGAGATCAGCCAGAGAGGATCACATGACCATGTAAAGGGCTGTATGGAAACCAGGTTGTAAGGTTCAAGAGATGGCAGCTACTGGAAATCTGAAGCAACAAACACACAAAATGCTGGAGGAACTCAGCAGGTCAGGCAGCATCTATGGATGAAATTGGATGCAGTGTCTTGGCCTAAGACATCAACTGTTCTTCACTTCCCTCCATTGATGTTGCTTGACATGTTGAATTTTGTGTGTGTCGTTACGGCAGGTGAGACTTCTTCGCTGGTGCCGCCTAATTTTTATTTTTGTGCCTCACACCCCTCCCACTGCTGCCATCTGATGAGCAGATGAGAAAGACTAAAATCCACCCTGCTATTTCCCCACTTTCTTCTTTCAATATTGTTTTGTCTTTAATATATATTTTGACACTTCCTCTAAGAAGTAAAATGGATTGAAATTAATCAGATTTGACAGTGTACATCTGCAGTGTGATACATGCAGTGTATTAACACTGAACATGTGAAGTTGTGCAAAAATGAAATGATACTCCAACAACATTGGCGGCCTCTTGTTACCATGCTGATTCAATCAAAGTTGCATGTTTCACCACAAAATATTACACGGCTCATGCTTCATTAGAGCAAAATTACATAAATAAGATTTTCATTTCCTGGTCAAAGAAAGTGTCTCTTTTATGTCTGCTAACATTTAGACTGCATTTCAGCAACATCAAAAAATCAAATTCACACACATGAGTACAGATAAAACATCCAATCAGTCTGAAAAGTACAAAATATTCTGCAGTGACCTTCATATAGGGTGGTGATTCCAATCTGTCATTTATAACTCTTAAATATCCTGTGTATAACAGATGGTTAACAAAAATGTTTTGTTAAATGTTGCTTTGAATTTCAACAGATTTCTTCCTACTTCAATAGGGACCATTAACGTAGTAGGCAAGCAGATTCAAACACAGGGTTTCAACCTGAAATTTAGGCAGTTTCTTTCAGATGCTGCTCGATCCATTCAGATCCTCCAGCAGATTGTTGGTCCAAATTCCAACGTCTGTCATCTCTTGGTCTCTCTCTGCTCCATAAAAATATTGTGGGACACACATCAGTCCTCATAGAGGGATCAGAAGTGGAAAGAGTGAACAATTTCACATTCATGGGTGTCCATATCTCTAGGATCTAACTTGGACCCAACATATTGATTCAGCTACAGAAAAGGCATGCCAGTAGCTATATTTTATTAGGAGTTTGAGAAGACCATAGATCATAAGACGTAAGAGCAGAAATAAACCATTTGGCCCATAGAGTCTGCTCCGCTATTCAATCATGGCTGATACATTTTTCCCCTCCTCAGCTCCACTCCCCGGCCTTCTGCCTGTGACTTTTGTTGCCGTGTCCAATCAAGTACCTATCAAGCTCTGCCTTAACTGTATCCAATGACCTAGCCTCCACAGCTGCCTTTGGTAACAAATTCCACAAATTCACCACCTTCTGGCTAAAGAAATTTCTCCACATTTCTGTTTTAAATGGACACCTATCTATCCTGAGACTGTGCCCTCTTGTCCTAGACTCTCCCACCATGGGACACATCCTTTCCAAATCTACTCTGTCCAGGCCTTTCAACATTCAAAAGGTTTCAATGAGATACCCCATCATCCTTCTAAAACCAGCAAGTACAGACACAGAGCTATAAGATGTTTCTCATATAATAACCCTTTTATTCCTGGAATCATCCTTGTGAACCTCCTCTGGAACCTCTCTAATGGTTGCACATTTCTTCTTAGATGAGGAGCCCAAAACTGTCCACGATATTCAGGGTGAGACCTCACCAGTGCCTTATAAAGCCTCAAATTTACACCCCTGCTCTTATATTCTGGATCTCTTGAAATAAATGCTAAGATTGCATTTGCCTTTCTCACCACCAACTCAGCTTGCAAGTTAACCTTCAGGGTGTTCTGCACAAGGACTCCCAAGTCCCTTTGCATCTCAGATTTTTTGAGTTTCTCCCCATTTAGAAAATAGTCCGCACATTTATTTCTACCACCAAAGTTCACGACCGTGCATTCTCCAACAGTGTACCTGTTTCCTCAACTCTACTTGCCTCTTCACCAATTTTGTATCATTTGCAATCTTGGCAACAAAGCCATCTATTTCATCATCTAAATCATTTATATACAACATAAAAAGAATTTCAACAGGTTCGTCAGGGAAGAATTTCCCTTAAAGATACCACGCGGACTTATGTTGTGTCACCAGGAATTCCATAACCTCATCATTAACAATTGACTCCAACACCTTCCCAACCACTGAGGTCAGTCTAACTGGTCTATAATTTCCTTTCTGCTGCCTTCCTCCTTTCTTAAACAGTGGGGTGACATTTGCAATTCTTCAGTCTTCTGGCACCATGCCAGAGTCCAGTGAAATTTTGAAAGATCATTGCTAATGCCTCCACAATCTCTAATCCTACCTCTTTCAGAACCCTAGAGTGCAATTCATCTTGTCCAAGTGACTTATGTACCTTTAGCTCACACTCTTCAACATCTGGCACACTGCTGGTGTCTTTCGCAGTGAAGACTGATGCAAAATACTCATTTAATTCATCTGCCATCTCCTTATTCCCCATTATTGTTTCTCCAGGCTCATTTTCTAGTAATCCAGTGTTCACTGTCATCTTTCTTTTACTTTTTTACATATTTAGAAAAACTTTTACTATCCACATTGATATTGTTTCATCTTTTCCCTCTCTTGTACTTTTACATTAGCTTTGGCTTCCCTTGTCACCCAATGACTGTACAATTTTGCCATTTGAGTATTTCTTTGTTTTTGGAATACATCTGCACCTTGCCCATTTTTCCCAGAAACTTTAGCCATCGCTGCTCTGCTGTTATCTCTGCCAGTAATTTCTTTACTTCACTGAAATACTGCTACGTCAGACTTTACTTTCTCCCTATCAAATTTCAAATTGAACTCAATCATATTGTGCTTTTTTTTTTACCTTAAGCTCCCTAATCACCTCCAGTTGATTACATAACACCCAATCCAGTATAGCTGATCCCTTCATAGGCTCAATGAGAAACTACTCTAAAAAGCCATCTCATAGACATTCAGCAAACTTGTTCTCTTAAGATCCATTACAAACCTGATTTTCCCAATCAGCCTGCATGTTGAAATCTCCCAGGACTACCATAACATAGCTCTTTTGACATGTGGTCCACATCCCAGCTACTGTTGGAAGGCCCGCATATAACTGCCTTCAGGGGCCTTTTACACTTCTAGTGTCTTAACTCAACCCCTAAGGATTCAATATCTTCCAGTTCTATGTCACATCTTTCTACTGATTTGATGCCATTCCTAATCAGCAGAGCCATACCACCCCCATCTGCCTACCTTCCTATCCCTCCAACAGAACATGTAATCTTGGACATTCAGGATCCAACTACAACCATTCTTTGGGCATGCTTCAGTGATGGCCACAGCTTCATATCTGATAACCTGTAATAGATCATGCACCTTACTTCTTATACCTTGTGCACTGAGATATAACACTTTGCATACTATATTTGCTACCTTTTTATATGCTGCATCCCTAATGCACTGATACTCACCCTGTTGGCTGAAAGTTTGTCCTATCATCTGCCTGCCCTTCCTGACAGTCTGACTGCATGTTATCCTTGATTTTTTTACCCTCCGTCCTATCCTGAGTCCCTTCACTCCAGTTCTCACTCCCCTGCCAAATTAGTTTAAACCCTCCCCAACAGCTCTAGCAAACTTACCCGTAGAAATATTGGTCTCCCTTGGGTTCAGGTGCAACCTGTCACTTCTGTACAGGTCATAATACCCCCAGAAGAGATCCCAATGATCCAAGAACCTGAAGCCCTGCCCCTTGCACGGTTTCTCAGCCACACAGTTATCTGGCAGATCAACCTGATTCTACCCTCACTGGCTCATGGCAGAGGCAGCAACCCAGGAATTACTACCCTGGAGGTCCTGTTTCTCAGCTTTCTACCTAGCTCTCTAAATTCTCTTTTCAGGACCTCTTTGCTTTTCCTTCCTATGCCATTGGTACCAATATCTACTAAGACATCTGTCTGATCTCCCTCCCCTCCAAAATGCTGTGGACGTGATCCAAGTCATCCCTGACCCTGGCACCTGGGAGGCAACATACCATTTGGGTGTCCTATTCACATGCGCAGAATTTCCTGTCTGTTCCCTATCACTACCGCTCCCTTCTTCCCCCCCTTTACCTTTCGCATCACGGACCCATGTTCAGTGGCAATAACCTGGTCACCGTGGCATTCCACTGGGAGGTCATCCCCCACAACAGTATCCAAAACTTTATCCTTAATATTGAGTGAAAAGGCCACAGGGGTATTCTGCATGAACTGCCTATTCACATTTCCGTTTCTCTTGGCAGCCACTTAGCTACCCACCTAATGCAAGCAGGGTGACTATTTCCCTGTAACTCTGATTGATTATCACCTCACTCTACCGTATAAACTGAAGGTCATCAAACTGCTCCAGATCGCTAACACGATCTGCAAAGAGCTATAACTGGATTCATTTCATGCAGATATAGTTCATACATACGGCATAAAGAGCACACAGCGACTATTTACTACGCTAGAACAGTAAGAGAAGAAAAGGGAACCTCAGCAGAAACTTACTCAGGGCCAGTGCCTCATTCAAGCCATAGCCTCCCTTAAGTCAACGCCTGACACTCCTACTCTCACTACTGGTCCACCCCCAACAATGGGCACCAGGCTTGTCCCTTCTGTACTTTTAAACAAGTGTCACCGATCTGTGAGGAACCTTATCGCTGTGGTGTGTTCTTGCTGCTGAATGGCCCACCTGAATGCCCGTGAAGCTTTCAAACATTAGAGAAGATTTGGTATGTCACCAAAAACACTTGAAAATTTCTACAGATGTGCCGTGGAGAACATTCGAACTGGCTGCATCACTGTCTGGTATGGGGGAGCTGGGGTGGGGCGGCAAATGCTCAGGATCAAAGTAAGCTGCAGAGAGTTGTAAAATTACTCAGCTCCATCATGGGCACTGGCCTCCATAGTATCCATGACATCTTCAAGGATCAATGCCTCAAAAAGACAGTGTCCAACACAAACACCCAGGCATGCCTTGTCTCAATGCTACCATGAGGAAGGAGGTACAGAAGCCTGAAGGCAGACAACCAACAATTCAGGAACAACCTCTTCCCCTCTGCCATCTGATTTCTGAACGGACATTGAACCCATGAACACTACCTCACTACTTTTACTTGGGGTCAAAAATACCTTTTATAGGCACTGTAAAAAAAAATCTCGTAGGTATTCTAGAAATTCCCCATTTTGGGATCCAGCACCAGACAAAATTTTCAAATGAACCTGCAAATTGAAATTCCCCATGACTATGGTAACATTGACCTTTTGACATGCATTTGATATCTCCCGCTGTAATTTGACCACATATTTATTACTGTTTGGGGTCTGTATATAACTGACATCAGAGTATTTTTATCCTTGTAGTTCTTTAGTTCTATTTATAATGATTCAACACCTTCTGATCCTATGATACCTCCTTCTAATAATTTGATTTCATTTTTTACCAACAGAGCATCCCTACCCCTTCGGCCTACTTAGGGGTGTCCTGTCAATATGATGTGTATCCTTGGACATTAAGTTCCTAGCTATAATCTTCTTTCAGCCATGATTCAGTGATGCCTACAGCATCATACCAGCCAATCTCTAACTGTGCTACAAATCCATCTACCTTTTTCCGTGTACTGCATGCATTCAAGTATAGCACCTTCAGACCCTGTAAAGGTCCTTTTTGATTTTGACCTCCTTTTACATTGCAATTCATCCAATTCTGCCCTGTCATCAACCTCTCCTTGCTATCATTCTCACTACACATTGCATCTGTTTGTAAACCACCTACCTCATCTTCAGCAGTATCCCTCCGGTTTTCATCGTCTTGCCAAATTAGTTTAAACCCACTGGAACATCATCGTCACAGGGGATTCCATAGTGAGGAGAACAGACAGGAGGTTCTGTCAGCCTGTTAGAGATACCCACATGGTGTGTTGCCTCCCAGCTGTCAGTGTACGGGATGTCTCGGATCAGGTGCAGAGTATTCTGAAGGGAGTCTTGGTACACATTGGTACCAATGACATAGGTAGAAAAAAGGAGGAGGTCCTGAAGAGAGAATTCAGGGAGTTGGGTAGGAAGCTGAAAAGCAGGACCTCTAGGGTACGAATCTCAAGATTGCTCCCTGTGCCACATGCTAACAAGTGCAAAATCAGCATGATCAGGCAAATTAATGTGTGGCTGAGAGAGGGCAGGGTTCCAGGTTCCTGGATGATTGGGGCCCCTTCTGGAGGAGGTATGACCTGTACAAACTTCACTTCCCTGACACTCTTGAATATCTGGTATACTGCAGATGTCTTCCACTGTGAAGACTGATGCAAAATACGCATTCAGTTCCTCTGCCACCTCTGGCAGAAGGATGGGCAGGGGGATGGGAACCAGAGTGATAGGGCTGAGAAAGGAAAAAAACAGAAATATATCAAAGATAGTGTGCAACAGAGATGATAGAAAGGACAGGCAGGAGTTAAATCTTCATCACAGCCAGTGGGATGAGTTACAGGGCAATAAAGGTGTGGTGCAGCTAAAACCGAAAGCAACAAATACTGGACTGAAAGTGTTATATTTGAACGCACGCAGCATAAGAAATGAAATGGATGATCTTGAAATTCAGCTACAGGTTGGCAAGTATGACGTTGTGGCCATCTCTGAAACTTGGCTAAAGGATGGCTGCCATTGGGAGTTGAATGACCAAGGATATACACTGTATAGAAAAGATAGGTTAGAGGGCAGAGGGAATGGTGTAGCCCTGTGTATAAGAAATAATATTAAACCATTAGAAAGGGATATTATAGGATCGGAAGGTGTAGGATCTCTATGGGTTGAGTTAAGAGATGGAAAGGGTAAAAGGACCCTAATGGCAGTTGTATACAGGCCTCCAAACAGCAGCTGGGATGTGGATTACAAATTACAGCAGGAGATAAAAAGGCGTGTCAGAAGGATAATGTCATGATAATTGTTGGGGATTTTAACATGAAAGTGGATTGGGAAAACCGGGCCAGTACTGGACCTCAAGAGAGACAATTTGCAGAATGTCTAAGGGATGGCTTTTTAGAACAGCTTGTTGTTGAGCCCACTAGGGGATCAGCTGCGCTGGATTGGGTGTTGTACAATGATCAGGAGGTGATAATAGAACTTAAGGTTAAGGAACCCTTAGGGAATAGTGATCACAATATGATTGAGTTCACTTCAAAATTTGAGATGCAGAAACTAAATTTCAATGTGTTGGTATTTAAGTGGAATAAAGGAAATTACAGTGGTATGAGAGGGGAACTTGCCAAAGTTGACTGGAAAAGGACACTAGCAGGAAGGACAGCAAAGCAGCAATGGCAGAAGTTACTGCAAAAAATGAGGGAAGTGCAAGACAGATATATTCCAAATAAGAAGAAATTTTTGAATGGAAGGACACAACTGTGGCTGACAAGTGAAGTTAGAGCCAAAGTAAAAGCAAAAAAGAGGACATTCAATGAAGACAAAGCTAGTGGGAAGATAGAGGATTGCAAATCTTTTAAAAACTTACAGAAGGAAACTAAGAAGGTCATTAGGAAGGAAAAGATGGATTTGAAAGGAAACTAGCGACTAATATCAAAGAGGACACTAGCAGCTTTTTCAAGTATATAAAGAGTAAAAGACAGGTGAGAGTAGATATAGGACCGATAGAAAATGATACTGGAGAAATTGTAATGGGAGATGAGGAGATGGCAGAGGAACTGAACAAGTATTTTGCATCAGTCTTCACTGAGGAAGACAGCAGGATACCGGACTCTCAAGGGTGGCAGGGAAGAGAAGTGTGCGCAGTCACAATTACGACAGAGAAAGTACTCAGGAAGCTGAATAGGCTAAAGGTCGATAAATCTCCTGGACCTGATGGAATGCACCCTTGTGTTCTGAAGGAAGTAGCTCTGGAGATTGCGGAGGCATTAGCGATGATCTTTCAAAAGTCGATAGATTCTGACATGGTTCCGGAAGACTGGAAGATTACAAATGTCACTCCGCTATTTAAGAAGGGGGCAAGGAAGCAAAAAGGAAATTATAGACTTGTTAGTTTGACGTCGGTGGTTGGGAAGTTGTTGGAGTCGATTGTCAAGGATGAGGTTACAGAGTACCTGGAGGCATATGACAAGATAGGCAGAACTCAGCATGGATTCCTTAAAGGAAAATCCTGCCTGACAAACCTATTACAATTTTTTGAGGAAATTACCAGTAGGCCAGACAAGGGAGATGCAGTGGATGTTGTATATTTGGATTTTCAGAAGGCCTTTGACAAGGTGCCACACATGAGGCTAGTTAACAAGATAAGAGCCCATGGAATTACAGGAAAGTTACATACATGGATAGAGCGTTGGCTGATTGGCAGGAAACAGAGAGTGAGAATAAAGGGATCCTATTCTGGTTGGCTGCCGGTTACCGGTGGTTTTCCACAGGGATCAGTGTTGGGGCCACTTCTTTTTACATTGTACATCAACGATTTGGATTATGGAATAGATGGCTTTGTGGCTAAGTTTGCTGACGATAGGAAGATAGGTGGAGAGGCCGGTAGTGCTGAGGAAACGGAGAGTCTGCAGAGAGACTTGGATAGATTGGAAGAATGGGCAGAGAAGTGGCAAATGAAGTACAATGTTGGAAAGTGTATGGTTATGCACTTTGGCAGAAAAAATAAAAGGGGAGACTATTATTTAAATGAGGAAAGAATTCAAAGTTCTGAGATGCAACGGGACTTGGGAGTCCTCGTACAGGATTCCCTTAAAGTTAACCTCCAGGTTGAGTCAGTAGTGAAGAAGGCGAATGCAATGTTGGCATTCATTTCTAGAGGAATAGAGTATAGGAGCAGGGATGTGATGTTGAGGCTCTATAAGGCGCTGGTGAGACCTCACTTGGAGTACTGTGGGCAGTTTTGGTCTCCTTATTTAAGAAAGGATGTGCTGACGTTGGAGGGGGTACAGAGAAGATTCATTAGAATGATTCTGGGAATGAGAGGGTTAACATATGAGGAACATTTGTCCACTCTTGGACTGTATTCCTTGGAGTTTAGAAGAATGAGGGGAGACCTCATAGAAACATTTCGAATGTTAAAAGGCATGGACAGAGTGGATGTGGCAAAGTTGTTTCCCATAATGGGGGAGTCTAGTACGAGAGGACATGACTTCAGGATTGAAGGGCGCCCTTTCAGAACAGAAATGCGAAGAAATTTTTTTAGTCAGAGGGTGGTGAATCTATGGAATTTGTTGCCACGGGCAGCAGTGAAGGCCAAGTCATTGGGTGTATCTAAGGCAGAGATTGATAGGTATCTGAGTAGCCAGGGCATCAAGGGTTATGGTAAGAAGGCGGGACAGTGGGACTAAATAGGATAAAATGGATCAGCTCATGATAAAATGGTGGAGCAGACTCGATGGGCTGAATGGCCTACTTCTGCTCCTTTGTCTTATGGTCTTATGGTCTTAAGATACCAAAAGCTTTTTTAAGTATGTTAAGAGTTGAGGATAGATATAGAACCAATAGAAAATGATGCTAGAGATATTGTAATGAGAGGTGCAGAGATAGCAGAGGAACTGAATGCATATTTTGCATCAGTCTTCACAGTGGAAGACATCTGCAGGATATCGGATATTCAAGAGTGTCAGGGAATTGAAGTTTGTGCATTGAAAATTATGACTCAGAAGGTGCTCAGGAAGCTTAATAGTCTGAGAGTGGATAAATCTCCTGGTTCTGATGGAATGCACCCTCGGGTTCTGAAGCATATAGCTGGAGAGGTTGCGGAGGCATTAACGATGATCTTTCAAAAAGTGATCGATTCTGGCATTGTACCAGATGACTGGAAAATTGCAAATGTTACTCTGCGATTTAAGAAGGGTGGGAGGCAGCAGAAAGGAAACTATAGACCCGACATCAGTGGTTGGGAAGTTGTTGGAATCGATTATTAGGGATGAGATTAGAGGCACATGCCTGCCTGACAAACCTACTGCAACTTTTTAAGGAAATAACAAGCAGGGTAAACAAAGGAGATGCAATGGATGTGGTGTACTTGGATTTTCAGAAGGCCTTTGACAAGGTGCTGCACATGAGGCTGCTTAGCAAAATAAGATCCCATGGAATTACAGGCAAGTTATTAGCATGGGTGGAGCATTGGCAGATCGGCAGAAAACAGAGTGGGAATAAAGGGATCCTATTCTGTCTGACTGCTGGTTACTGGTGGAGTTCCATATGGGTTGGTGTTGGGACTGTTGCTTTTTACAATATATGTCAATGATTTGGACTATGGTATTAATGGATTGGTGCTAAATTTGCCGAGGATACAAAGAGGAGCAGGTAGTGTTGAGGAAACAGAAAGCCTGCAGAGAGACTTAGATAGTTCAGGGGAATGCACAAAGAAGGGACAAATGAAATACAGTGTTGGAAAGTGTAGGGTCATGCATTTTGGTGGAAGAAGTAAATGGGCAGACTATTACTTAGGTGGGGAGGGAATTCAAAATGCAGAGATGGGAGTCCTTGTGCAAGACACACCAAAGATTAACCTGGAAGTTGATTCGGTTGTGAAGAAGGCGAATGCAATGTTGACATTCATTTCTAGAGGTATAGAATATAAGAGCAGGGATGTGATGTTGACGTTCTATACAGTAATCGTGAGACCACACTTGCAGTATTGTGTGAAGTTTGGGTTTCCTTATTTTAGAAAGGATATACTGACATTGGAGAGGTTCAGAAAAGATTCACTAGAATGATTCCAGGAATAATAGGGTTACTGTATGAGGAACATTTGGCAGTTCTTTGTCTGTATTCCCTGGAGTTCAGGAGAATGAGGGGGGATCTCATAGAAACATTTCAAATGTTAAAAGGCCTGAACAGATTGGGTATGGCAAAATTATTTATCATGGTAGGGGAGTCTAGGACAAGAGGGCACAACTTCAAAATTGAAGGACGTCCATTTAGAACAGAGTTGGGAGAAATTACTTTAGTCGGAGGGGGTGGTATTAAGGCAGAGATAGGTTCTTGATTAGCCAGGGCATCAAAGGGTATGGGGAGAAGGCATGGAGTGGGGATGACTGGAAGAATTGGATCAGTCCATGATTAAATGGTGGAGCAGTCTCGATGGGCTGAATGGCCTACTTATGCTCCTATACCTTATGGTCATATGGAACAAATCTTACAAACCTGCTCACAAGGATATTGGTCTTCCTTGGCTTCATGTGTAACCCGTCCCTTTGTACAGCTGGTATCTTCCCCCAGAAGAGATCCCAATGATCCATAAATCTGAACCCTGCCCCCTTGCACCGGTTCTTCAGCCACACATCCATCTGCCAAATGATCCTCTTCTTACCCTCAGAAGCATGCACAGCAATCCGGAGATTACTATCCTTGAAGTCCTATTTTTCAGCTTTCTACCTAGTTCCCTAAAATCTCTCTACTGGACCACCTCAACTTTCCCACCTATGTTATTGGTGCCAATATGTAGCAAGACTTCTGACTGCTCATCCTCACCCTTGAGACCTGGGAGGCAACATACCTTCTGGGTGTCTCTATCATGCCCACAGAATTTCATCTCTGTTCCTCTGACTGTGGAATCTCCTGTCATCACTGTAATTCTCCTCACCTCCGTTTTCTTCTGAGTCACAGCTCCAAACGCAGTTCCAGAGACCCGATCGCTGCGGCTCCCCCCGTTAGGTCATTCCTCCTCAACAGTATCCAAAATGGTAACCTTACTATTGTAGCATCAATTATTTATACTTGGATGAAAATAGCGGCATTTATCTCAGAGTCTTGATCGACTGAGCTCACTCAGGGTGGTATAATAATTATTGAGGGAAATGGCCACAAGGGTATGTTGAACTGATTGCCTATCTGTCTCCTGCCAGTCACCCAGTTACCTGCCTTCTGTAACCTATGGGTGACTACCTCTCTGTAGCTCCTACCTGTCACTTCCTCAGTCTCCTGTATGAGTTGAAGGTCACTGAGCTGCAGGTTCAAATACTTAACATGTTCTCTGAGGAGCTGCAGTTCCATGCATCTGGTGCAGATGTGATTATCTGGGAGACAAGCAGTCTCCTGGAATGCCCAAATTTCACAAACAGAAAAAAACACCGTTTCATGAACACCATATAATTAAGCAGAACTTGTTCACTCCGACGTTAGCAAATCCGCTCTTTCACAATCAAGATCTTCATTTTTCGTTTTATGCCGTGTTTTTCTATTTTTCATTAACTTATGCTTATTGCATGTGTGAGGTCACTTCTCAAAACTGTGCAGAGACCTGAGTACTGTCTGTGAAACTTCCTCCTGCCTTGTGAAATGTTCCATTTGTGATGTCATGTCACTGCTCAAAAAAATTTCGGATTTCAGACATTTTCGGATTTTCCAATTTCGGATGAGGAGTACACAGCCTGTATTATTATTCTAGAGCACATGAATCCTAAGTTGTGCTTAATCATTAGTGAAAGCATCTTACGTATAGGAAAGCAGTGAGTGAATATGATGGGAGTTCCCGATTGAGACAGGTCGCGAAAACATGCCTTTTCCCTCCGGTGAGAGATCTGAGCCTACTTAAGACCTGACATGCATTGACATAGTGGAGGCCAGCTGTTTTCAGAAGATGATGAAATCACTCAATCTGCAAACACAGTGCCCTACAGTCCAGTTGGAATCGAAGAATCAGGAGGTGGGTGAGGAAGTGTTTCAGGAATCCACCAGAGAGGGGAACAAAGGGGTGTACCTATCTCAAGGAGATCTTGTGACTTTCTTGTGAGAATGATGTAATGGTCTTTTGGAGGTCACCTGATGCAATTTTCCCGCCGATGTGAGGTCACGTGATGACACGTTCACCACGGGTATAAAAGGGAAGACCCCTGGTGACGCAGTTAGTTTTCCAGCTAGAGCATTAGTCAGAGTCTCTGTTCCATTGCGTATTTGCTTTATGACACAGTTTCATTTTTAAAACGGAGTTTTACGTTCTATTGAAAAGTACAATAGTGCTGGACTGGTAGTTTACCCATTTCTGCCAGATTTGTTGATGTACCTTTTTAGTAGTATTGGAGAGTGAAGACTTTATCGAAGTACTGGACCTGAAGGGTTAAAAGAAGTTGGTATCGTTCAGCAGTCTAACAAAGGATCAACCTTATTGAGTCTTTGTTGAAGGAGAAGCGACCTGCATCAAAGATAACTCCTGCCAAAAGAGCAGGTAGTTCACGCAGGATTTGCTCGCCAGAAGAAAGGTTAGTTGTTTTAAGACGTTTATTTCCTTCATCGTGAACCCTTTGGACAGAACCAGCAGGAAAGTTGCGTCTATGAAGAAATCCTTCTCCAGAGAAGTCTCTCCCAATTGAATGTATAAATCTGTTGGACTTTCGAATTTACCATTTTAAGAACTGTATTTGACTTTACCGCTTTAAGAACTGTTTTCGCATTTATCGCTTTAAGAACTAGTACCGAGTGGCGATTTGTTGAACGGCCGCATAGCGGTTAACTTCTGGTTAAGGTTTTCGTTTGTCTTTTATTGTTTATCCGTGTTTAATAAATGCTTGGTTGTTTTTATATAACCTGACTCGATTGATATTCATTGGTTGCTGGTTACGTAACAGAGGTAAGATTCAAAGAGCTCAATAACAGAACAGATCAATAAACGTCTTGGGCCCTATTATGGCTGAAAATTGTAGTAGTTTTGTTGTATGTCATTAGACCTCGATTTGCATGGATTAATAAGATTTTTATCTGCCTCAGCCAGCCTTGACTGCAAACAGAAATGTGCAGGAATCAAAGGAGGAGGCTTCATTTATATGTGACACAGGTGAGACAACATCCAACGTATTGTGTACATTATTGGTTCTTGTTATTTTAGGAAAGGTGTATTGAAAATAATGTTTGGAAGAAGCTTACTGTCTCATGAGGAAATTTGGAGAGTCTGGATGTGTGTCCATGGGAGCTTAGAAGAGTAAGGGAGGACTTGACTGAAATATATCTGATCTTGAGGGCAGACCTGGGGAGGGTATTTCGTATATGAGACAATCTAGAACTCCAGGGCAGTGATTGAAAGACAAAGGTAAACTACTTAAGACAAATGAGGTGATTTCTTTTTCTCTCAGATATCTGAGAGTTGTTGGAACTCAGATCCCCGAGCAGTGGAAGCAGATCCTTTGAATATTGCTATATTCAAAATATAAAAATAGCACATAACAGGCTTTTCTAGCTCAATGAGCCGCAAGAACCAGCAACCGACCTACTCAACCCGAGCCTAATCACAGGAAAATTTACAATGATCAATTAACCTACTAATCGGGACATAGTTGGAAAATGGGAGGAATCAGGAGCTCCTGAAGAAAACCCACATGATTTATGGAGAGACCATACAGACCCCTTTTAGGCGGTGCCAGAATTGATCTCCAAACTCCGGAACGCCCAGAACTGTAATAGCATCATGCTGACCAATACATACCCTGGTGTCCACTGGGGCTTGTGGAGGTGGAATATGAATTGAAGTTACAGTCCAATGAATTGTGATATTTTTAAAGGACAGAGCAAATGCCTGGGACTGAGAGGCCTACTTCTGCTTCTAATTCATATATTTGCACATTTGTATATGCAGAATGCACAACCTCTAAGCAATTATCCCTCGTGTTTGTGCAGCCAGCCCTATACTTCGGACAGTTCCCGAATGCAATTCATACCATAAAATTCATTTAGGTTTTGCAAAATTGAGAGATCTATAGCTTCGTGATTTAATTTACTGACTCTAATTGTCTCTCAAATGATGTAGCGATACCTTCAGCTGGACCATTCTCTGATCACAAACTTGGGATTGGCTGTGGAGGATACTGATCAGCATAAGCAGCCCAGGACATACACCAAATGCTGAATTAGATGCTAGCGGCTAAATCCCACAGGAGATTAAAAATATGGTGTCAAGATTAACCCACAGTTGTAACTATATGTGCTTTGTGGTCAACATCTAAATTCCAACATTGGATTCAAATTTCAGAAAGAGAATCCAAGGCAACATCAGAAATTCAAAATTAGTTTACTATCACTGACTTGTATCATGAAATTTATTGTTTTGTGACCGCTGAAGAGTGCAAAACATAAGAAAGGCGAGTTGCAACAAGAAATATTAAAAAAAATTGGAGAAAGTGAGCAAAATAATGAGGTAGTGTTGATGGCTTCATGGACCGTTCAGAAATCTGAAGGCAGAAGGGAGCTCCCAATATAATGACTGTGTGTGTTCAGCTTCTCTATCTCCTCTCTGATGACAGTAATTGGAAAAGATCATGTCCTACTTGGTCTGGTTTCTTAATGATGGATGCCGTCTTTTCTGAGGCATCACCTTTTGAAGGTGTCTTTAATTGTTGGGAGGACCATGCCTGTGATGGAGCTGGCTGAGGAATTCAACCCTCTGAAGCCTCTTAACAAAGCTGTTCATTGGTGCCTCCATACCAGAGGGCGATGTTCCTCCACGGAACATCTGTAGAAGATTGGAATGAATCTGTTGTTTCTCCTAAAAGAGGCTAGATGTTGATTGTTTGCTAATTACAAACAACAAATTAGCATCTTTGTTTCTTACTTATTTAAGATGACATACCATTTCCAAGTTTTTAAATTCTTTTTATCTTTATTTTATTTAGGGTTACAGTGTGGAACAGGCCCTATCGGCCAACAAGCAGCACTGTCCAGCAACCCACCTATTTAATGCCCAGCCTTATCACAGGACAAGGTACAGTGACCAATTAACCGGTGCGCGTCTGGAGTGTGGGATGAAACCGGAGCACCTGGAGGAAATCCATGTGATCACGGGGAGGATGTAGACCTTACAAGCGGTGCCAGAATTGAACTCTGAACTCCAATGCCCCAGGCTGTAAAAGCATTGTGCTCCCATGGCACCCCACCTTCCTGCATGTTAGGTTAGTGACATCATCACAACTGACGCAGATGGAGCTGCCCAGTGATCTGTCAAGCAACAACAAATGAACAGAGAGCGACGAATGAGGAGACAGACAGCTTTCTTTCATTACGGGGTCACCAGCAGTGTGATAATATGGCTTGTAATAGTGAGATATACCAACTGCAGAGGGTACTGGTGTTTTATCATTTAACACTTAACAGAACCAGCTGCTGGCAGCTTTTTTTTACACCAGGATTGAAGTGAACATTTGATTATCCAACAAGAACATAAACGATGGAATTTGGAATTACAACTATTTATTCCCCCGTATATAAAAAGTTAGCCACAAGATATTTATATACTGCAATCTCTGCAATGGTTTGTACAAATATTTCTATCAAAACTGTGCAGAAAATAGCCAAGAGGAATTAAAATGAAATTAAGTTAAGTGTGTTGTTTTTCTCCTCATTGGCGGCCAAGTCCAAACTAATGGGTTTTAATGGACAGCCAGAGCCCACAATTTACAAGAGTTGTCCAATTATTTGAATTTGAATGATATGAAACAGAAAATTAGAGGATAAAGAGAATTAAATTGGATTGCTGCAGAGAACAGGCATAGTGATCACACTGCATGAGTAATCCACTCCCATTTCAAATGGTGTGGGCAACAAGCTAGGTGTACACTCACCTTCAGACAATTTGTATCAGTTGGGACTAGTCATTTGCATTAATCCTCAGGTAATTAACCTAATGTCCTACTTCCACAGCTTGCACACACTGCCTGCTATCCAACCATGATGGGTACAAGATGGCATCAGCTGAGGCAACAGGAACTAATGGTGAGAGACAGGCCCTCTCATTGTATAAAGGAGACTGTGAGCAACATTGTCCAAGCAGCCATTACTGAATCCACAGCAGAAGGCAAGGCTAAAACTGCTGAGAATAATGGTATTTCCCATCCTGCTCCTCATCATATCATAGGGGTTCCACAATTGTGTAGCAGTTAGCACAACACTATTACAGCCTGGAGCATTCAGAGTTCAGACTTCAATTTCATTGCCACCTTTAAGAAGTTTGTACAAACTTCCTCTGTGTGCGTGGGTCTCCTCTGGGTACTCCAGTTTCCTTCCACAGTCCAAAGAAGGACCAATCAGTAGGTTAATTGGTGATTGTAAATTATCCTGTGATTAAATTGGTGGGTTGTCTGGTGGCTTGACTGATTGAGTTCTGCGCTGTATCTCCAAGTAAATAAAAACAAATATCTGACTTGTTTGATTTTATAAAATCTCCTCTGATTTGCACATTACAGATAGCATAATATTAGCATGTTATTAACTTCAGTCTTTTTAGAACTATGTAATACAGGAGCAGGTCCTTTGTCTCACCATGTCCATTCCAACAATGATGCCTGTCTAACTAATGGTCCATATTCCTCTGTTTTCTGAGCTACCATGTGACGTCTAAATGCCTCCAAGATGTTGTTACCGTATCTACTTCTACCACTTCCTCTGGCAGCACGTCCTCAGCATCTACCACCTGGGGGCTGAGAGGGATAATAAATGCTCCATGATGGAATGATGGAGCAGACTCGATGGGCCGAATGACCTAATTCTTCTCCTATGTCTTATGGTCTTTATGGTCTTACCACACTCAGTAAAATCTTCCCTTGCAATGTAAGATTTCACGACTAATGTAATGGCATCTCTGTAATGTTTCACTGTTAAGGTAATGGTTTCTCTGTAGCAGCAATGTTTGGGTTGTGACTAGAGATAACGGAGGCTTTGGAATGTGTGCTATCCAATGAGAGATTGTTGTTCTTTCTTGTGGGGCTGGGAGCAGGGATTTTGCGGTGTTTTGTTGGAGAGAGATAAAGAGAGGAGATGCGAATGGAAAGAGTTGGTAGACTGCTGGATGGAGGGACTCGGAGCGAGGGTCAGACGGTCAGCGACGCTCGGGGGAGGTCGATGGAGGATGAATGGCCGAATCCATGAGCTCCAACATGCACATTAGACTTTCATTAAATTTGGCCCTTTTGCTTTTTATTTTCTTTACTAATCCTACACTCAGATTGAGATTTATATAGTTCAATCGTTTAATTGCATATGGTGTACTGTGTGATATTTTGCAGTTCGTATTTGTAACCGAGCAACACAGCACGCAGCATCCATACAAACAAGATTTCTCAGTTTGGCTGGGCCAGAGGCTGTCTTCCCCTAGACAAATGTATGCTGGCCGAAAGTGAGGGTTACAATTGTGGGGGTATCATTCAGGATTGATTTCATTGGATGCTGTGTGATTGCCCTGAGCTCTGAACCAGCGGGTTGTGTGTTTAAGTCTGTACTGGTACGAAAGCTGGTGGGGTGCATTGGTGGTGTGCCTCTGGAGGTTACCGGTAACTAATGCGTGCGTGTAAAGTGGGGTGGATATTTGTACCCTGGATGAATTGTTAATTTGATTTTTGAGTACGCTTAAAACTGTTGGCAAAGTTGCAGTTGTAGGGCGGAGATTTGATAAAATGGCGGGTTCAGACCTTGTTTTAGTTCAGACTAGCGCTGACGTAATGGTGGCGGAACTTCCAGCTTCTATCGGTGCTCCAGCTGAGGCGGGACATGACCTATCCATACTGTCAGGGAGGAGGAGAATGTAGCGGAATGGGCCAAGTCACGGGTCGGGTTTTCTGTAGCTGGGGGTGGAGACTTCAAGGACAGGGTTCTATCGTTTCTGAGGAGTGAGGGGAAGGAGTGGTCATATTTGGAATGTCTAATTAGTCCACGTCCCCTAGTGAAGAGTGAGAATTCTGAGTTAGTAACCATCCTTACCTCTCTGGCAAATAAATGGAAAAATGCCCAGGTTCAAAGTCCCAGCTATGGTAGGCTCTGCCTATTCTCTGGAATAACACCCACCCCTAAAGGGGAAGAGGAGTATGAGATTTGGGCGGAGCAGACCTCTCAGTTGTTAGATGAGCGTCAGTGCTCTGATGACGTAAGGTGACAGAGATTGGTTGAGAGTTTGAGTGGGCAGGCCGCTGATATGGTGACAGCTGTGAAAACAGGCCAACTGTTAGCTAGCATTGCCGATTATCTGGGCGCATTGGAGGGCGCCTTTGGTACAACAGGGAGCCCACTGGAGCTCATGGTGAGGTTTCAGAACATGTGTCAGGAGAAGGGGGAGAAGCTTTCTGCTTACATTTGTTGACCAGAGAGGCAGCTAAATTGCTTGTAGCACATAGGGGTCATTCAGGTGGCTAAAGCAGATCAGTTAAGAATGGATCAGGCAGCCAGGGGTGCCCAGTCCCAGGACTTGATTGCTTGGGTGTCTCCGACAGTCTCATAAGACGCACCCCTTCCCTCTTTTGTTGAGCTGATCAGAGAGGTACGGGAGGAGGAGAATGCGTCGGAGGCGCGGGAGGACTCCGTCAGCAGGGTACAGTCCTCAGTAGTAGCCCCTTGTGGTGAAGTGACCACAGGTAGCCTACCCCGGGGAGCGGTAGAGGAGACTGTGGCAGAGTTGAGAACTGAGATGTCTCGGCTGTTATCAGTGGGTGTGACCCCCCCCCCCCCGTATGATGGAGCTGATGGGGGTGCGGGGCAGATTCCTCAAGGGGACGAACAATACGGAGGGGTGTTGGCAGCAGGTGTCACGTGAGAAGGAGAGTGAACCCCTGGGTACCTCAACGGGGAGAGTCGTTGGGAAAACATAGCGGAGACCCAGTGAGGGAACGGCCTGGTGTCCCTGGGGGAACACGTTCCCAGCAATGTACCAAGGAACTCCCGAAAGCGAAAGGCCCAATTCCTGAAGGCTTAGTGGATCCACGCTCTAGTGTGTCACTACGGATAGAGGGTATTTATGCTAAAGCCATACTCGACACTAGGTCACAGGTCACATTATTGTACCCTTTGTTTTATAACCGGTATCTGAAGCATTTCCCATTGATACTATTCAGGGCACTGGAGATCTGGGGTCTCAGTGGCCATGATTATCCATACAATGGTTATTTGTCAGTGAAGTTGGAGTTCTTGGAGGCCGATGTGAGAGTGTCTGAGGTCCTTGATATATTGGTGCTGGTTTGTCTGGACCCTGTTGAGATGGGTGGCGTTTCAATTCTAGTGGGGACCAACACCCCTCTTGGGAGGAGGCTCATGGGGGCCTGCAAGGAGAAGGATGATAAGAGCTTTCTGGGAACATTGTCTGTGCACCCAGGGTTTCGAGCTGCTTTTGAGGAAGCACATAGCTGCACTGGTGCGGATACTGACTTTAGACGAGGGACTGTGTGGTTCACCAGTCGAAGCCAATGGTGGTACGGCCTGAGGAAGTAGTGAGAGTGATGGGGACCCCCAAATTTCACGGAGTGCCTGAGGGTGAAACCCCCTTAGTGGACGCTCCGGAAGACCATGAGGGGGAGTTGGGATTTCCTGTTGGGATACTGGTGAGGCCCAAATTGCAGAAGCCCTCGGTTGTACAGGCAAGCAGTATGGCAATGATTGTCAGGAACACTACGAAGAGGGAGGTCACCTTCAAGTGGTGGATGCCCCTGGCGCATCTGTTCCCGCTAACAGTAATGTCTAGTGCCCCCTGAGACAAGCCGGGGAGAAACTATTGGAAAAAGGGGGAAAGTTGACCGCTGAGTTGTTCAAATTTGGGGACTGTCTGGCTTCCGCATGTTGGAAGAGGAGGCTGGTAGAGAAGATTTTGAAGCTGGAAGGTGTCTTTTCCACTGACGAGTTTGATGTGGGCTGTTCTAAGAGCACTCGTCACATTATCCGACTGACCAAGGGAACCCCATTTAGAGAGAGGTCACAGAGACTGGGCCCTGCAGAGGTGGAGGACATTTGACAGCATTTGTGTAAGTTGAAAGAAGCTGGGATATCACTGAGTCCTGAATGTGTCCCCAACAGTAGTGGCCCAAAAGAAGAACAGGAAAGTACGGATGTGTGTGGACTATAGGATCCTGAACAGGCGCACTGTCCCTGACCAGTATATGGTCCCAAGGATCGAAGACTCACTGTCCTGTCTGAGTGGTGTGAAGTGGTTCAGTGTGCATGGTTTGAGGTGTGGATATTACCGGATTCCCATGAGTGAGGTCGACAAAGAGAAGATGACATCTATATGTCCTCTGGGATTTGTCCAGTTGGAAAGTATACCCCAGGGCATATCAGGAGCCCCTGCAACCTTCCAATGGGTCATGGAGAAAATGGTGGGGGATATGAACTTGCTTGAGGTATTGGTAATTCTGGATGATCTCATAGTATTTGGATCCACCTCAGAGGAACATGAATCGAGGCTACTGAAGGTGCTCGGTCACCTGAAAGCTGAAGGGTTAAAACTCTTCCTGGACAAGTGATAGTTCTGCAAAACGTCTGTTAGCTATGTTGGGCACATAGTCTCACGGTTGGAGTATTTACATATCCAGCTAAGATAGAGATGGTCACCCCTTGGCCAAGACCCCAGACTGTGAGCACTCTGCGCTCGTTCCTCGGGTTCTGTGGTTACTATCAGAGGTTTGTGAAAGGCTACGCAAAAGTGAGTCACCCGTTGAATCAGCTTCTGTGCGGTTACCCTCCCTTGGGGAAGAAAGGGAGGGGGAGAAAAGGACAGGAGGAGGGAGAGTATCTTAGTCCGTCGGAGCCCTTTGGACCGAGGTGGGATGCGGAATGTGAAGATGCCCTTCAGTCATTGAAGGAACTGCTGACACAGGCACCGATACACCAGATATGCGCAGGCTTTTCCTTCCAAGGACCAGAGGGTATCTATGGTGGCCAAAGCGTTATGGAAGAAGTATTTCATTTATTATAGCCTTCCCAGGTGGATACATAGTGATCAGGGACAGGATTTTGAGAGCAGACTCGTCCATAAGTTGCTGGGCATGATTGGAGTTGATAAGTCGAGGACCACACCCTATCATGCACAGGGTGATCCCCAGCCCAAGAGGTTGAATTGGACCTTGCTATATATACATGCTCGGGACCCTGGAAATCAACAAAAAGAAGGTGGAGTCAACATAATGGACATCTGGTTCACAGTTACAACTGTAGTCAAAATGAGGCTACTGGGTACTCACCATATTATCTGATGTTTGGGCGCGAGGCAAGGTTGCCCATTGACCTTTGTTTTGGGATTGATGAGAGTGACTTACCCCTGAAGACTTATCTGAAGTGTGTATCTGACAGGAGAAGAGAGCAGAAAAGGGCTTATGAATTAGATGGATCATGGCTTCCAAGCAAAATCAAGGAAATAAGAGGAGGTATGATCAAAAGGTGAGGTTCTCCCTACTCCTACCGGGAGACTGGATCCTCAGAAGGAATCTGGGGATACCTGGGAAACATAAGTTGGTGGACCGCTGGGAAGCTAAGCTCTATGTGGTAGAGAGTCAAATGCCAAACCTACCAGTTTTCCGGGTGAAACCAAAGGATGGGAATGGACCTGTCACGATTCACCATCGGAACCACCTGCAAGAAGCGCAGGTAGACCCAGAGCTCGACTTGGAGCCTACACTTAGTATAAAAGGACTCTGGGGAAGTGCGGGGTGGCTGCAGGGCCCACAGCAGGAGAGATTAGGGTGGGCCCCACCCCTGAGAGGGATACTGATTTGGAGGATGAGGACCTAGATGTGTGGTATATGCTGCCTTTTGTTAACTCCCCAATGATTGAGGAAGAGACTTCCTGCCCTTTTCCCGCTGAGTCAGGTGAAGTGGGGGGGACAGCCTGTGTCGCAGCAGGACCCTGCAAGGGATGAAGCGGGGTTTGGCCACGGGACAGAAGGGTCCAAGGTGTAGGTGGACATGAATGATAGGTCAGGGGAGGCATCGCCAGGTAGTCTGGAAGTATCCCCAGTAGTGTCTGAACCTGAAGAGTTAGGTGAGGGGGTACGGAGGTCTCAGAGAATTAGGAGACCATGGTACACAGTGTGACCTCTACCGTTTTGGGGAGCTATGTCACTGCCTTTCATACCTGGGTTAGACTTTGTGTTTTACAAGAAGGGTTGGTGAATTATCTCAACGTCACGAGGACATGACTAAATTTGATGGGAGGAGAGTGTAACACTCTGTAAGGCTTTATTGCTAATGTAATAGTCTCTCTGTAATGTTCCACTGCTAAAGTAATGTTTGTTCTGTATTGGCCATGTTTGGATTATGATTAGAGATAACAGAGGCTTGAGAATGTATGCTATCCAATGAGAGATTGTTGTGGGTCTAGCAGCAGGGATTTCGCGGTGTTTTGTCGGCGAGAGAAGACGCGAATGGAAAGAGAGATAGCCCGGTGGACAGAGTGGACTTGGAGCGAGGGTCCGACGGTCAGCGACGCTCGGAGGAAGTCAATGTGGGGGGGGGTGTGGCGAGTGGACAAATCCGTGAGCTCCAACGTGCACATAAGACTGTTTCATAGAAATGGGTCCTTTTTCTTTTCATTTTCTTTACAATCCCTAAAGTCAGATTAAGACTTGCTTCTCCTGGCCCATTAAGTGAGTTGTCAAATCACTTAGCTGCTGAACTGGTTTGTTCCTGCTTCTTTTTAACTGTCTGAATAAAGTTCAATTGTTTAATTGCAAATGGTGTAGTGTCTGATGTTTTGCAGTACGGCTTTGTAACCAGGCGACACATTACGCAGCATCCACACAAACGAGATTTCTCAGTTTGACTGTGCCAGAGGTTGTCTTCCCCAGACAGACGTGTGCTGGTCGAACCTGAGGGTTACACAAATTTGACTGTAAACCTTTTGCCTTTAACATTTCCACAGAACTGAATTTCTAAAGCAGAGCACCAAATACTGGCATCAGCTTGTAGTATGATTAAGGTGACTGATTGAGGTGAATTTCTAGACTTAATAGTTTCAATATTTTTGCTTTATTGCGTACCTCATCATGAGAGGAATTTAATACATACTTTATAGTCCAGTTAATAGATTCCTTAGAATGATGGTCATAATTGACAAAATTAGACAAAACACAGAAATGAAGGAAATATTGGGTGAAATGACTTGATCAGATTCTGCATCTGAAGAAAATCCAGGTATCAGAAGGAGATCACAGGAATTCAGCTTAGATAATGGGACAGAGAGGTACAATTTGCTTCTCCTGGCCCATTAAGTGAGTTGTCAAATCACTTAGCTGCTGAACTGGTTTGTTCCTGCTTCTTTTTAACTGTCTGAATAAAGGGTCTCGGCACAAAGCATTGACTAATTGTTCATTTCCATAGATGCTGTCTGACCTGTTGAGTTCCTCCAGCATATTTGTGTTGCTCTGCATCTGCAGAATCTCTTGAGTTATTGTATCTCCAGTTCCCTGTCCATAGATGCTGTGTGAAATATGTTTCTCGCCTTTTCTGATTTTATTATATGTCTCCAACCTGTGTTTCTGTTTTGTGATATGAATCTGAACCAGAATCAGGTTTATTATCACCGGCATATGTCATGAAATTTACTAACTTAGGTGCAGCAGTTTAATGCAAAACATAATATAGAACAAAAAAAAACACAAAATAAAATAATAATAATAAATAAATTACAGTATTTGTATATTGAATAGATTTTAAAATTGCGCAAAACAGAAATAATTTCTATTTAAAAAATGATGTTGTGCTCATGGGTCCAATGCTCATTTAGAAATCCGATGGCAGAGGGGAAGAAGTCGTTCTTGAATCATTTTGGGTGTTTGTCGGTTAGTACCCAAGATGGAGCTAACTAAATTTACGACCTTCTGCAGCTTCTTTCTGTCCAATGCAGTAGCGCCCCCCGCCCCCCTCCCCCCCAATACCAGACAGTGCTGCAGCCTGTCAGAATGCTCTCTACAGTACATCTATAAAAGACTTTGGGTGTTTTTGTTGACATACCATATCTCTGCAAACAATTTCATATTTCACTGATCATAATGCTATATCATATTTCACTGATAGAGCATACTGATGCCTTGGCATATGATAAGCTTTACCTCATCCACTGAAGCAGTTTACAGAAAACAGATGGGGTCTCAAATGTTGCTGCTTCTTCATTTATGACAAAAATACACTGGAACATAGTTTTCAACGTAGCAAATACAAAGGAACTCAAGTTCAAGTTTATTGTCATCTGGCTGTACATATATACAACCAAACAAACCAATGATCTTCTGGATTATAGTACACACACAAAACATATATTATACACAGCACATAAACCACTTAAGCAGTAAACTGTAAACAGCTTGTTGTCCCAGTGACAAGACCTTGGTGGTGGCAGAGTATTCATTAGTCTCACAGCCTGAGAGAAGAAGCTGTTACCCAGTCTGGCAGTCCTCTTCCTGATGTTCCTGGCAACACACACAAAATACTGGAGGAATTCAGCAGGCCAGGCAGCATCCATGGAAAAACGTACAGTCGATTTTTCAGACTGAGACCTTTTGTCAGGAATTCCAGTGAAACCCTAATGTTCCTGTATCTCCTTCCCGACAGTAGTGGGTCAGAAAGATTCTGGAATGGGTGGCAGGGATCCTTAACAATGCTTTGGGCCTTTTGTCTGCTATGCTCCTGGTAAATGTCACAAATAGGGGGAAAGGGAGACACTGATGAACCTCCAGGGGATTTTTACTGTCCTTCGTAGAGTCTGGCGGTCCAATAGCTTGCAGCTTCCGCTTCACACAATGATGCAGCCAGCCAGGACACTCTTGATCATGCTCCTGCAGAAAGTTGTTAGAATGGGGGAGGGCAGCCTTGCATACCTCAATCTCCTTAGAAGTGTAGATGTTTCTATGCCTTCTTAACTAGCTAGGAGTTGTTGTGGGTCCACATTAGATCATCTATTATGTGTTTAATAAAAGATACTAGAAACACTTAGCTTTTCAAGATGTTTCGTTAGAGAACAGTGTGAATATTTCAAGTTGATGAACTTCCACTAGTTTAAAAGTCATTAAGCTGAAACATTCTCACTCTGTAGATGTTATGTGGCATGTTGAAAATTCCGTTCATTTGAAATTTGTTTTAGATTTCCAGCATCTGCAACATTTTGGTTTTGGTGAACACAACATTCACTCTCTCAGCCAAGCAATGCAACATCAGTTACTGCAACACCACACTGCATCTGGTATATTTTGTATAACGTGGTTCTTCCAGATATTCACCTTGAATTATCCTTGTATCATTTTCAGGCAATGGCCCTTTATTCTAATAAGCTGACTTTCCCTGAGTGTGCAAAGCAAAATCATCTAACCTCTGCTCTCAGTAAACTGTCAAAAAACACAGCAATACATTAAAAGCTGCAGTAAACAGAAACAGGATCATAATGAGAATCAGGTTTAATATCATTGGCATATGTGGTGAAATTCGTAGTTCAGCAACTGCAGTACATTGCAATACATAATAAAAAACTATAAATTACAATAAGAAATATATATATAGATAGATAGGTAGATAGATAGATATAGATATAGTATAGATATAGATACATTTTCCTGATTAGTCAGGGCATCAAAGGATATGGTAGTAAAGCAGGTGTATGAGGTTGAGTGGGATCTGGGATAAGCCAGGATGGAATGACAGAGCAGACTCAATGAGCCAAATGGCTTAATTCTGCTCCTATCTCTTATTGTCTCATGGTCTTATATGTAAAATTAAATATTTAGTGTAAAAAGAGTGAGAGAGAGAAAAGGAAAATATCGTGAGGCAGTGTTTATGGATCAGAAATCTAATGGTGATGATGAAGAAGCTGTTCCTAAAATGTTGACTGTGTGTCTTGCAGCTATTGTACCCCTTCCTTGATGGTAGCAATGAGAAGAGGGTACATCCTAGGTGATGGGGGTCCTTAATGATGGATGCCAACTTTTTGAGGCTTTGCCCTGTGAAGGTGTCCTTGATGTTGGGCAGTCTAGTGCCCCTGATAGAGAGTTTACAACTTTCTGCAGTTTTTTTTCCAATACTGTGCAGTGGCCCCTCCGTACCAGTACAGTTAGAATGCTCTCCATGGTACATCTGTAAACGGTAAAGCTAGTGCATTCTATTGAATAGTTCCATTTCATCATAACCAGAATTGCTGCAAAAGTTTATTGATTTTTTTGAGCTTTCATTTTTTTTCCTTTAATAAATGGACTCTTGTGGTACAGATGAGTTACCTGGTATTATTAGTGTCACTTGTGCTTTTTACATAGGGATTCTAGATAGCGCCATTAAGCCAGCTTTACGGAATTATGCAGGTTGGTATCTAGGATACACAAATGGAAAAAGATGCAATGACTGATTGCTGAAGGAGGTTTATTTGCAGCTAATGACACTGTTTTGCACTATCTCATTTTTCTTTGTTTCCTACGAATTCTAAGTGGCAATTTTGTGTTATCAGGATGTACACAAGCAACTGGATGGAGGCTGATCGATGTCACCATGGTTCATGTCATTAACTGCTATCAAAGAGGACACTTAACCTTTCTCCATTCAAGCACACGTTTTTGATGGAAGGCCAATGATCCGAGTGAGACTGAAAAAGATTCTTCTGTACAAATGGTCTGTGCCATGTTTGATGCTCCAGGTAAGGATCCTGCCAACGTTAATTTTACTTTTCCAAAGGTGCAATGGTTGCTGGCATGAGAATCATTTCTTAGTCTGATTAGTTCTGATGGGATGATGCTGGGTTGTTGAAAAGATACAGTTTATACCCTTAAAGCAGCCTTTTATATGCCACGGACCAATACCATAATGCAAGGTGTGAGTGGACCACAGGTTGGGAACCATTGCCTTATAGGAACTCCCACAGTTAGTAACACACACAAAATGCTGGAGGAACTCAGCAGGCCAGGCAGCATCTATGGAAAAAAATACAGTTGGTGTTTCCAGCCGAGGCCCTTTGGCAGGACTTTTTTCCATAGATGCTGCCTGGCTTGATGAGCTCCTCCAGCATTTTATGTGTTACTTGGATTTCTAGCATCTGAAAATTCTGTCTTGTTTGTGATTTGACTCCCACAGTTAATTGGAAGATTCCAGGAATTGGAGAGGGGTGAGGGGGAGGTCGATGCTTTTGTTGCAGCTTGTATAAAGGATGGAGCATTTGGGGGCTTCAATGTTTATATCATTCATTCAATGGAGTTCTTGTTTTGTGGATGTCTGTGAAGAGTACAAATTTCAGGGTATTCTGTGTACATTCTCTGTTATTAAATGAACCTTTGAAACTTTGAGCAATGCAGAGCAATATTCATTCAGAGGTGACTTTATCAGGTGCACCTGTACAATGGAGTATTAAAGCAAATATCTAATCAGCCAATCATGTGTCAGCAACTCAATGCATTAATAAATGCAGACACGGGCAAGAGGTTCATTTGTTGCTCAGGCCAAATATCGGAATGGGGAAGAAATGTGATCTAAGTAATTTTGATTGCGGGATGATTGTTGAGAATCTCAGATCTTCCAGGACTTACATGCGCAGCATTCTGTACAGTTCACAGAGAATGGGGCAAAACATCCAGAGAGTGGCTATGCAACACATCAAACCAGGAAGTGGACGAGCTACAGCAGCTTTAGACCAGAAACATGCACTCTGCGCCCTGTTCCACAGGGACATTTAATGTCAGAAAAAAGTATACAATATACATCCTGAAATTCTTCTTCTTCGCAAACATCACCAAAAACAGAGGTGCCCCAAAGAATGAATGACAGTTAAATATTAGAACCCCAACCCCCCCGCTCCCCCTCCTACGTATAAGCATCAGCAAGGCAATGACACCCCCCACCAGCAAAAAAGCATCAGTGCCCTCCACTCAGCATTCAAGCATGCAGCAAAGCATCAATAAAGATACAGACTTGCAGTACCCCAAAGATTACTCGTTCACCTGGTCATTTGACATACCACATGCTCTCTCTCTCTCTCTCTCTCTCTCTCTCTCCCTAATAAGGGAAAACGAGGTGCCCCGTTCCATGGGTGGGGGGGGGGGAGATATAACAAACAATTCACTGATTTATGGTGTTAAAAGTTTGTTGCATTGCTTCTTCCAAGTTCTATGCCCAAAGAACTTGGGTCTCTGGGCACACAGCCAGCAGCCAGCTCACTGCTTTCGATCTTCCGATCTTCTGTCTCCCACGGCTCACCAGGCAGCGGAACTGACCTCGAGTTCCCCCGCCTCCAGAGCCACGAAAAACCGGCCCCCTGAAAACGTGCTAGTCTTCTCTGCCGCATCCTTAGCATATCGAATAGCACTCCCAGATCTTGATAGAGTTTTACTTAGAAGACAACTTGGATATATTGACGTTACTGAACATTGTTGTTCAGCACAGAAAAGTTTTCAAGTTCTGGAGATACTGTTGTAACACTGATAAGCAACTGCATGCATTTTGCCGATTCCATTTGTTACAGCTGTCCTGTTCTTATGGATTAGATAGATAGATACTTTATTGATCCCGAAGGAAATTACAATGTCACAATAGCATTACATGATCACAGATACCCAAATACTAGAAGAAAAAATAAAATAAATTACCTCAAACAGTCTAACAGAAAGAGGTCATCATTTCCTCAGCTATAGGTTGACTCATTATAGAGTCTAATGTCCAGGTGAAAGAATGACTTCACATAGCGCTCTTTGGAGCAGTGCAGTTGGCTTAAGCTATCACAGAAAGTGCTTCTCTGTCTAAATGGGCTGACATGCAGAGGGTGAGAAATATTGTCCAGAATTTCCAGGATTTTCCATAGCATCTTTTGTTCTGCCACAGCCTCCAGTGTGTTCAGTTTGACCCTATAACAGAGTCAGCCTTTCTAATCAGTTTATTGAGCCTGTTGGCATCACTCATGTTGATGCCATTGCCCCAGCACATTACCACATAGAAGACTGAACTGGTGACAACAGACTGGTAGAACATGTGAAAGAGAAGTCTACATAATCCACAGGACATCAGTATGTCCAGGAAGCAGAGGCGACTCTGGCCCTTCTTGTACACATCTTCTGTGTTGATGCTCCACTCGAGTCTGTCATCCAGGTGCACCCCCAGGTACTTGTAGGTCCTCACCACATCCACGTCCTCACCATTAATAGTAACAGGGAGCTCCAAAGAGCGTTATGAGAGGTCATTCTTACTGACTTTGAGCTGCTGTTGATTTGGCTGGCACCATTTTACAAAGTCCTCCACCAGAGCCCTGTATTCATCCTTCTGTCCTCCCTTTATACACCCAACTGTGAGTCATCAGAGAATTTCTGCAGATGACATGACTAAATCTGAGTATCTAAAGTCTGAGGTATACAGGGCAAACAGGAAGCGAGCCAATACAGTCCCCTGTGGGGCCCTAGTGCTGCTTATAGCCATGTCTGACACACAGCTCTAAAGCTGCACAAAGTGTGGTCTACCAGTCAAGTAGTCCATTATCCAAGATACAATGGAAGTGCCAATCTGCATTGAATGGAGCTTTTCCCCCAGCAATGAGGGCTGTATGATATTGAAGGCACTTGAGAAATCAAAAAACATGATCTTCACAGTGCTGCCCTGTTTATCCAAATGGAAATAGACTCTGTTCAGCGGGTACATGACCCCATCGTCGACTCCAATGTTCTCCTGGTAGGCAAACTACAGGGGATCAAGGGCTGATCTGACCAGGGGTCGGAGGTGAGCCAGGACAAGCCTCTCTAGGGTCTTCATGATGTGTGAGGTGAGGGCCACTGGAGAGTTATCATTCAAGACTTTCACTTGACCCTTCTTGGGTACTGAGACCAGACTCGATGTTTTCCATACTGTCGTGACTCTTTTCCAGACTGAGACTCAGTTTGAAAGTGCACTGGAGACTTCGCACAGCTGCTGAGCACATTCCTTCAAGTGCCAATGCTTTGCCAATGGTGAATATGGTATCCCAATGGTGGATATGGTGTCCCAGTGGTGGATATGGTGCAGTTAGCATCATGTCGACCACATATCTGTACATATCAGTGACTCTATTTCATTCAGAGTTTGAGGAGGTTTGGTATGTAACAAAAAAAAAGCCTTTAAAAATTTCTACAGATGTACCATGGAGTGCATTCTAATTGGTTGTATCACCATTGGTATGTAGGGGCCACTGCACAGGATTGTAAAAAACAGCAGAGAGTTGTAAATTCAGCCAGCTCCTTCATGAATACTAGCCTCCCCAGCACTGAGGACATTTTCAAAAAGTGATGCCTCAAAAAAGGTGACATCCATTATTAAGGACCCCCATCACCCAGGACATGCTCTCTTCTTATTGTTACCATCATAGAGGAGGTACAGGAGCCTGAAGACACGTGCTCAATGTTTAGGAACAATTTCTTACCCTCCACCGTCAGATTTCTGAAAGGACAATGAACCTATCCATGAACACTACCTCACTATCTTTGCTCTCTTTCTCCAATAGTCAATTATGGTTCTGAGTTTGTTCTGCCCTGATTGTTTCTAGCTTCTTGAATTTGAGGGTGCAGTGGAGTTTTTACCCAGATATTGCCTAGAATGGTTCATTTCAGTTAGAAGGAGAGATTCAGGAAAGTATTCTCTTGGATCTGGAGAGTAGGTCTCTTGATCATGAGTGTGTGAACAAAGGCTGAAAAAGACTAGGTGGACAAGTGAGTGTGTGTAGGAGGAGAATACTGAGTAGGAAACTACCCAGGCAGAATATGAAATGTAGTTCTTCCTGTTTGTGTGGCCTCACTGCAGTAATAGGGAAGGTCAAAGGCAGACCGGCCTCTTTGGCAGTGGATACCAATCTTCCATCTTCAGTTAGAGACAGATACATAATTGAAAGAGGACCTTCACCCCTTTGAGTTTGTGCCTGGATTGGAATCAGGTATAATTGCATTGGCATATGTCAAAAATTTGTTGCTCTGTGGCAGTGATACATTGCAATACAAAATAATAAAAAAACTATACAAGTTATACTATATCTTATAATAACAGATAATTATTATAAAATTATTATAATTAACAAAATGAACATACAATATGTTCAAGATTCAAGATTGTTTAATGTTATTTCCAGTACACAAGTGTAAGGGAAAAAGAAATAATTGTTACTCTGGATTTGGTGTAGCACAAAATATCAAAGTAAGATAAAGAACACAGTAATATTTTATTATTAATTTATATTTGACTTTATTGTTATACATTAGACAGTACCGCTGCCGTAAAGCAATAGATTTCACGACATATGCAAGTGATATTAAACCTGGTTCTGTTTCTGGAACCCAAAGCTCCAGGGTCATCTCATATATCACTAAATGTTATCCTGTATGGAAGAAGTTGACAATCTGGCAAACTGTACCAGAGGTGAGGATTGAATTGAGATCTCGGGAACTATAAGATAGCTGCACTACTGTCTTTGCCACTCTTCTGTCTTGCTGAAAAACCAAGAATATACTTCAGAGACTTTTATTGCCAATTTTGAAAACATGCTCTTCATTTTCACAACTATTAACATTTTCAAGGAGTTTGCTAAATCTGTGCCAACCTTAAATAGGAAACCTCTGTGAATGAGATATCTACTCAAACAAAGAGAATGAGGGAGACACAGAGGAGTTCATTTACTGTTCACAAATATTACAAATTATGATATTAAACAATGCTAACATTCAGAGTAAGTAGCTCTGATTTTGTGTATAATTCATTCCAATATGAAGGTTTCATAATTCCCAAGGTATCAATGACAAATTTCTCTTTGTCAGGCTGTCAAGTACTTCCACACAGGATAACAGTTAGTCATACAGTATGCTTGATGATTCTGGAGCATTGAGCAAATCACATTCTTATGTCACTGGTGTATGAGAAAGCGCAGAACATCAGATGACTGAAAAAAAACATAATTAATAACCCTAAAAGATTTTTCAGATACTGCAAATCCAGAGTAACAAACACAAAATGTGGGAGCAACTCAGCAGGTCAGGCAGCATCTGTGGATATCAATAAACAGTCAATTTTTCAGGATGAGACCCTTCATCAAAACTGGAAAGGAAAAGAGAAGGTTCTGGCTTCTTCCTCCTCCTTTTCTAGTCCTGCTGAAGGTTCTCAGCCAGAAACATCAAAACTCTCATGCTCTGTCTGTCTGTTTGTCTGCTTGTGATCTCCAATTAGTGCAAACGGTGCATTACAGTGGCACTTTTTTTGGCTAAATCGAATTAAAATGCACTAACTTACAGAATGCAGGCAAAGTTCAGGGTTATATATTCGTATAAAATTGCTCATTCAGCAAGATCAACAGGCTCGCTTTCACCCGAGAGCCGATCCGCCATCATGGAAATTGGGACACGACAGCCCGACTCATGCAGATGGCCAGCCTCAGTAGCGACACCTACTGGAGTAAAAGGGCAGGGCATCTCTATTTCGAGGGGTCACATTCTGCTAATCACCATCAGCATGTGCAGGATTGGGACATCTCTAACTTCCACCCATCAATAAGAGATAATTAAATCTCATTGTAATGACGTACTTCAAGACACCCATAAAACCCTTTGCTGCAGTTAAAGGACAGCGGTGACTATATCACGTACATTTAGGAGAGCGCCAACCACATCGTCAAGAATAATCAGCATTCTTTGGTGTTACTGCTTCATATCTTCTATCCAGCATTAGGGTAAAAAAATGGTCAGCCTAATTATGCTGCGTGGAAAGGGAAGGGGGACATTATGGTCAAGGGATGATGCCGAACGTTGTTGGGAAGCAGCAAGGAGAGGGAGAGAACAAGAATCAGATGAGGCCAGGGCTGCACGGCTCCAAGATCAAAGAATCAGGACAAAAAAAAGAAGTGAGAAGAAGAGACAGAGGAGGAGAGGCATGCACGTCTCCAGGATCAGATACAAACAACAAACTGCAGAAGAGATGAAGAGACGGGGGATGAAAGGGCTGCACATCTTCAGAATGACAAAAACAGGCACAGAAGGAGGAGAGAGGAAGAGATAAAGGAGCTGAGAAATGCACGTCTCCAGGATCAGAGACAAAGAACAAACAGCAGAAGAGATGAAGAGACAGGGGATGAAAGGACTGCACATCTCCAGAATGACAATGAGAGGCAGGTAAACCAGAAATGATGCCATCAAAAGTGTCCTTCGCTAAACGAGGAGGAGCTATATTTGCTTTGCTACACGTCTTTCTTCTTTAATAAACTGAGGTTTTCTACTTCAGTTTCCAAAGCAAAGCGATACCACTAGCATTCAGGAAAATTTGATGTACATTCTGGTCACATCAGAGGGCAATACCCTTCTCTCAAAGGGTGCCCCAACTGGTCACCTCATTGTGTAGTTCATTACTATAATTGCCATTTTCCCTTCTGTTCTCTGCCAACTTGTTGAAATTAGTTGGCTCATGGTGTTTTCATACAAAAGAATGTTTTATTTATTCATCTCCCATTACAAAGTATTTCTGAGGAGGATGAAGAGAGCTGGATATTACAGATATTACAGAGAGAGCATCCTAACAAGTTGCATCACTGATGGTGCAGAAAATGCACTGTAGCGGACAGGAAGGCTTTACAACGGATAGTCAAAAATACCTAACACCCCACAGGTAGCAGCCTAACCACCATGATGAACATACATACAGAAGGGTACCAGAAAATGGCCAGTAACCGTATGAAAGACCCCACACACCCTGCTCATGGACTATTTGTCACACTCGCACAGGGAGGAGGCTGCACAACATCTACGCCAGGACCATCAGACTCAAAAACAGTTACTATCCCCAAGCAGTAAGGCTGATCAACACCTCCACCCACTAACTCTACCACTGCCATATTATTTCCCATCAGTCACCTTGTGTAGAGCCTAGCATTATTTCATGGACGTAAAATCAACCTATGTACATAAGTTATCTTATGTATTTATATTTATTGTATATTTTTGTTAATATTGTTGTGTTCCTGATCTTATTGTCTTTTTTTTGTGCTGCATCGATGCAGAATAACAATAATTTTGTTCTCCGTACACGTGTACAGGGGATGATATTAACCAATTTTGAATCTTTAATTTTGTATTGCTGCTTCAGTCTCATTGATATTATCTGAGTCTATCATTCTACCTGACTGACTGCACCACAGTACTTCAGTGTAACCATGTCCGTCTGTGAGACTTTAGGCTCTAAACAGTGCGAACAATGTTTACTAATCACTGAATACAGAGTCAGAATAAAGTCAGTGGAATCTCCTTCAAGAGCTCTATAACTCATATTGTCAGATTTATTTACTTATTTATTATTGTTACTATTTGTTTTTTTTTGTACTTATGCAGTTTGTGAAGTCTTTGTTTATGTGTAGTTTTTCATCGATTCTATTGTATTTCTCTGTTTTATTGTTGATGCCAGAATCTCAGGGTAGAATTTGGTGACATATCTAAAACTACACAAAAGTCTTGGGCACGACCCACCCAGCCAACACACTTTTCGTCCCTCTTCCCTCCAGGAGAAGGCTCAGGAGCTTGAAGACTCATACGGCCAGATTTGGGAACAGCTTCTTTCCAACTGTGATAAGACTGCTGAACAGATCCTGACCCGGATCTGGGCCGTACCCGCCAAATATCCGGACCTGCCTCTCATTTTTTTTTGCACTATCTTACTTTCCAATTTCTATTTTCTATTTATGATTTATAATTTAAATTTTTAATATTTACTATTGATTTGTACTCCAGGGAGGGGGAAGCGCAGAATCAAATATCGCTGTGATGATTGTACGTTCTAGTATCAATTGTTTGATGACAATAAAGTATAAAGTATAAGCATATACATATTGGAGTGGAGAGGGAGTTTATAAATCTGGCAGGAAGAAAGGATGTTGGTGGTCATGAGGGTGAAGCACCACAGGAAAGGTGTGGGATAGGTGGCAGAGAAAGAATGCTGGGGTGGGGGTGTGGTGTAGGTGCGGCCTCTCCCAGCCCTGTGACACCAGGCATATGAATCCAAACTATCGGTTTACTGGTCATTACAGGATGTCTTTCTGGTGCTTCCTGCTCCCTTCCCTCTTCCTTCCCCTTTTCCCAACCATGATTCCCCTCTCCAGAATGAGGGATCACAGTTTGAGGATAAAGGGGAAGCCTTTTAGGACCGAAATGAGGAAAAACTTCTTCACACAGAGAGTGGTGAATCTGTGGAATTCTCTGCCACAGGAAACAGTTGAGGCCAGTTCATTGGCTATATTTAAGAGGGAGTTAGATATGGCCCTTGTGGCTAAAGGGATCAGGGGGTATGGAGGGAAGGCTGGTACAGGGTTCTGAGTTGGATGATCAGACATGGTCATACTGAATGGCGGTGCAGGCTCGAAGGGCCGAATAGCCTACTCCTGCACCTATTTTCTATGTTTCTATGTTTCTCCCTGCCCCCTTCCCACTCTCAGTCCACAACAGAGACCACATCAGAACCTGGTTTATCTTCATACACGTATGTCATGAAATTTTTTTTTTACAGCAGCAGAGCACAGTGCAATAAATAAAATTACAACAGTACCGTACAAAAGTTTTAGACACTCTCGCTATATATATGTGCTTAAGACTTTTGCACAGTACTGTAAGCCAACTCCGACAGAAAATGATATGGAGGCTGGGGGTGTAGAGGGGTGGGTTAGTGGGTGGAGGTATTGATCAGCTTTACTGCTTGGGGAAAGTAACTGTTTTTGAGTCTGGTGATCCTGGCGTGAATGCTACGTAGCCTCCACCCTGATGGGAGTGGGACAAACCATCCATGAGCAGGGTGGGTGGGATCCTTCATAATATTGGGATGTATCCAAGATTACAGACAATATTGGACACATTTTGAAGTTACCTTTCAAGTTTCCATACGAACAGCATATGTCCAAATATACAATGTCTGCCACTGATAGGTACTCTATCAGTTGCATACCTGTTGGAAATTTGTAATCATTACCTCCTGAGAACATTTCAGTACCTATTTATACATAATTACCTAATAGTGTTTCCAGCTGATGGACAAAAATAAACATTTAAATATGAACTGGACAATTTCAGGTTCCTTCAGGTTGTTATAACTGGGCATGGTAATGGGGCCAAACTCCAACTACCTATTAATTGCTCCCAATGGCATGCATCTCAAATAGACTCTGACAATCAAGTCCAGCTCCTGACTTTCCTGTATGGCTAAGCTACAAAGCCTGGCAGAATCATTTCTACTGACAGGAGAAGGGGCAAAGGCAGGTTTCTGGCATCTTGAAATCAGGTGCTCTGGGCAGTTGGGGCTCATCAGCCATGGTTGGCAGATCATCCAGGAGAAGGAAAACTCTGATCTCAAAACCCCGCTGTCTTGAGGCTCCACTCACACAATGGGGAAGACTTTGGGCGTAAACCCTGTGATTTTAAAATTCAGAGCTGGAGTCCTTAAGGCAATCCTACATCGAGTTCAATGTTGACTGGTAACTCCTGCGATGCAGCTGGTGCCAGACTGTTTCAGTCTCTCCTATTCCTTTGGATTCATCAGGTGTGTGGAGATGGGGAGCTTGCTGCATGGGTAACAGTTAGGTTATCAGCTTCAACAACGAGGACACAACCATCATGTTCAACCCTAACCAATGCACACTCATGAATGGACAATTCCAGCATTCGGAAAAAGATAGTGAGAAAATCATCCCACTGAATAGTCCAAATAATGGGCTCATGGTTAATGTTGCAATCTGAATATGAATTTGCAAGCAATAATCACCACTGTCAGTGGGAATGTAACATTGCATTTACAATAGTATTATTGTTTGCATCCCTTTCCATTTGATGTTACTTTTCCTTGTTTCTGTTATCTCACTCTGTCCATCTATCCAACCTATCCACCCACCTGCTGTATCTGCACCTGTCCAACCTGCTGAGTTGAACCTATTCTCCTTGTCTCCACTACAATGAATCCTTCCTTTCACTGCCACACTAACAAATTCAAGTTCAAGTTTATTGTCATCTGACTGTACATATCCGAACAAATAAAACAAAGTTCTTCCACGCCACAGTGCACTCACAAAACCTATATCACACACAGCACTTAAAATAAAATATTACCACAAATAAGCTGATAAAATACAATTCAAAATTCATGTAGTATGCGGCACAGGCAAACAGTAAACAGCTCCCTGCCTGAGTGACAAAGACCTCAGTGGTGGCAGGGTATTCATTAGTCTCAGAACCTAAAGGAAGAAGCTGTTACTCAGTCTTTCAGTCCTAGTCCTGAAGCTCCTGAAGCTCCTGCACCTCCTTTCTGATGTTAGTGGGTCAAAATGACTGTGTGATGGGGATAGGAATCCTCGACAATGCTTTGGGCGCTTTGTCTGCAATGCTTACGGAAAGTATCACAAGCAGTGGGGAGGAAGAAACTGATAATCCTCTTGGGGATTCTCACTTTACTCTGGAGGGTTTTGCAGTCCGATGCTTTGCAGCTTCCCTACCACTGTTGCAACGAACGAGGCGAACCCAAACGCAGGACACAGGCACGGAGATTGAGTTAGGATGCAGACGCGGGCGTAAGCGTTGAACGGCAAACAGGAGGGAGTGCAGGAAAGCAGGAGGCAGGCAGAACTTGACACGGAATGTAGAAAGGAAAGCAGCAGACAAGACTTTTCTTAGCGCGGAGAGATGGAGTTACACAGGTAAACTTCGGTGCTGAAGTAAAACTTAGAACATTTATCTTGACATGGAGAGACTGAGTTTTACAGGTAAATCTCGGTACTGAAGCAAAGCTTAGAACACACAATCCTAAGCAGCCAGGAAACGTTAATTACCACACTGGCAAAACCAACGATCTGGCAACTAGTGGGTGAAAAGCTGGGGTTCTTATGCTGCAGGTCTTGATGACAATCAGGTGTGCCACCATCAAAGGAAATTAGGAGAAAATGGGGAATTAACAGTCGGGACTGTGGCACAATCAAAGGGAATTAGGAGAAAATGGGGAATTAACAGTCGGGACCGTGACAACCATACAGTAATACAGCCAAACAGGACACTCTCAATGGAGCTCCTGTAGAAAGATGTTACACCTCAGCTGTAACATTATTATTTCTCCTCTCCTCTGTGCCTGTCCCCTTTTTTGTCCAGTCTATCCCTATCCTACTTCCATAAAAACATTGAAATCTCTGTTATACTTCACTCTCATCATTCATAAAGCTATCTGACAAGATTTAATGTTTAATGCTTTAGATTACACATGAGAAAGGATGACTTGGAAATACCACTCCTTTGCTTTGCTTGCTCCTTTTTATTCCCCCTTCAACCCACATACATTAAAGTGAAAATGGCAATGGACTATGATCTTGGGAATATTATTAACGTAATATTTAATGAAATAATGGAATAGTCATTTACAAAGTGGTTTACTTCTTACGTTTAGTATCTGCAGATGGTTATTTAATATTCTCAGAATTATGCTTTCAAAAAATTTATCAACGTGCTTGATCTCTCTCTTATTTAATATCCACAGTTCTACACTGCCTGAGAGCTTTCATTTCTCTGATCTGTTGCTCCAGTTGTTCATCAAATTCCCAATTATATATTTTTAAAAAACTATCCTGAGTATTTGATACTTTGTGGTTCAAAATGTCATCTGCCCAAACAATCATATGTAGTGGATGTATGGCTAGAATTTTATTTAAAAATATAAAACGTGATCTTTGAATAAAATATGTTGTTCTCAGGGTAGGAAGAATGGAGGAAACAAATCGTTTATGTTCAGCGGCTTTCTGTGTCTGCTGTTCATATTCATGAATGCTTGGTAACCATAAGACCATCAGATATAGGAGCAGAAGTAGGCCATTTGGCCCATCTAGTCTTATCTGCCATTCAATCATGCCTGATCCAATTCTTCCAGTTATCCCAACTCCCCTGCCTTCTCCCCAAACTTTTTGATGCCCTGGCTAATCAAGAACCTATCTATCTCTGCCTTAAATGCACCCAGTGCCTTGGCCTCCACAGCTGCTTGTGGCAACAAATTCCACAGATTTACTACCCTCTGACTAAAGTAATTTCTCCGCACCTCTGTTCTAATTGGACATCCTTCAATCCTGAAGTCATGCCCTCTTATCCTAGACTCCACTACGATGGGAAATAACTTTGCTATATCTAATCTTTTCAGGCCTTTTAACATTCGGAATGTTTCTATGAGATACCCCTCATTCTCCTGATCTCCAAGGAATACAGCCCAAGAGCTGCCAGACATTCCTCATATGGTATCCCTTTCATTCCTGGAATCATTCTCGTGAATCTTCTCTGAACTCTCTCCAATGTCAGTATATCCTTTCTAAAGTATGGAAGTTCTATTCAAAAGGTTCAAAGGAACATCTAAACAAGCCTGATGCATTTTGGAAACAAGTCCTGTGGGCTGCTGAAGTTAAAATAGAACCTTTTGCCGCAATGAGCAAAGCTACGTTTGGAGAAAAAAGGGTGTAGAATTTCATGAAAAAAACCCTCTCCAACTGTTAAGCGCGAAGGTGGATTGATCATGCTTTGGGCTTGTGTTGCAGCCAGTGGCATGGGGAACATTTACTGGTAGAGGGAAGAATGAATTCAATTAAATACCAGCAAATTCTGGAAGCAAACATCACACCATCTATAAAAAAGCTGAAGATGAAAAGAGGATGGCTTCTACAACTGGATAATGATCTTAAACGCACCTCAAAATCCACAATGGACTACCTCAAGAGGCGCAAACTGAAGGTTTTGCCATGGCCCTCACAGTTCCCTGACCTAAACATCATCCAGAATCTGTGGATAGACTTCAAAAGAGCAGTGCATGCAAGACGGCCAAGAATCTCACAGAACTAGAAGCCTTTTGCAAGGAAGAATGGGTGAAAATCCCCCAAACAAGAATTGAAAGACTCTTAGCTGGCTACAGAAAGCATTTATAAGTTGTGATACTTGCCAAAGGGGGTGTTACCAAGTACTGCCATGCAGGGTGCCCAAACATTTGCTTCGGGCCCTTTTCCTTTTTTGTTATTTTGAAACAGTAAAAGATGGAAATAAAAAAGTTTTCTTGCTTAAAATAAAGAAATATGTCATCTTTTACTCACTTAGCTATTCACGGTAACAGAAATTTTGACCGGGGTGCCCAAACTTTTGCATGCCACTGTACATACTTTGATAAAAAGTTTACTTTGAGTCTGTTTAATAGGGTAGCTGTTGATGGCATTGTGGTACAGTTACTAGAGCTGCTGGCGCACAGTGTGAGTGACTTCTGTACAGTCTTCATCTCTGGAGCCGTGTGTGTGAAATTTGTATAATTTCTCCGTGATTGGATGGGTTACCTCTGAGTATCATAACTTCGGAGTTCAGAGTTCAAAGTAACTTTGAACATTAATACCATGGCTGCCCTGGTAGTGTAGTGGTTAGAATGACACCATTACAGCTCAGGGAGTGGAATTCAGAGTTCAATCCCAGCCTCCCCTGTAAGGAGTATCTATGTCTCCCTGTGGAATACGTGGGTTTCCTCCAGGTGTTCCAGTTTCCTACCACAATCCAAAGTCATTTGTCTTAGGTTAATTGGTCATTATAAATGATCTCGCAAGGGTTAAATTGGGGGTTGCCAGACAGTGTGGCTTGAAGAGCTAGAAGGGTCTATTCACACCGTATCACTAAATAAAATAACATAAATTTACTTTCAAAGTACATAATGTCATCATTTTCTTGCAGGCATTCACAGTAAGTACAAAGAAACAGATGAAAATGGAAAATAATAAAGTTAAATAAATAAGCAGTAAGTATCAGGAACATGAGATATGGGAACAGTTGAATGTTGGGATGAGTGAAGTTGAATGAACTTATCCCCTTTGGTTCAAGAGCCTGATGGCTAGGGGGTAATAACTGCTCCTGAACCTGGTGTTGTGGGTCCTGAGGCTCCTGTAACTCTTCCTCAATGCCAGCAGTGAGATGAGAGCATGGCCTGGATGATGGAGGTCCTTGATGATGGATGCTGCTTTCCTGCCGCAGCGGTCCTTATAGATGTGTTCAATGGTGGAGACAGCTTTACCTACGATACGCTAGGCTGTATCTACTACTTTTTGTAGACTTTTCTGTTCAAGGGCATTGTGTTTCCATACCAGGCCATGATGCAACCAGTCAATATACTCTCCACCACATACCTATCGAAGTTTGTCAAAGTTTTAGATGACATGCCAAATCTTCTAAGAAAGTAGAGGCCCTGCTGTGCTCTCTTTGTAATGATACTTATGTGCTGGACACAGGATAGATCAACTAATTATGATAATGCTAAGGAATTTAACACCATGAATTTCCACCCACGTCCCAAAGATGTGCAGTTGTGAGGTTAATTGGTTGCGGTAATTTGACTGTAGATTAGGGGTTCCCAACTGGGGGTCTACACACCCCAATGCTTAATGGCGTTGGTCCATAGCATAAAAAAGGTTAAGAACCACTGCTCTGGAATATTGGTAAGTGACAGAATCTGGGGCAAGGTTTAGAGAGCAAGGTTTCAGGTGAAAATACCACTGGAACAGGATTGTGCTCTGATGGGCCAAATAGCCTCATTTTATGTCATAAAGAAATATGTTGCATACAGTATGTTTGAACATTCGCACTATTGAGATCAGAGAGCTTTCACCTTGACCTGAAATGTTAATTCTCTTTCTGTTTTGACAGATGTTGCCGATAATATCAGCATTATCTGTTTATGTTTCAGATTTCCAACATCTGTGGATTTGTGGTTGTTATTTGCTTTTAGTGCGGCATTCTACATCTTTGACATTCAGTAAAGTGCAGCAATATTGCTTCAAAATTAGAAATCTAACTGTGTTTCACCTCTAACACAATATTATGGCAAAATGGATTAAAAGTAGAAATAAAGATAAACATAATGAAGAGCAGAGCGTCTTACATTTCTTCTGCCACTGATGTTGGCCCATTTATTTCAGTGGGATTGCTGACCAGTGCCACGTTTAACCGAGTATGAATTCAGTGAGCAGACGCCTGACCTGAGAATTAGTTAGCCACTGCTGGAAACTAATGATTCTGTAGGGAAATACAATACGGGAGACTCCAGCTTTGGGGCTAGCATAGGGAGACAAACTGTAAGTCATTATATTGGAAACCCTCACACAGAGGTAAAAATGGTTAATACAGTGCCTAAAAAAAGTATTCACCTCCCCTTGGAAGTTTTCATGTTTTATTGTTTTACAACATTGAATCAGTGTATTTAACTTGACTTTTTTGACACTGATCAATTAAAAAGTACTCTTTCGTGTCAAAGTGAAAACAGATCTCGACAAAGTGATTTAAATTAATTACAAATATAAAACACAAAATACTTGATTGCATAAGTATTCACCACCCCCCACCTTTGAAATGACACACCAAATCTTCACTGGTGCAGCCAAATGGTCTTAGAAGTTGCATAATTAGTGAAATGGAGATCTGTTTTTGGAGACCTGTGTGCAGTCAAGGTATTTCAATTCACTGTAGTAAAAATCCACCTGGATCTGAAAGGTCCAGGTGCTGCTGAGTCAGTATTCTGGCAAAAGCTACACCATGAAGACAAAAGTATAGGCCAACCATGAAAAGCAAAAGTCAAGAGGTGGATTCAAGAAAATTTCCAAGCCACTGAATATCCATTGGAGTACAGTTAAGTCAATCACCAAGGAATAGAAAGAATACAGAGGCCGAGTTAATATGGCACTAAACGGCGACTCCTTCGCTTGCACCTTCGAAACAGCTCTATTTCCATCTTTAATATCTTTATTTTTCACTTTCAGGGTTCTTTTGAAGACCCTGACCTGGCGTTACATACTGGCTTTGGTTTTTTTCTGGGTTTCGGGACCGCCCGTTGTTTGGCACGCCAAGGGGTTGGCCTGAGAGGCGGCCTAGTGTTCGGAAACCGAAGATCTCAGGGCTCTGGAGACGGGTGGACCAAGGGTTGCTGTCACAGCAGAAGACTCGTGTGTCTTCGGGGAGGCCAGAAAATCTTTCGCTGTGGACCCGAAGACCCAAGATCTTTGCGTTCTTCGGGCACAGAACTTGTAAAAAGCGATGAAACAGACTTTTTGACATCATAAACCAGCGAGTTGTTATTATGTCTCCTGCTCGCTGTGGAAGTGGGGGACACCTCCCTCTCAAGAGACCTGTGGCAACCCTGGAGCAGTTACAAGCATCACTGGTTGAGGAGGATTTACTATGCATACAACTGTTGCCCAGGTGCTTCAACAGTCACAGCTTTATGGGGGAGTGGTAAAGAGAAAGTCACTGTTGAAAAAAATCACACTAAAGCTCAGCTTCTTTCCAACCTTCTGCAGCTTCTTTCGGTCCTGTGCAGTAGCCCCTCCATAGCAGGCAGTGATGCAGCCTGTCAGAATGCTCTCCACAGTACAGCTATAGAAGTTCTTGAGTGCATTTGTTGGCATGCCAAATCTCTTCAAACTCCTAATGAAGTATATCCACTGTCTTGCCTCCTTTATGACTACATTAATATATTGGGACCAGGTTGGATCCTCAGATATCTTGACACCCACCCAGGAACTTGAAGCTGCTCACTCTCCCCACTTCTGAATCTTCTGTGAGGAATGGTACGCGATCCTTCGTCTTACCCTTCCTGAAGTCCACAATCAGCTCTTTCGTCTTACTGACATTGAGTGCCAGGTTGTTGCTGCGGCACCATTCCACTAGTTGGTATATCTCACTCCTGTACACCCTCTCATCACCACCTGAGATTCGACCAACAACGGTTGTATCGTCAGCAATTTTGTAGATGGTATTTTAGCTATGCCTAGCCACACAGTCATGTGTATATAGAGTAGAGCAGTGGGCTAAGCACACAGCCCTGAGGTGCGACAGTGTTGATTGTCAGCGAGGAGGATATGTTATCGCCAATCCGCACAGACTGTGGTCTTCCGGTTAGAAAGTCGGTTAAGAAGTTGTGCACACCATGGATGTGCTGCTTGTTAATGCAAACAATGCAATTCACTGTATGTTTCATTGTATACACGATAAATAGGCTTAAATCTTGAATTTGAATCTTCGATAAACACTTTTTTTCTAAAAATTTAAGACCATTTGGCCTTTTGTAAACTTGTCAGGCAAATAGATTTAGCCTTTGTCTAGTTAATCACATGTAAGGCAAAAAAAAAGACTTACAGTCAACCCCAATAATAATAAACTTGAGACATTAGGAAAGACCATAATTCGAAAATCACAGGTATATATTATTGAAGTAAGAGCTAATGAGTTAGACCATTTGGAATCAGATATAGGTTGTAACACAAAGTCCTATTGTGCTCCACAGCCCTGGAAACATCTGTTTCGTTCATATTTTGGCAATCGAATAAACCCTTAAAATTTGCTTAAGCCTTGTATGACATCATCTGATGTGGTCAATTAGATTATCATCCCTGTAATCAGTTCCAGGGGCGACAGGTATTCCACAATATGTCAATTTAGTGACGAACAGGATGCTTAGAAATTTAAGTTTTATTGCATTAATTAGTTTATTCACTGACTGGTTAGGATTTCGCCAGTTCTATTAACAAAAGGGAGATGCATTATGAGCAGATGTCAGGTTAATGCCATTTCAGTTTACTAGTTAGGTTGCCTTTTGCTGAAACTAATATGGTGTGTGAGTCAATGAGAAGGTTAGAATGAGAGCCTTTGTGCAAATTTGACCTTCTTTGCTAATTTAGTACATTATAATTTGTATTTTATGTCAGTCATCTTGTCAATTTAAGTTTTTGTATTTGACATTAACCTTTAATGAGCTTCCAATGAATTAATTAACTGATCGTCAGCTCTATTATAATTCAGGGTCAAAGGTCTGTGGTATGGTTGAGCACTATTTTGTTTCAAAAATAACATTACATAGAACATAGAACATAGAATAGTACAGAACAGTACAGGCCCTTCGGCCCACAGTGTTGTGCCGACCCTCAAACCCTGCCTCCCATATAAGCCCTCACCTTAAATTCCTCCATATACCTGTCTAGTAGTCTCTTAAACTTCACTGGTGTATCTGCCTCCACCACTGACTCAGGCAATGCATTCCACGCACTAACCACGCTCTGAGTAAAAAACCTTCCTCTAATATCCCCCTTGAACTTCCCACCCCTTACCTTAAAGCCATGTCCTCTTGTATTGAGCAGTGATGCCCTGGGGAAGAGGCGCTGGCTGTCCACTCTATCTATTCCTCTTATTATCTTGTACACCTCTATCATGTCTCCTCTCATCCTCCTTCTCTCCAAAGAGTAAAGCCCTAGCTCCCTTAATCTCTGATCATAATGCATACCCTCTAATCCAGGCAGCATCCCATTACGGAAGATAAGACATCTAGATCAAATTAAAAATAAGGATATAATTACACTGAAGAAGATGGCAGTGAGAGATTCGCACTTAAATAGATGGAACTGCCTCACCAGTTTGGAAGATATTGGGAAAGTGTTCCTTTTCCATTGAATTTGCCTTGTTCCTCATTATATACTTCATCTATTGATTTCATTTAAATTTCAAAGTCAATTTATTATCAAGGTACATATATGTCACCATATACTTCATTTTCTTGCAGGCATTCACAATAAACACAAAGAAACAGAATAGAATGAAAAACTGTATACAAAGACGGACAAACAACCAATGTGCAAATGGCAACAAATTGTGAGGTATTTACTAATGACAACAAGGCTATATTAATCTATCCTTCTATTGCTGTAGCTGATTGCTATGTTACTTGCTGATACAAAGACTCTGAGCTTTGAATATAGAACAGAGAACATAGAAGAGTACAGCACAGGAACAGGCCCTTCATCCCACAGTGTTGTGCCGAACCAGCTAAAATGCAAATCAAAAAACACATAAACACTAATCCTTCCTACCGACACAATGTCAATATTCCTCCATCTTTGTTACAACCATGTACCTGTCCAAACATCTCTTGAAAGCCTTCAATGTATTTACCTCTACCACCATACCAGACAGCAGATTCCAGGCAACCATCTCTCTCTGAGTAAAATAATTTACCCCTCACATCCCCTTTGAACCTTAAACACAAAATAATTTTCACCTGGAACCTTCCAGCCTTCTCCTCCCCACCTTCCCCCCACCTTCTTTATAGGGCCTCTGCCCCTTCCCTGTTCAGTCCTGACGAAGGGTTCCCGCCCGAAACGTCAACCGATCTTTTCCACGGATGCTGCCCGACCTGCTGAGTTCCTCCAGTGTGTTGTGAGTGTTGCTTTGAACCTAACTCCTCTCACCTTCAAAGCATGACTGCTGATATTAGAGATCTCAATCCTGGGAAATAGATACTCTGTCCGTTCTAAATATGCGTCCCATGATCTTGTAAACATTTATCAGATCTCTCCTCAGCCTAGTGCTTCAGAGAAAACAAACCCAGATTATCCTACCTGTCATGATAACACATGCTCTCTAAATCAGGGAGCATCCTGGTAAAGCCTCAACGTTCTTCCTTTCGTAGGGTGACCAATACTCCAGATGTGGCCTAGAGCTGCATAATGTTGCAACACAACCTCTTGACTTTTGAACTCAATGCCTTGACTAATAAAAGTAAGCAATCCATAAGCTTTCTTAACCAATTTATCTGTAGCCGCTTTCAAGCAGCTATGAACACAGAAGAATCAGAATAATTTTAATGGCTGTCAATGCAACAGAAATTCATCTTTGAGCCTGTCCTCCTTCCGCTTAACCTTCCCCTCCCCACCCCGACAACCATCTGATTCTAGGTTCTACCCCCCTTTCTTCCCAGTACTGGTGAAGGGTCTTGGCCTGAAAAGTCAACTGCTTATTAATTTTGATAGAAGCTGCCTGAGCTGCTGAGTTCCTCCAGCATTTTGTGTGTGTTGCTCTGGATTTCCAGCATCTGCAGGATTCTTATGTTTAGAAATTCACTTCATCTCTGTTTATCAAATAATGCAATCCTAACAATTATTAAATTGAGTTTCCAGAAAACTTTCACATTCTCTATTCCTCAAAGTCAAGCAGTCCCAACCAGGCTTCAGATAGTAAATGATAAACACTATTCCTGACAACAAGTAGTAGTTTGTGAACAATTCCAACAAGGGAACTTAATATAATTTTACTAATTTTAACTATTTTTAGTATTGTTAATATTTAATATTTGTAATCCAGGGAGTGTGAAGCGCAGAATCAAATATCGCTGCGATGATTGTACGTTTTAGTACCAATTGTTTGGCGACAATAAAGTATAAAGTATAAAGTATAATTATCTCCAAATATGAAATCATCAGCATTCAGATGGTGATTATTGATCAATTCAGGTTTTATTGATCAGGTATATAAAATTATGATGGGTATTGATAGAGTGAATGCAAGCAGGTTTTTTCCGCTGAGGCAAGGGGAGAAAAAAACCAGAGGACATGGGTTAAGGGTGAGGGGGGGAAAGTTTAAAGGGAAAATTAGGGGGGGCTTGTTCACACAGAGAGTGGTGGGAGTATGGAATGAGCTGCCAGACGAGGTGGTAAATGTGGTTCTTTTTTAACATTTAAGAATAAATTGGACAGATACATGGATGGAAGGTGTATGGAGGGATATGGTCCATGCGCAGGTCAGTGGGACTAGGCAGAAAATGGTTCGGCACAGCCAAGAAGGGCCAAAAGGCCTGTTTCTGTGCTGTAGTTTCTATGGTTCTATGGTTCTATGGTTCTAATTCATTTTCAAATGGGCAATTCATATACATTTCACACGTGCACACCCCAATCAGATTGGATTGGCAACAACATCTCCACAATCTCCATCTGCACAAGTGCACCACAGGAATGTGAGCTTAACTGCCTGCTCGCCTCACTTTACCCTTATGACTGTAAGGCTAAGCACAGCTCCAATGCTAGATTGAAGTTTGCTGATAACACTACTGCCATTGGCAGAATCAAACGTGGTGATGAATCAGTGTATGGGAGGGAAACAGAAATTCTGGCTCAGTTGTGCCAAACAACAAGCTCTCACTCAACGTTAGCAAGACCAAGGAGAAGACTATTGACTTCAGCAGGAGGAAACCGGAGGTCTATGAGCCGTCTTGATCAGGGGATCAAAGACTGAGAGGGTCAGCAACTTTATATTCTCGGTCTTATCATTTCCGTAAGACCATAAGATATAGGAGCAGAAGCTGGCCATTCAGTCCATCATGTCTGCTCCGCCATTCAATCATGGCTGATCCTTTATTCAATCTCTTCATCAACCCCATTTTCTGACTATCTCCCCATACCCTTTGGTGCCCTGGCTAATCAAGAACCTATCAATCTCTGCCTTGAATGCACCAATGACTTGGCCTCCAGGGCCATTTGTGGCAACAAATTCCACAGATTTACCACCCTCTAACTAAAGTAATTTCTCTGCTTCTCTGTTCTAAATGGATCCTGAAATCCTGTCCTCTTGTTCTGGATTCCCCTACTATGAGAAATAACTTGGCCATATCTAATTGGTTCAGTCTTTTTAACATTTGGAAGGTTTTTATGAGATTCCCCTTCATTCTCCTAAACTCCAGGGAATACATCAAAGAAATGCCAGACGTTCCTCATTGGTAACCCTTTCATTCCTGGAATCATTCTTGTGAATCTTCTCTGAACCCTCTCCAATGTCAGTATATCCTTTCTAAAATAAGGAGCCCAAAACTGCAGACAATACTCTAAGTGTTGTCTCACGAGTGCCTTATAGAGCCTCAACATCACATCCCTGCTCTTACATTCTATACCTCTAGAAATGAATGCCAACATTGCATTCACCTTCTTCACCACCCACTCAACCTGGAGGTTAACCTTTAGGGTATCTTGCACAAGGGCTCACAAGTCTTTTTGCATCTCTGCATTTTGAATTCTCTCCTTATCTAAATAATAGTCTGCCCATTTATTTCTTCCACCAAAGTGCACGACCAGACACTTTCCAACACTGTTTTTCATTTGCCACTTCTTTGCCCATTCCCCTAAACTATCTAAGTCTCTCTGCAGGCTCTCTGTTTCCTCAACACTACCTGCTCCTCCACCTATCTTTGTATCATCGGTAAATTTAGCCACAAATCCATTAATCCCATAGTCCAAATCATTGACATACATTATAAAAAGCAATGGTCCCAATACTGACCCCTGTGGAACTCCACTGGTAACCGGCAGCCAGCCAGAATAGGATCCCTTCTTCCCACTCTCTGTTTTCTGCCAATCAGCCAATGTTCCACCCATGCTAGTCACTTCCCTGTAATTCCATGGGCTCTTTTCTTGCTAAGCAGCCTCATGTGCGGCACCTTGTCAAAGGCCTTCTGAAAATCCAAGTACACCACATCTACTGTATCTCCTTTGTCTACCCTGCTTGTAATTTCCTCAAAGAATTGCAGTAGGTTACTCAGGCAGGTTTTTTCCTTTCAGGAAACCATGCTGGCTTTGGACTATCTTGTTATGTGCTTCCAGGTACACCGTAATCTCATCCCTAACAATTGATTCCAACATCTTCCCAACCTCTGATGTCAGGCTAACAGGTCTATAGTTTCATTTCTGCTACCTTCCACCCTTCTTAAATAGCGGAGTAACATCTAGAATTTTCCAGTCATCCGGTACAATGCCAGAATCTATCAATTCTTGATAGATCATTGTTAGTGCCTCCGCAAGCTCTCCAACTACTTCCTTCAGAACCCGAGGGTGATTCCATCAGGTCCAGGAGATTTATCCACCCTCAGGCCTTCTCAGTTGTAATTTACACTCCACATACTTCATTTCCCTGACATTCTTTAATATCCGGTATACTGCAGGTGTCTTCCACTGCGAAGACTGATGCAAAATACACATTCCGTTCCTCTGTCATCTCTGCATCTCTCATTACAACATCTCCAGTGTCATTTTCTATTGGTCCTATATCTACCCTCAACTCTCTTTTACCCTTTACATACTTAAAAAAGCTTTTAGTATCTTCTTTGATATTAGTCACCAGCTTCATTTCATAATTCATCCTTTCCTTCCTAACGACCTTCTTATTTTCCTTCTGCAAATTTTTAAAAGCTTCCCAATCCTCTATCTTCCCACTAGCTTTGGCTTCCTTGTATGCCCTCTCTTTTGCTTTTACTTTGGCTCTGACTTAATTTGTCAGCCACAGTAGTGTCCTTCTTCTACTCAAAAATTTCTTCTTATTTGTAATATATCTGTCTTGCACTTCCCACATTTTTTGCAGAAACTCCAGCCATTGCTGCTCTGCTATCTTTCCTGTTAGTGTCCTTTTCCAGTCAACCTTGAACAGTTCCCCTTGCATGCTATTGTAATTTTCTTTATACCGCTGAAATAAAGACACATTGGAATTTAGTTTCTCCTTCCCAAATTTCAAAGTGAACTCAATCATCCTGTGATCACTGTTCCCCATTTCAGAGAACCTGTCCTGGTCCCAGTGTGTAAGTGCAGTTACAAAGAAAGCATGCAGTGTCTCTACTTCTTGAGAAGTTTATGAAAATTAGTGATGAAGTTTGCATGACAATTTTCAAGAGATATGTGCTGGAGACTATATTGACTGGTTGCATCACAGCCTGGTATGGAAACACCAATGCCTTTGAACATAAGATTTTGTAAAAATTAATTGATACAACCTTGTCTATTGGGGTAAAATCCTTCCCACCATTGAGCACATCTGCACAGAGTGCTGTCACAGGAAATCAGCATCCATCATCAAGGAGCCCTCCATCCAGGACATGCTCCCTTCTCACTGCTGTCACCAGGAAGAAGGTACAAGAGCCTCAGGACCCACAGCATCAGGTTCAGGAACAGTTATTACCCCTCAATCTTCAGGCTCCTGAACCAGAGTGGATAACTTCACTCAACTTCTCTCACCCCATTGCTGAACTGTTTCCACAACCTATGAGTTCACTTTCAAGGACTCTTCACCTCATGTTCTTGAAATGTATTACTTATTTATTTATTTATCTGTTTGTTTGTTTGTGCATTTATTTATTTATCTATCTATCTATTTATTTATTTATTAATTATTTCTTTCTTTTTGTATTTGCACAGTTTGTTGTCTTCTGTTTGTCACACTCCATATTAAAGGTGTGGTCATCGATGGAGTGGTCTGAGGCAGAGTGGTAGGGCTTTGGCTCATTCGGGCTTCGGTGATAATGGGTCAAGGCGAGGTAAGTTACCTGTGTGGAATAGAAGCAGGAAGTATGTCTGTGAGGCAGGTGTTCTATACTGGTTGTCAGATGTGGGAAATCCAGGAGACTCCCAGTCTCCCGGACAGCCATATCTGTGCCAGGTGTGACGAATTGTAGCTCCTTAGGGACGGCGTTAGGGAACTGGAGCTGCAGCTTGGTTACCTTCATCTGGTTAGGGAAAATGAGGAGGTGATAGAGAGGAACTCTAGGCAAGTGGTCACACTGGGACCTCGGGAGACAGATAAGTGGGTAACAGTCAGGAAAGGGAAGGGCAAGAGTCAGATATGAGAGAGTACCTTTGTGGCTGTCCCCTTTAACAATAAGTACTCCTGTTTGAGTACTGCTGGACCAATATTCTGGCAGATTGGTTTGCTACGGCTACTGGGGAGAGTTTAAACTAGAATTGCTGGGGGGTGGGAACCAAACTGAAGAGACGGAGGAAGAGGCGGTTGGCTCACAAATAGAGAAAGCTTGGAGAGAGTACAAGAGGGAGGAGAGGCAGGTGATAGAGAAGGGATACACTCAGACAGATGGTTTAAGATGTGTCTATTTTAATGCAAGAAGCGCATGAACAAAGCAGATGAGCTTAGAGTGTGGATCAGTACTTGGAGCTATGATGTTGTGGCCATTACAGAGACTTGGATGGCTCAGGGGCAGGAATAGCTACTTCGAGTGCTGGGCTTTAGATGTTTCAGAAAGGACAGGGAGGGAGGGAAAAGAGGTGGGGGAGTGGCACTGCTGATCAGAGGTAGTTTCACGGCTGCAGAAAATGAGAAAGTCAAGGAGGGATTGTCTACTGAGTCTCTGGGGTGGATGTTAGAAACAGGAAGGGGTCCAAAACTCTATAGACCACCAATAGTAACAGGGACATCGAGAAGCAGATAAGGAGACAGATTCTGGAAAGTTGTAATAATAACAGGGTTGACATGGTGGGAGATTTTAATTTCCCAAATATCGATTGGCATCTCCCTAGAGCAAGGAGTTTAGATGGGGTGGAGTTTGTTAGGTGTGTTCAGGAAGGTTCCCTGACACAATATGTAGATAAGCCTACCAGAGGAGAGGTTCTACTTGATCTGGTATTGGGAAATGAACCTGGTCAGGTGTCAGGTCTCTCAGTGGGAGAACATTTTGGAGATAGTGATCACAATTCTATCTCTTTTACCAGAGCATTGGAGGGGGATAGGAACAGACAAGTTAGGAAAGCAGTTAATTGGAGTAAGGGGAAATATGAAGCTATCAGGCAGGAACTTGGAAGTATAAATTGGGAACAGATGTTCTCAGGGAAATGTACGGCAGAAATATAGCAAATGTTCAGGGGATATTTGCGTGGCGATCTGCATAGGTATGTTCCAATGAGACAGGGAAAGGATGGGAGGGTACAGGAACCATGGTGTACAAAGTCTGTTGTAAATCTAGTCAAGAAAGAAAGAAAAGCTTATGAAAGGTTCAAAAAGCTAGGTAATGATAGAGATCTAGAAGATTACAAGGCTAGCAGGAAGAAGCTTAAGAATAAAATTAGGAGAGCCAGAAGGGGCCATGAGAAGGCCTTGACAAGCAGGATTAAAGAAAACCCCAAGGCATTCTACAAGTATGTGAAGAGCAAGATGATAAGATGTGAGAGAATAGGACTAATCAAGTGAAACAGTGGAAAAGTGTGTATGGGACTGGAGGGGATAGCAGAAGTACTTAATGAATACTCTGCTTCAGTATACACCACGGAAAAGGATCTTGGTGATTGCAGGAATGACTTGCAGTGAATTGAAAAACTTGAGCATGTAGACATTAAGAAAGACGATGTGCTGGAGCTTTTGGAAAGCATCAAGTTGGATAAGTCTCTGGGATTGGATGAGATGTACCCCAGACTACTGTGGGGCCAAGGAGGAGATTGCTGAGCCTCTGGCAATGATATTTTCATGATCAATGGGGACGGAAGAGGTTCTGGAGGATTGGATGGTTGCAGATATTGTTCCCTTATTCATGAAAGGGAGTAAAGATAGCCCAGGAAATTATAGACCAGTGAGTCTTACTTCAGTGGTTGGTAAGTTGATGGAAAAGTTCTTGAGAGGCAGGATTTATGAACATTTGGAGAGGTGTAATATGATTAGGAATAGTTAACATGGCTTTGTCAAGGGCAGGTTGTGCCTTACGAACCTGAATGAATTTTTTGAGAATGTGACTAAGCACATTGATGAAGGTAGAGTAGTAGATGTAGTGTATATGAATTTCAGCAAGGCATTTGATAAGGTACCCCATGCAAGGCTTTTTGTGAAAGTAAGGAGGCATGGGATCCAAGGGGACATTGCATTTTGGATCCAGAGCTGGCTTTGCCCACAGAAGGCAAAGAGTGATTGCAGATGGATCATGTTCTGCATGGAGATCTGTAACCAGTGGTGTGCCTCAGAGATCTGTTCTGGGACCCCTTCTCTTCATGATCTTTATAAATGACCTGAATGAGGAAATGGAGGCAACAGGAATTCTGCAGATGCTGGAAATTCAAGCAACACACATCAAAGTTGCTGGTGAACGCAGCAGGCCAGGCAGCATCTGTAGGAAGAGGTGCAGTCGACGTCGACTGCACCTCTTCCTACAGATGCTGCCTGGCCTGCTGCGTTCACCAGCAACTTTGATGTGTGTTGTTTGAGGAAATGGAGGGATGGGTTAGTAAATTTGCTGATGACACAAAGGTTGGGGGTGTTGTGGTTAGTGTGGAGGGCTATCAGAGGTTGCAGCAGGACATTGATAGGATGCAAAACTGGGCTGAGAAGTGACAGATGGAATTCAACCCAGATAAGTGTGAGGTGGTTCATTTCAGTAGGCCAAATATAATGGCAGAATATAGAATTAATGGTAAGACTCTTGGCAGTGTGGAGGATCAGAATGATCTTGGGGTCCGAGTCCATAGGACATTCAAAGCTGCTGCGTAGGTTGACTCTGTGGTTAAGAAGGCATACGGTGCATTGGCCTTCATGAACCATGGGATTGAATTGAAGAGGCGAGGGGTAATGTTACAACTTTTTAGGACCCTGGTCAGAGCCCACTTGGAGTACTGTGCTCAGTTTTGGTCACCTCACTATAGGGAGGATGTAGAAACTATTGAAAGGGTGCAGAGGAGACTTAGAACGATGTTGCCTCAGTTGGGGAGCATACCTTTTGAGAATAGGTTTTGAGAACTTGGCCTTTTCTCCTTGAAGCGAAGGGGGATAAGAGATGACCTGATAGAGGATTGTAAGATAATGAGAAGCATTGATCGTGTGGATAGTCAGAGGCTTTTTCCCAGGGCTAAAATGGCTAACATGAGAGGGCACAGTTGTAAGGTGCTTGGAAGTTGGTACAGAGGAGATGCCAGGGGTAAGTTTTTTGTGCAGAGAGTGGTGAGTGCATAGATTAGGCTGCCAGCAACAGTGGTGGAGGCGGATACACTAGGGGCTTTTAAGAGAATCCTCGATAGGTAGATGGAGCTTAGAACAATAGAGGACTATGGGTAACCATTGGTAATTTCTAAAGTAAGTATATGTTCCACACAGCATTGTTGGCCAAAGGGCCTGTATTGTGCTATAGGTTTTCTATGTTTCTATGTTTCAGGTTCAGGAGAGCCAGATTTGGATAACTAAGGAAATAAAAGATAGGATCAAGTTAAAAGCTCATGTGTAAAAAGTCACAAAGTGCAGTGTGGGAGACTGGAGGATTGGGAAAATGTTAAAAAGCAACAGAGAACAACTAAACAAGAAATAAGGAAAGGGAAGATAGAGTATGAAAGTAAATTAGCACAAAATATAAAAACAGATAGCAAAATTTTCTGTAAATATATAAAGCAGAAGATGGTGGCTAAAGTCAACGTAGGTCCCTTGGAAGATGAGAAGGAGAATTTGATATTTGATGATAAGGAAATGGCTGAGGTATTGAACAACTATTTTGTGTTGGTCTTCATGATGGAGGACATGTCTGATATGCCAAAGAATGATGTTATGGATGAAATGGGAGATGAGGACCTCGATAAAATCACTGTCACTAAAGAGATAGTGATGAGCAAACTAGAGGGCCTGAAGGTAGATAAGTCCCCTGGTCCTGATAGGATGCATCCCAGGGTGCTGAGGGAAATGGCAGAGGTTATAGTAAACATATTGGTAATTATTTACCAAGACTCTCTAGACTCTGGGCAGGTCCCAGCGGATTGGAAGATAGCAAATGTCACGCCACGTTTTAAAAAAAGATGTAGGCAAAAGATGGGCAACTATTGACCAATTAGCTTAACATCTGTAGTCAGGAAAATGCTTGAAGCTGTCATTAAGGAAGAAATAGCGAAACATTTAGAAAGGAGTGGTTCCATAGACAGACGCAGCATGATTTCAGAAAGGGCAGGTCCTGTTTGACAAACTTACTGGAGTTCTTTGAGGACATAATGAGTGCAGTGGATGGGGGAACAGGTGGATGTCGTATACTTGGATTTCCAGAAGGTGTTCAGTAAGGCGCCGCACAAGAGAGTTATAAATAAGGTATGGATGCGTGGAGTCGGAGGAAGTGTATTGGCATGGATAGTGGATTGGTTAATCAATAGAAGGCAGAGAGTTGGTATAAATGGGTGTTTCTCCGGTTGGCAGTCAGTGGTGAGTGGGGTGTCGCAGGGGTCGGTGCCGGGCCCGCAGCTGTTTACCATTTACATTGATGATTTGGAAGAGGGGGCTGAGTGTAGCGTAACAAAATTTGCTGATGACACTAAACTGTGCAGAAAAGCAAATTGTACAGAGGAGGTGGAGAGGCTGCAGAGAGGTATAGATAGGTTAAGTGAGTGGGCCAAGGTCTGGCAGATGGAATACAATGTTGGTAAATGCAAGATCATCCACTTTGGAAGGAATAATAGAATAGCAGATTATTATTTAAATGATGAAATATTTAAATAATATGTTGTTGTGCAGAGGGACTTGGGAGTACTTGTTCATGAATTGCAAAACGTTGGCTTGCAGGTACAACAGGTTATTAAGAGGCAAACAGAATGTTGCCCTTCATTGCTAGAGGGATTGTATTCAAGATCAGGAAGGTCATGCTGCAACTATACAGAGTACTGATGAGGCTGCACCTGGAGTACGGTGTGCAGTTCTGGTCTCCGTACTTGAGGAAGGATATACTGGCTTTGGAGGCAGTGCAGAGGAGGTTCACCAGGTTGATTCCAGGGATGAAGGGTTAACCTTTTAGGAGAGGTTGCGTTGCCTGGGACTATACTCTCCGGAATTCAGAAGAATGAGAGGGGATCTTATAGAACACTACAACATTTTGAAAGGGATAGGTAAGATAGAAGTAGGAAAGTTGTTTCCATTGGTAGGTGAGACTAGAATTAGGGGACATTGCCTTAAGATTCAGGGCAGACGATTTAGGACAGAGATGAGGAGAAATTGTTTTTGCCAGAGATTGGGAATCTGTGGAATTCTCTGCCCAGGGAAGCAGTTGAAGCTTCTTCACTAAATAGATTTAAGATACAGTTAGATAGATTTTTACGTAGTAGGGGAATTAAGGGTTATGAGGAAAAGGCAGGTAGATGGAGCCAAGTTTACAGACAGATCAGCCATGATCTCATGGAATGGCGGGGCAGGCTCGATGGGCCGGATGGCCGACTCCTGCTCCTATTTCTTATGCTCTTATGTCCTCATTGTCATGCCAACTGGATATATATAAAACCAAACGAAACAATGTTTCCCCACTGCACCCACAGCAAATATAAAAAAATCACCATAAATAAGTTAATAAAATATAATTCACAATGCATGTAAAGTGTGCAGTACAAGTCAACAGTAAACAGAACAGTAATCAGCTCACTGTCCTAGTGACGAGACCTTGGTGGTGGCAGGGTATTCATTAATTAGTGGGTCAAGGAGATTGTGGGATGGGTGGTAGGGTTCCTCAACAATGCTTCAAGCCCTGCATATACAATTCAGAACTATTTAGTAATAGGATCAATATACTACAAGGAGATCTTTCCCCTGTGTATTTATTGAGCAGTCTTTATGACTTCAAAAAGACTCCCCTTCCTCATATGAGGTTGCTCAGTATTTATTGTATCTTCCATTTACATTTGATTAGGATAAAGGACAGCAGCTAACTGGTTACTGAAATCTTGATCACAGTTTCAGATACTTGACAAATCAAGTTCAAGTTTAATTGTCATTCAACCATATGTGAATACCCAAGACTACAGCCAAACTATCAATGTAAATGGTGTTACCCTGGGGCCAAGATGCCAAACACAGTACCAACAGTCACGCACAACACAAGGCACATATAGTTCACTTAAGATAGCAGTAAACATATACAGTAGTCACATAAATAAAAAAAATGTCCAACTCCCTGAATCCATGAATGTCAGATTAGTCTGCAGTCACTCACAATACAGCTTGACTTGCGCTGAGTGAATACTGAAGGGCAGCACCAACATCAACCTGGATGCTGTACCACACCGCTCCCAGCACTGACTCTCCCAGATGGCTGCACTGGTATCATGAGGCAGCCTTTTCTGTTAAATAATAAGAAACCAGTTAAAGGCAGTTTCTTGCAGGATTATGTCTCACAGAAGATGACATTGAAGTTGCCTTCCCTTTGTGGTGATAAATCGCTGTCCTTCTCTGACCAGTTACTACATTGTCATGGCACCCTCAGGTAATACACTTAGGAGGGCCGCATGTCTGAGAACATAGCAAACCTCATCATTTTAAAAGCCACTTGCTCAATTCTTTATAACCTCTGAACTGCTGTCTTGTGCTACTCTACTTCCCTTAAATAAACTACCACCTACTCAAAACACTCTAATACACAGGCATTTAGCTGGCAGAATGCTGAAAAAGCTCATTGGAAAGTGCATGTGATTTGGAAGTTAAAGATATTTTATATCTGAAGTTGACTGAAATATAGCAAACATCTCTGGCTTTGGTCTAGTACATTATTGACATAGTGAAAGCGAGAGGATTTAGTGCTCCATGCAATAGGATTGAAGGAGTCTCTCAGATTCTTTCTACTTTATCATAGTTAATAGACAAATATGTTCTGGATATAGGAATTGAGTTAGTGACCTGAAATTGTTTATTTGATTGACGTAACCTTGGATTGAATATGTCTTCCATTCAACTTAATACATGAAACAATTAAATGACGTTAATTAAGTAGAATTTAAATGTTAAATTTCTCATTGTGAATTGAAAACTTGATTTTTACAGGACAGTATTGAGTTTAAGAGATGCACTTCATCCATCACCCCTTTGATTGGTAACCCATAATCACCCTGTCTAACACTAATATCAAATCAAAGTTCAAAGTACGTTTATCATCAAAGAATGTGTGCAGTGTACAACCCTGAAATTCATCTTCTCCACAGACAGTCACGAAACAAAGAAAACCGTGCAATCTGTTTAAATGAATACATCAACCCCCACCCCACATGCAAAAAAAAACAATTTGCACAAATGGCAACAAAAACATCAACAGCCCCATGCACAAAAGAAAAATCCAAAAAGGGCAAATAGCAACAAGAAAGGATGAGTGAAAATGCAAAATATAAAACCACAAAATTGAAAGAGAAATGCAAAATTAAAATCAGGATCACGAGAAAACCTCAAAACACTCTACCCTTCTGTTTACTGTTTATCACTTTGAATTACAGTATATTTTATCACCGTGTTTGCGGTATTATTTTGTTTATGTATTGTGGGTGCACCACAGTCTGGCGGAATGTAATTTCAGTCGATTGTGCAGTCAGATGACAATAAACTTGAACTCGAAATTTCTGTCCAAATTATCAATCATTCAGACTCAGTCACCTCAAGTACACATTAGTCTGTAAAATGGCATCTCTGCCAATATGTTCATTACCAGCATTGATCTGAAAATAAGACAGACAGTGATATGACTTAGTTCATGACAAAAACATGTCAAATTACAATACTTAGGGGTTACACTTACAGCTGAGAAATACTTTAACAATAAAACTATGTACTTATTTACTTTGAGGTACAGAGCATAACAGGCTCTTCCAGCCCAATAATCCACACCATCCAGCAACCCACCTAGCCTAATCACAGGGCAACTTATAAAAACAATTAATCTACTAATTGCTACGTATTTGGGCTGTTGGAAGGTGAACATACAAACTCCTTATCGACGATAAAACTCTGAACTCCAGAGCACTGTGAGCTGTAACAGTGCTGTGTTAACCACTATACTGTAGTAGCATTCTAACCTTACCATGCCACTGTATCTGGAACCACAAATCACTTTACACAATAAGAGTTCACTGAAAACTCTACTAATAAAAGATTCATTGTCCACTCTGCATTGGAATGTTATTCCAGGTTTACATTTTTGATCCCAGTGCAAAAACGGCTTAGTGTTTATCATCAGGAGAATATGGAAGGGTTCACTGCTCTTAAGACACAGTCTCTTTCTCCCTATTCTCTGAACAAATAAATGGTCCAAATGGAAAATGGGTTGGCAAAGACACATTCAACCGAGAAAAATGCCTTTTGACCCATTGAGTCTGTACTAACTAACAACCACACATTTCATATTAGCTTTGTTATTAAAATTTCCCAGCATTCTAGTTAAACTTCACCAGGTTATATCGCTCACATCCCTGCTGGACTCAACACTGACCATAAGATATAGGAGCAGAATTAGGCCCTATGCCCCACCAAATTTGCTCTGCCATTTCATCATGGCTGATCCAGTCTCTTGCCTTCTCCCCATATCCCTTCATGCCCTGACTTAACACGAATCTATCAAACTCTGCTTTAAGTATACCCAATAACTTGGCCTCCACAGCCACCTGTGACAACAAATTCTACAGGTACATCACTCTCTGGCTAAAGAACTTACTCCTCATCTCCATTCTAACAGGACATCCTTCTATTCTGAATCTGAGTGCTCTGGCCTTAGACTCCCCCACCATAGGAAACATCCTCTCCACATCCACACTATCAAGCCCTTTCAGCATTCAGTAGGTTTCAATGAGATCACCCCTCATTCTGCTGAATTCCCTGATTTGAGGCTCAAAGCCATCAAACACTCCTCATATGACAAGTCTTTCAATCCTGGAATCATTTCTGTGAACGTCCTTTGAACCCTCTCCAATGTCAGCACATACTTCATTAGATAAGGGGCCCAAAACTGCTCATGTAGAGTGGCTAATTATCCCACCAACTGGCACATGGTGGGAAATAGGAGGAAAAACTGTCACTCATGGAGGAAATTTATGCAGTCATAGAGAGAACAGAAATACAAAATTATGAGGGGAATAGATAGAGAAAATGCAAGCAGGCTTTCTCCACTGAGGTTGAGGGAAGTGGCAACTAGAGGTCATGGTTTAAGTGTGAAAAGTGAAATGTTAAAGGGGAAATTGAGAGGGAAACATCTTCACTCAGAGGGTGCTGAGAGTGTGGAGTGAGCTGCCAGTGGAAGTGGTGAATGTGGGGTCAATTTCAACGATTAAGAGAAATTTGGATATGTACATGAATGGGAGGGGATGGAGGGCTGCGGTTCAGTTGCAGGTCAACGAGGCAAGGCTGATTAATAGTTTGGCATGCATTAGTTGGGCTGTAGTGTTCTTTGACTTCTATGACTAGAAATAAAGTCACAAATTTGTATAGAACAGAAACTGGCACTTTTGTGCTCCATATCTATATTGTATATCAAGTTTCTACATAAAATACTCTCTCTTATCCTTACTTGATCTGTAGCCTTCCATATGATGGAAGTTCAAGGGATCATCTAAATGCTTCTTGAATGTTGTGAGAATGCTTAACTGCATCACTGACTCGGCATTGTGCTCCAGATTCCAACCATCTTCTGAGTGGTAGACATTTTCCTCAGATCTCCTCTACCCTAAACTCATGCCCTTTGGAGCTTGTTACCTTTACTGTGGGTGAAAATTCCATGTATATACCCTATCAAGCAAGCAAGTTTTATGCTGCAAGGCTGGGGAAGGGGCAGGGGCGGGGGTGTAGGCGAAGAGACTAACAGCACTATCTGTGATAGACTGAGATCAAGAAAAATGAATTCAAGATTCAAAATTGTTTGATGGCATTTCCAGTACACAAGTGTATGGGAGAACAAAATAATTGTTGTCCTGGATATGATGCAACACAACAATTACAAGAAAATAAAGAAAATAATAATAATAATAACACAATAAATGCATAAGATAGCTTATGTACATACACAGATTGTTGGCAGGTCCATAAAGTGATGTCAAGCATAGGAGTGTCTGAGAGTGACTGACAGGAAATGATAAAGTAGTGGTGGTGAGTGTGTGGAGGGGTGGATTAGTAGATGGAGGTGTTGATCAGCCTTACTACTTGGGGAAGTAACTGTTTTTGAGCCTGGTGGCCTGGTGTGGATGCTACGTAGCCTCCTCCCTGATGGGAGTGGGATAAACAGTCCATGAGCAGGGTGGGTGGGATCCTTCATGATGTTACTGGCCCTTTTCCAGCACCTTTCTGTACATATGGCAGAAATGGTTCTAGGACCACCTGAGAGAGGGCAATGAGGACTTGTCAATCACAGCTGATCTTTCTGAAGAAAATCAAAGTAGATCTTAATGGGAACAGATGAGAGGAAAATAGTGCTGGCTCTGAGAGATGCAAGACTTGCCATGCTTTCTCTTTCCTAAGACTTATCACATGTTTGTTCTCTAACTTCTCTGGTTCTAATGAAAAGTCAATTTCATAAGATATTAATTTTGTTTCATTCTCCATCGGTTCTGCCTAAGCTGTTTTAAAGCCTGCAATTATTATTTCTTTATTTTTATTTCATATTTCTTCAGCAGAATTAAAGGTTTATTTAAATGTCACAGTGATTTCACTGATTACTGATCTCTATTCACTAACAATGGTGACATCTCTTCAAAGCAGACATTACATTGACAGAAGAATGTTGCCAAAGCTGTTTCCTATGGTGGGAGATTGTTTATATTTAAGACAGAAGTTGATAGGTTCTTGATTAGTTGGAGCATGAAGGGATACAGGGAGAAGGCAGGAGATTGGGGCTGAGAACACAAATGGATCAACTATGATGAAATTGTGGAGCAGACTCAATGGGCCAAATGGTCTAATTCTGCACCTATATCTTATGGTCTTATAGATATCACTGCTTAATTAAGTTTGGCATACTACATGGTCACAATTGCGTGCTTGTACTTTGTTCTTTAAATAAAGTTTGTCGAAAGTAAAGTAGTGAACTTCAAAAGGAGAATATAATGAACCATTAATAACATAGGCATAAATCAGAATCAGAATCAGGTTTATTGTTGTTGTGTTAAGCCATCTGAATTTTTTTTGTTTTCCAGCAGCAGTACAGTACAAAGGCATACTTATTTATTATTTACTTACTTATTGAGATACAGCATGGAATAGCACCCCTTCCCACCCTTCAAGCTGCATCACCCATCAATTCCTCAATTTAATCCTAGCCTAATCACGGAACAATTTACAGTGACCAACCGGCGTATCTCTAGTCTGTGGGAGGAAACCCCACGCAGTCATGACAAGAATGTGCAAATTTCTTACAGGCAGCGGGATGAATTGAACCTGATCACCTGTACTGTAAAACACTGTGCTAGCCAGTACGCTACTGTGCTGCCCTTACTGCAAAGTACAAAAATGCTATAAATTACAAAATAAAATTACTCGTGCAAAGTAAAGGAGTGATGGGTTCATTGGTTCATGGACTGTTCAGAAATCTGATGACAGAGGGGAAGTAGCTGACTGAACCACTGATTGTGGGCCTACTGGCTCTTGTACCTCCTCTCTGATGGTTTACAGTCCTGAATACCGAGGGCTCTTAGTGATGGATGACGCCATCTTGAGGCATTGTTTCTTGAAGTTGTCCCCAGTGTTGTGAAGGGTTGTGCTCATGACTGAACTGGTTGGGTCTATAGCCCTCTGCAGCTCCTTGTGATCCTGTGATTGCAGCTTCCATACCAAACTGTGACATAACCAGTCAGAACATTCTCCAATGTACTCTTTTAGAAATTTGCTAGAGTCTTTGTTGACATAGCAAATCTCCTCAAACCCCTCTTGAAATACAGTACAGCCATTGACGTGCCTTCTTCATTTTTGTATCAACGAGTTGTGACCAGTTTATATTCCCTGTGATGATGACACCTTTGAACTGGAGCTACTCACCATTTCCACCACTGAACCCTCTGTAAGGACTGTTACCTGTTCTTCTGACTTCCTTTTTCAGAAGTCCACAATCAATTCCTTGGTCTTGGTGATGTTTAGTGTGTGCTTGTAGTTACAACACCACTTGACCAGCTGATCTATCTCACTCCTGTATGCCTCCTCAACACCACATGATGTTAACACAAATGGATTCTAGCCATGTTAATTTTTAAGGTCAAAGGTTTTGTTCCCTTATGCAACCAATAGTAATGAACTCTTTGCCAGAAATGCTATTTTGATTTATGGAATATAATCAATTCTGATTAAGTTATCAAATGGTTAGAATCAGAATCAGGTTTAAATCACTGACGTACCATATACCATGAAAAGTGTTGTTTTGTGGCAGTAGTACAGTGCAATACACAAGTAAAATAATAAAACCCTATAAATCACGTACAATAAGTATACAATAAATATATACAAATAAGGAGTGTAAAAGGAGAGATAGTGCTCATCCGTCCACTGTCCATTCAGTAACCTGATGGTTGAGAAGAAGAAGCTGTTTCTCCAATGTTGGGTGTGTGTCTTCAGGGTCCTGTGCCTCCTCCTTGATGGTCGCTGTCACGGTGATCCTCAGGACTGGACCCAAGTGCAAAAGAACGGCAGACTCTCTCTGTCACAGCGAGCGCTCTCTGGACTGGACCCGAATGCAGAAGAAAGGCAGACTGTCACACTGAGCGCTGGCAGGACTGGACCCAAGTATGGAGGAGTGGCAGACTATCACGGCGAGCGCTCTCTGGACTGGACCCAGATGTGGAGGGATGGAAGACTACCACGGTGAGTGCTCTCAAAACTGCACCTCAGTATGGAACAATGGCAGACTCTCTATGAAGAGACGGAAACAAAAGGTTAGGCATAGGAATACGAACAGAGCCTCGGAGGCATGAGTGACACAGCTATACAAATCATTCTGCAACACACACTAAAACTCCATTTACAGAGCACAACAAGTCCCCTTTAAATAATCACAGAAAGTGCTACAACTCACTTGACAGGGTTAAGCAGAAAGCATTTGGGCCTAACATTGCTAACAATTAGAAAAGGTAGGTGGTCAAGAAATCCAGAGTCCAACACTCTACAGCAAACTGAAGAGGCTCCCAGGGCTCATGACTGTACCTTCCTCCCTGAGGCCAGTACTTGAAAACCCAGGAAACCTTGGGGAACTAGAGAACTGGAAAAACCTGGAACAGACCTGATGCTCTCATGACAGGACTGAAAAGTCCCCAGCAGACCTGAATCTCCACGCCCCCCCCCCCCCATGAGATGGCGATACAACCAGTTACTGTACAATGCTCTTCATGGTGCATCAGTAGAAATTTGCTAAAGATCTTTGGTGACATTCCAAGTCTCCTCAAACTCTTAATGCCATTGGGCTTTCTTTGTAATCGCATCAATATGTTGGTCCTAGGATTCATCTGCAGAGATGCTGACACCCATAAACTTGAAACTGCTCACCTTTTCCACTTCTGATCCGTTGATGAGGACGGGTGTATGTTCCCTTGGCTTCTGTTTCCTGAAGTCCACAATCAATTCCTTGGTCTTATTGACATTGAGTACAAGGTTGTTGATGTAACACCACCCAACTAGATAATTTATCTCACTCCAGTGAGGAGGAGATTTTATTTCTGAACTGTGCTGATGGTCTCCTGGGGAGAAAGTCAAGGATCCAATTGCAGAGGGAGATGCAGAGGCCCAGGATTTAGAGCTTGCCGATTAGAACTGAGGGTATGCCTATGCTGAATGCTGATCTGCAGCTTGATATTGGTATTGTTATTGTTCGGGTGATGTAAGGTCAAGTGGAGAGCCAATGAGATTGCATCCTCTGTAGACATATTATAGCAATAGGCAAAATGCAGTGGGTCCAGATCCTTGATTAGACAAAAGTTAATTCTAGCCATGACCAATCTCTCAAAGCACTTCATCGCAGAAGATGTGAGTGCGGCTGAGCAATATTTGTTGAGGCAGCTTACCCCTCTCTTTTTGGACACTGGCATAATGTGAGGCAGGTAGGATTTTTCCTCCTGCTGCAGTGAGGGACTGAAGATGTCCTTGAACATTCCAGCCAGTTGGTTGGGCTAGGTTTTTAGTTCCTTACCTGATACACTATCAGGGCCTGACACCTTCTGAGAGTTCACTCTCTTGAAAGATGTTCTGATGTCTCAAACCTGCTCTCATGGTCTGAAACATCCACCTGTCAAATGTCATCCATTTTATCTGCCTAGGGAGTTTTCCACCATCATCCATTGACATGGGGTCATACAACACAGAAACAGGTCCTTTGACCCATCGCACCCACGCCAACCTTTTTGCCCATCTATACAAATCCCATTTGTCTATAGTAGGAATTCATCGTCTATGCCTTGTCTATATGTGTGTCTGTGTAAATGTCTCTTAAATGTAGTCTGTGTATCTAATTCTAACAATTCCTCTGGCACTATGTTCAGATATTAAGCACTCTCTGTGTGAAAAAGCTTGCCCCTTGCGTCCCTTTAAAACTTCTTCCCCAAACCTTCAACCTATTTCTTTTTGTTTTTGATAATCCCGACCAAGATCTGGCCTTCCTGCCTCTCATCACCCTCATATACTTCTCAGCAGCACACACAAAATGCTGGAGGAACTCAGCAGGTCAGGCAGCATCTTATGGATTGTTGGCATTCATCAGGACTGAGAAGGAAGGGGGAAGATGCCAGAATAAAAAGGTGAGGGGAGGGGAAGAAGGCTAGCTAGAGGTGAATCTAGATGGGTGGGGAAGTTAAAGGGCTGGAGAGAAAGGAATCTGATAGGAGAGGAGAGAGGACCATTGGAGAAATGGAACAGGAGAAGACACCGAGGAGAAACGATAGGCAGATGAGAAGAGGTAAGAGGGAAATAGAGGAAGGGTGGGGAGAATTAGTTTACCGAACAAAGAAATCAATATTCATGCAATTAGATGTATATGTTTCTATCAGGTCACCACTAACAGTCCTTTGAACCAGGGAGTACAAGCCAAGCCTATCCAATTTTTCATGATAACTAAAGTGCTCTGGCCCAGTCAGCATCCTGCTGAATTTCCTCTGTTTTCTCTCAAATGCACTTGCTTCCTTCCCATTGTGTTCTGACTGCAACTAAAACCAATACTTTAATTCCAACCCAAATGAAAACAGGAGTACAAGTCCCATCACAGTAAGCAGAAAATTTCAATATTATGAATTACATAAATCCAAAAATAAAAGGCTTGTATCAGCAATGTTGTTCACAACACCGCCAGATTGTTGTACAATCTCAACTGGGTCACCCATACCGTTCAGAGAAAGAAATTTGTTGTGCTTAGCCAATCTGATCTATATGTGACTCATTTTAATAATGTGAGTCACTCTGAACTTATGGGTGTCAGACTGGAGATACATTTCTACCAAAGGAAGTGTAAGGCACTGTTTTCCTTCACTAACCTGCAGGCTACCCTCGGGCAAGGTGTAGCACACGCTTAGCCCCCCAACTCTAATCAGGATCACGTGAAGCCACGGGAGCAGGTGGTGGATGGTCGTACGAGCAGCTGGTGCATATCACAAGTCCTAGGCAGTGCAACCACTGACACTAGACAGATAATCCCTGAAGAGTATTGATAAAGACTGGGGTCACCTGTCTTGTAAGGACACTCCGGAAGAAAGCAATGGCAAATTACTTCTGCAGGAAAATTTGCCAAGAAAAACCTTGGTCATTGAAATACCATAATCATCCACGTCATATGACACGGCACATAATGATGGTGATGACTCTTAACTGCTCTATGAAGGACCAAAAGGTCCTCAGCGTGTGGGTTCTTTGGAGCAGGGAATAACTGTCAGCGACGTTTACATCCTTCATGCAAGAACATTTCAAATCTAGTCACACAGATCAATGCACATTCTGTTTAATGGCATTTTACTCTTGAACAAATCATGAACTCTCTCATGTATTACAGATTATACAAATTAGTATCTTTCCTATTATGCAAGTACACATTGTCACCATCATTGTTTAATTGCTTTCAAAATGATCTGTAAGTGTTGACTTTGCCTGTCTTAGATAAGTTGAACCAAACAAAATGTAGCCAATGCAGCTGAATGTCTGACCTTTTTATCAGTTGTACTCTGATTCGTGGAGTCCTCATCAATTGCCAAGTAGCTGACCTTCCCCCTGCCTACTTCAAAGTTTAAAGTACATTTATTGTCAAGGTGTATATACCATATACAAACTACAGGCAGCCACAAAACAAAAAACACAATAGAATCCACGAAAATACACACACAACCAAAACTGAAAAACATCCAATGTGCAAAAGGGGACAGATTGTGCAAATAATACATAAAATATGAGCTGCAGAGTCCCTGAAAGTGAGTCCACAGCTGTTGATTCTGTTCCGCGCTGGGGTGAGTGAAGCCTGTCTAGGAGCCCAATAACTGGAGGGCAACAACAGCTCCCAAACCTGGTGGCGTGGGACTTCAGACTTCTGCAGTCGCCACCCAGCAGGTTCCACACGAGGAGCTGAATCTGTTTGTGTATGAGTGGACAGACAACCATTTTCCCACTGCTTTAGGCTTCACTGAAGATTACTCAAAAACAGAAGGTCTGTGACTCAGGAAAGAAAAACGTTTTCTGGCAGACATTTTGCCATGACAATATGTGACAAAGACTCTGTTCCTACCTGGAGGATGGTAGGAGGCTGGAATGTGGAAAACCTTTTAAGACCAGTTCAAAGAATCTCCAAAGCTGCCTCAACTTAATGGTATTTCATCCAGACGAGGTTCACAAGAATGTTTCCAGGAAGGAAAGGGTTAACCTATGAGGAGCTTTAGATTGCTCTGGGCCCGCACTCATTGGAATTTAGAAGAATGAGGTGTGTTCTCATTGAAATCTATTGAGTATTGAAAAGCCTAGGTAGAGTGGATGTGGAGAGGACGTTTCCTATATTGGGGAAATGTAGGACCAGAAAGCACAGCCTCTGAATGGAGGGATGAGGAGAAATTCCTTTGGCCAGAAGATGGTGAATCTAAGGAATTCATTGCTACAGTTGGCTGTGGAGACTGTCATTGGGTATATTTAAAGCAGAGGTTGATAGATTCATGTTTAGTCAGGGTGTCAAAGGTTGCTGGGAGAAGGTAGGAGAATAGGATTAAGAGGGATAATAATTCAGCTATGATGAGATGGCAGAGCAAGCTCAATGGGCCAAATAACCAAATTCAGCTACTATGTCTTTTCGTCTTGTGGTCTGAGACTACTGTGATGTAAGGGACTCAGTGTGAAATGTTTTCTCTCAAAACACCACTATATTTTATTGAATTGGAAATGCTGATATTTTTGTACTTTATTAAATTAGTGCTATCTCTTGAAGGCCATGCAATAAATCCTCACCAATAGTTGGACTGATTTTGCAATGCTGTGATCAGACACTGTATGAAACAATACCAGGGCACCAAAGATCTATTGCAGTGTTTCTGCTTACAATATCTTCCATTGTAAAGGTTTCTTACTGTTCTTGACATTCTAATTCAGTAAATTCCTATGCAACAATTTTACAATCCTTCATCATGTTAAATGAGATTGTTTTAATCACATAAATGTTCATTTACACTGAATGGCCAGTTTATCATGTACTCTGAATTATAGGAAAGATGTCAATAAAATTGAGAAAGTACAGAGGAGATTTACTGGAATGTTGCCTGGGTTTCGTCTCCTAAGTTAAAGAGAAAGGTTGAACAAGTTAGGTTTTTATTCTTTGGAGTGTAGAAGGTTGAGAGGGGACTTGATAGAGGTATTTAAAATTATGAGGGGGATAGATAGAGTTGATGTGGATAGGCTTTTTCCATTGAGAGAGGGGAAGATTCAAACAAGAGGACATGAGTTGAGAGTTAAAGGGCAAAAGTTTAGGGGTAACATGAGGGGGAACTTCTTTACTCAGAGAGTGGTAGCTGTGTGGAACGAGCTTCCAGCAGAAGTGGTTGAGGTAGGTTCGATGTTGTCATTTAAAGTTAAATTGGGTAGATATATGGACAGGAAAGGAATGGAGGGTTATGGGCTGAGTGCAGTTCGGTGGGACTAGGTGAGAGTAAGAGTTCGGCACGGACTAGAAGGGCCAAGATGGCCTGTTTCCGTGCTGTAATTGTTATATGGTTATTATATATGGTTATCTGTATATCTGCTCATTAATGCAAATATTTAATTACCCAATTGTGTGGCAGCAACCCTGTGCATAAAAGCATGCAGACATGTTCGAGAGGTACAGTTGTAGTTCAGATCATACATCAGAAAGGGAAAGAACAGATGATCTAAGTGACTCTGACCCTTGAATGATTATTGGTGCTGGATGGGGTGTTTAGAGTATCTCAGAAACTGCTGGTCTCCTGGGATTTTCACTCAGGAGTCTCTACAGTTTACAGAGAATGGTGTAAAAAACAAAAACACATCCAGTGAGCAGCGTTCTGTGATGAAACTGCCTTATTAATGAGAGAGTTCAGAGAGGATTAATCAGACTGGTTCAAGCTGACAGGAAGGCGACAGTAACTCAAGTAACCATGTCTGTATGTTTTAATGCACAGAGTTGCTGCCACACAATTGACTAATTAAATACTTGCATTAATGAGAAAATATACAGATTTTATGCATGAAAAATATACAGAAAATATACATGATAAACTGGCCATTCAGTATATGCAACCTTGATGTGGATGGACTACAACAGCAGAAAACCATGACCATACACTCAATGGCCACTTTATTAGGTACAAGTGGTATTTTATATCATTCTTATCGTATGACGGGTGATTGATGGCTCTGGGCCTTTACTCACTGGAATTTAGAACAATGAGGGGGATCTCATTAAAACTTATCAAATGTTGAAAGGCTGAAGTAGAGTGGATGTGGAGAGGATGTTTCCTACGGTGGGGAACCTAGGATGAGTGGACGCAGCTTCAGGATAGAGGGACATCCATTTAGAAAGAAGACGAGGAGGGATTTGTTTAGCCAGAGAGTGGTGAATCTGTGGAACTCATTGCCACAGGCAGTTGTGGAGTACAGGTCATTGGGTGCATTTAAGGTGGAGATTGATAGGTTCCTGATTAGTCAGGGCTTCACAGGTTACGGGGAGTATACAGCAAAGGGAGATGAATCACTCCTGATGCAGGGTCTCGGCCTGAAACTTCGACTATACTCTTTGCCTGTCCTGCTGAGTTGCTCCAGCAATTTGAGGGTGCTGCTTGGATTTCCAGCAACTGCAGATTTTTTCTTGTCAGACATGATGAAATAGCTGAGCAAATTCAAGGGGCCAAATGGTCTAATTTTACTCCGATGTTTTATGGTCTTATAGTCTATTGTAAAGTCGCCACTAAGTGTACGAAGGGAACCTGGCATGTGTTATATTTCTAAGGGAAGTCTTACATTTGATCAATTTCTGAACAGAGACAGAAGACTACATTTCTTTAGTAATAACAATTCTTCCCTGAATTACAGCTAATTTTGAAATATAAATGTCTTCCAATATTGCCATGGGCATGTTTTCAGACAATTTGAGATTGAAGCATTGACTAAAATGTTCCATTTGTTCCACAAAGTGTATTTGCAAATTGATTGTTTAGTACTTGATGTTTTCATTTGTCTGATAAAGGGCTTCAATAAAATTGGGCTATATTCCTTAAAACTAATATGAAACAAGATTCACACACAAAAAGCTGGTGGAATGCAGCAGGCCAAACAGCATCCATAGGAAGAAGCACAGTCCAAGTTTTGGGCCGAGACCTTTCGACAGGACTAACTGAAAGAAGAGATAGTAAGAGATTTGAAAGTAGGAGGGGGAGAGGAAGATCCAAAATAATAGGAAAAGACAGGAGGGGGAGGGATGGAGCTAAGAGCTGGAAAGTTGATTGGCAAAAGAGGTACGAGGCTGGAGAAGGGAGAGGATCATGGGACGGGAGGCCTAGGGGGAAAGAAAGGGGGAGGGGAGCCAGAGGAAGATGGAGAGCAGGTAAGGAGTTATTGTGAGAGGCACGGAGAGAGAAAAAAGAGGGAGAAAATAAATAAATAAGGGATGGAGTAAGAAGGGGAGGAGGGGCATTAACGGAAGTTAGAGAAGTCAAAGTTCATGCCGTCAGGTTGGAGGCTACCCAGACGGAATACATTGACCTCTCTAACTTCCATTAATGTCCCTCCTCCCCTTCTTACCCCATCGCTTGCTTATTTATTTATTTATTTATTCATTCAGGACTAACTGAAAGAAGACATAGTAAGAGATTTGAAAGTGAGAGGGGGAGGGGGAGATCCAAAATGATAGGAGAAGACAGGAGGGGGAGGGATAGAGCTAAGAGCTGAAAAGTTGATTGGCAAAAGGGATAGAAGGCAGGAGAAGGGAGAAGATCATGGGACGGGAGGCCTAGGAGGAAAGAAAGGGGGAGGGGAGCCCAGAGGAAGAGGGAGAGCAGGCAAGGAGTTTTTTTTCTCTCTGTCCCTCTCACAATAACTCCTTGCCTGCTCTCCCTCTTCCTCTGGGCTCCCCTCTCCCTTTCTTTCCTCCTAGGCCTCCCGTCCCATGATCTTCTCCCTTCTATCTCTTTTGCCAATCAACTTTTCAGCTCTTAGCTCTATCCCTCCCCCTCCTGTCTTCTCCTATCATTTTGGATCTCCCCCTCCCCCTCCCACTTTCAAATCTCTTACTATATCTTCTTTCAGTTAGTCCTGACGAAGGGTCTCAGCCAGAAATGTCGCCTGTGCTTCTTCCTGTGGATGCTGTCTGGCCTGCTGCGTTCCACCAGCTTTTTGTGTGTATTGCTTGAATTTCCAGCATCTGCAGATTTCCTCGTGTTTGCGTTTTTAAATGAAACAAGATTGCCTTTTTCACCTTTTACTTAAGGATAGCTGATATTTTAAGTGTAGCCAAAATATGGTAGCTTGTTTAATGCTACAATTACTTCTGGTATTGCATTCATGTAAGCCTATGATTAGAAAGAACCAATAAGCTGTTTTTTGTTACTCTATACTTACATCAAATTTATTTTTTACTGATTTTATAGGCCGGTGACCAATAGTTAATGATTTTAGCTGAATTAACTTTCCACTAGAGCCAGCAGCATTTTAGTCGTAGGGTCATAGAACTCTACAGAGCAGAAACAGTCCCTTTTGCCCATTTAGTGAGTGATAAACTATTAATCTGTCTGCTTGCATCAACCTGCACCTGGACCATACCCATCCATGTACCTATCCAAAGTTCTCTTAAATGTTGAAACTGAACCTGCCGCTGGTAGCTTGTGCCACAGTCTCACCTCCCTCTGAGTGCAGAAGTTTGCCCTTATATTCTCCTTAAATATCTCACCTTTCACCCAAAGCTTAGTCTCACCTAATCTCAAAGGAAAAAGCTTGCTTGCATGTACCTCATCTATACTCCTCACTGGGCGGTGGGATGGAGATATGTCTCTACCAAAGAGGTGTGAGGCTCTAGGCTGCAGGTCATCCTTGGGCAAGGTGTAGCACCTGCTTAGCACACCCCTGCCCCAACCAGGTTTACGAGAAGCCATGGGAGCAGGTGGTGGATGGTCGTATGAGCAGCCAGTGCACATCACAAGTCCTGGTTATGTGACCATTGACTCTAGGCAGTCAATCTCTGAAGAGTATTGATAATAGCTGGAGCTACCCATCTTGTAAAGACACAGCCCAGAAGAAGGCAATGGAAAACCACCTCTGTAGAAAAAATTGCCAAGAACAATCATGGTTCTGGAAAGACCATGATCGCCTAAGTCATGCAACATGGTACATAATGAACTAATAAAACCTTTTATGATTTTTTTTCAACATTATGTGCCACGATGTATGACTCGGTCGATCATGGCCCGTGACCATGATTGTTCTCGGCAACTTTTTTCTACAGAAGTGGTTTGCCATTGCTTTCTTCTAGACCACTGTACTTTTCTATACCACTAGCAAATCTCCCCTCATTCTTCAACACTCCAGGGAATAAAATCCTCACCATTCCCTGCAACTCATGTTACTTATTGTGTTTCATCCAGAACTTTTCACTCCCCTGTGTATAAACAAAATGGTGAGGTTTTAATTGTCAGACTCTGGTGTAGATCAGTTTTTGAAGGTGTGCCTTGCACACTGCTGTCATCAGTCGGTATGGAGACTGGTTATGTGCTCTCCCACATGCATCACCATGTCTAGCCTGGAATGTGCTGAATTAGAGAATGCCATATTGTCAGGAATATGCCAAGTTTGCAACACTCATGGTGACCTGGTGATTAGTCTTGCTTCCTCATACCTCCAGAGATTCCAGGTTCAATCTTGACTTTGATTCAAGAGTCAGGAATCTACATTGTTTAATGTCATTTCCAGTACTCAAGTGTAAAGCAGAACAAAATAATTGTTACTCTGGATCCGATGCGGCAGAAAAAAGAGACAATAAGATAAACAGCACAAGAATATAACAATATAACAATAAAAATAAATATATAAGATAACATACATTTATAGATCGATTGTATGTCCAAAAAAGTGGCGGAGTTTCTCATCTCTTTCTGTGCATTCATTTTCAGTCTCAGTGAGTCCATTTTATTTTCTTGTGAGCGGACGTTGGCGTGGAAAAGTGACGGCACCAGCAGTCTTTTTGGGTTAACTCTCGGCCTAGCAGGAATGCCATGTGTGTAGATCTTACATATTTTCCCCTGGCCACTGTTGATCCCTTCCACATCCCAAAGATGTACTCTTATTTTAAATTAATTGGTTGGTTTTCTGTCATATCCAACAATGCCAAGAGACCTGTGCCAGGAATTTTTTAAAGCAGAAAAGCACTAGGACAGTTCCACTCTCAACCTCAAAAGTCCATGTCCAGTAGTCGGCAAGAACTGAGGCCTTCCTTGCTTGCAGTAGATGACCATGACTTTTTCTGTGCCTTGTCATGCCCTTTGCTCTCTACAAAGTATTGCAGAGCCGTCTTCCTGGCTGTTGGATCTCATTGTTAATCTCATCCACCAGGTTAGCCTGGGCTGACTTCACATACTAGGACAGGCTTGTCACTATCTCAACCCAGGTACGAGGCCCACCGGCTGCCGTCACCTGGGTTTAGGCTACCTGGCAAAGCAGCGTATCAAGGTCTGGCGGCTGTGGCATGCAAGCACCTACTTGGAGCCACAGGTGAGATCTGAGTGTTCTGTGGGGTCCAATTGTGAGTGAGCTGCCCCAGACTGGACACAAAACCCATTTCATCAGAAGTGCCCTGGACACCCCATACACCTCGAAGGGGAGTACTGGAGGGAATAATATCATGTTTTGTAACTTTAAAACATAAAACCAATTCAAAGTAAAGCACGGGAATCCATAATGCAGGTCTAACTTTGAGCTTACGTCAAGCAAGGCACACATGGTAGCATGATTGACCTATGCAATTGAAATATTTATGAGATAACCTCAGATTAATTATTTAAATGAATAAGAAGCTTAATAAAACAATACATGCAGGATTAATCAAATATTATCAAAATATTAATACCCAACAAATAGCTTTGAGGTGAGAGGGGAGAAATTGAGTAAGATCCTGACTAGCAAGAATTTTATCCAGACATTGCTCAGTACATATGCAAGGGTTCCCAGCACTTTTTAATATCAAGGACCCCCCTACCATTAACCGACAAGTCTGTGGAATCCAGGTTAGGAACTGCTGACATAGAATGAGCTGCCAGTGGAAGTGGTTGAAGCAAGCAAACTAAAGGCTATGTGGACAAGTATAAGAATAGCAAAGGTTCAGAGGGATGGAAATGATTTGGAAAATGTGTGTCAGGTGGTCGATGATTGGCTTGAGTTGTTGTCCGATCCTGGCAATTCATTCACAAACGTTTTGTCACCATATGAGATGTACGCAGGATAACTCAACCCAATGTTCAGAGGGAAATCGGCCAAATGCAAGCAAATGGAATCAGCTCAAATGGGAATCTTGGATGGAGTGAAACAGATGAGCCATAGGGCTTGTTGCTGTTCTGTAGTATCCCAAAGAGTCACTTAGTAATGCAACACAAAAACCGGCCCTTCGGCCCAAATGCTCCATACCGTCCACAGCATCCTTCATGCCAGTTCCAGTTGCCCATGTTTGGCCCATAACCTTCCAAGCTTCTCTCCTACATGTACTTAAATGTTGCAAATATCCCCACTTAGACCACTTTTCCTGTCAGCTCCCTGTGGGTACTTACTACCCCTGTGTAAAGTAGTTACAGTGCGCATAAAAAGGATTCACCCCTTGGTTGTTTTCTTGTTTTATTGTTTTACAACATTGAATCACAGTGAATTCATTTTGACTTTTTTGACACTGATCAACAGAAAAAGACTCTTTTGTGTCAAGATCTCTACTAAGTGATCTAAATTAGTTATGAATATACAACATAAATTAATTGATTGCATAAGGATTCACTCCCTTCAACATGGGGGCTCACGGGAATGTATTGGCTTCCTTCCTGTTTACCCTGTTTCCCTCGGATTTTAGATACAACACTGATTTAGATGTCAACTGCAGAAATTCTCTGATGATTCAGTAATAGCTGGGTGTATAAAGGGAGGATGAGAGGATGAATACAGGGCCCTGGTGGGAAACTTTGTCAAATGGTGCAAGCTGAATCACCTGCAGCTCAACATCAGTAAGACAAAGGAGATAGTGATGGACTTTAGGAAGACTAAGCCTACATTGCACCCTGTTACGATTGATGGTGAGGACATGGATGTGGTGAGAATCTACAAATACCTGGGGGTGCAACTGGATGACAGACTTGAGTGGAGCATCAATGCAGAGACTGTGTAAGAAGAGCCAGAGAAGCCTCTACTTCCTGAGGAGACTGAGGCCCTTTGGAGTATGCAGGCCTCTCCTTCACATGTTCTACCAGTCTGTTGTCTCCAGTACAATCTTCCATGCAGTAGTGTGCTGGGGCAATGGCATTAACATCGGTGATGCCAACAGGCTCAATAAACTGATTAGAAAGCCTGGCTCTGTTATAGGAGTCAACTGGACACACTGGAGGCTGTGATGGAACAAAGGATCTTACGGAAAATCCTGGAAATACTGGACAATGTTTCACAACTTCAGCAAGCCACATTGGCTGAGCAAAGGAGTACTTTCAGTAATAGATCAAGACAAACTGTACTGCGCCAAAGAGTGCTTTATGAGGACATTGTTACCCTCAGCCATTAGGCTCTATAATGAGTCAACCCAAAGCTGAGGAAATGATAACCTCCTCCTCTTAGAATGTTTGTGGTAACTTATTTTTTTATTCTTTCTACCTCTCTTCTAATATTTATGTCTGTGCACTTTGAATGCTACTGTAACACTGTAATTTCCTTTGGGATCAATAAAGTATCTATCCATCTATCTTTAATGTGATACATCAAGTTATCACTGGTGTAACCAATTGGTTTTAGAAGTTACATAATTAGTTAAACAGAGATCACCTGTGTACAGCCAAGGTGTTTCAAATGATTATAGTAAAAATACACCTGTATCTGGAAGGTCCAACTGCTTGTGAGTCAGTATCCTGGTAAAAACTACACCATGAAGACAAAAGAACATTCCAAACAATTCAGTAAAAAAGGTTATTGTAAAGCACAAGTCAGAAGATGGATGCATGAAAATTCCTGAGTCACACAATAGCCCTTGGAGTACAGTCAAGTCAATCACCAAGAAATGGAAAGAATATGACAAAATGGTAAATCTTCCTAGAGCAGTCATCCTCAAAAACAGAGTGACCATGCAAGAAGGGTAGTGAGGGAGGCCCCCAAGAGACTTATGACAACTCTGGATGAGTTACAAGCTTCAGTGGCTAAGATGGAGAGACTGTGCAGACAACAACTGTTGGGTGCTTCACCAGATGCTGCTTTATGGGAAAATGGCAAAGAGAAAGCCACTGTTGATAAAAACCAAGAGGTAATATAGAAACATAGAAAACCTAAGCACAATAAAGGCCCTTCGACCCACAATGCTGTGCCAAACATGTACTTACTTTAGAAATTAGCTAGGGTTACCCATAGCCCTCTATTTTTCTAAGCTCCATGTACCTATCCAAGAGTCTCTTAAAAGACCCTATCTCATCCGCCTCCACCACCACTGCCGATGGCCCATTCCACGCACTCACCACCCTCTGAGTAAAAAACTTACTCCTGACATCTCCACTGTACATACTTTCAAGCACCTTAAAACTGTGCCCTCTCATATTAGCCATTTCAGCCCTGGGAAAAAGCCTCTGACTATCCACACGTCAATGCCTCTCGTCATCTTATACACCTCTATCAGTTCATCTCATATCCTCCGTCGCTCCAAGGAGAAAAGGCCAAGTTCACTCATGCTATTCTCATAATGTATGCTCCCCAATCCAGGCAACATCCTTGTAAATCTCCTATACACCTTTTGTATAGTTTTCACATCCTTCTGGTGAGGTGACCAGAACTGAGCACAGTACTCTAAGTGGGGTCTGGCCAAGGTCCTATATAGCTGTAACATTGCCTCTTGGCTCTTGAACTCAATCTCATGGTTGATGAAGGCCAATACACTGTATGCCTTCTTAACCATAGAATCAACCTGCGCAGCAGCTTTGAGTGTCCTATGGACTTGGACCCCAAGATTCCTCTGATCCTCCACACTCCCAAGAGTCTTGCCATTAATACTATATTCTGCCATCATATTTGATCTACCAAAATGAACCACCTCACACTTATCTGGGTTGAACTCATCTGCCACTTCTCAGCCCAGTTTTATATCTTTTCGATGTCCCACTGTAACCTCTGACAGCCCTCCACACTATCCACAACACCCCTGACCTAGAATTTGTGACTGGATTTGAAAAGGGCTGTTCTCTCATGATCCCCATGCAATCTGACAGAGCTTGAGCAGTTTTGTAAAGAAGAAAGGGGATAATTGCAGTGTCCAGATACGCAAAGCTCAAAACTCACAAAGATGTACAAAGGCTGTTGAAAATCTAGTCAGGAAGAAAAGAAGAGCTTACAAAAAATTCAGAAGGCTAAGTACTGATAGAGAACCAGAAGATTATAAGGCTGGCAGGAAGGAGCTCAAGAAAGAAATTAGGAGAGCCAGAAGGGGCCATGAGAAGGCCTTAGTGAACAGCATTAAGGAAAACTCCAAGGCATTCTACAAGTATGTTAAGAGCAAGAGGATAAGATGTGAGAGAATAGGACCAATCAAGTTTGACAGTGGAAAAATGTATATGGAACTGGAGGAGATAGCAGAGGTACTTAATGAGTACTTTGCTTCAGTATTCACTACGGAAGAGGATCTTGCCTTTTGTCAGGATGACTTACAGTGGACTGAAAAGCTTGAGCATGAAAATATTAAGAAAGAGGATGTGCTGGAGCTTTTGGAAAACATCAAGTTGGATAAGTCACCGGAACCGGACGAGATGTACCCCAGGCTACTGTGGGAGGCAAGGGAAGAGATTGCTGAGCCTCTGGTGATGATCTTTACATCACCAATGGGGACAGGAGAGGTTGTGGTAGATTGGAGGGTTGTGGATGTTGTTCTATTATTCAAGAAAGGGAGTAGAGATAGCCCAGGAATTTATAGCCCAGTGAGTCTTACTTCAGTGGTTGGTAAATTGATGGAGAAGATCTTGAGAGGCAGGATTTATGAACATTTGGAGAGGCACAATATGTTTAGGAGTAGTCAGCATGGCTTTGTAAAAGGCAGGTCATGCCTTACGAGCCTGACTGATTTTGTTGAGGATGTGACTAAACACATTGATGATAGTAGAGCAGTAGATGTAATATATATGGATTTCAGCAAGGCATTTGACAAGGTACCCCATGCAATGCTTATTGAGAAAGTAAGGAGGCATGGGATCCATGGAGACCCTGCTTTGTGGATCCAGAACTGGCTTGCCCACAGAAGGCAAAGAGTGGTTTAGATGGGTCATATTCTGCATGGAGGTCGGTCACCAGTGGTGTGCCTCAGGGATCTGTTCTGGGACTCCTACTCCTTGTGATTTTTATAAATGACCTGGATGAAGAAGTGGAGGGGTGGGTTAGTAAATTTGATGATGACACAAAGGTTGGGGGCGTTGTGGATAGTGTGGAGGGCTGTCAGAGGTTACAGTGGGACATTGATAGGATGCAAAACTGGGCTGAGAAGTGGCAGATGGAGTTCAACCCAGATAAGTGTGAGGTAGTTCATTTTGGTAGGACAGCTAGGCTGTCGGAAGCAGGTCATTGGGTGACAGTCAGAGGGGGGAAAGCGAAGGTGAACAGACAAGTAATGCAGAGCACCCCTGTAGCCATTCCCCTGAATAATAAATTTACTATTCTGGATACTGTTGACGGGGACGACCGACCAGGTGTGAGCCACGGTGGCAGGGCCTCCGGCACTGAGTCTGACCCAGTGTGCAGAAGCGAGGGACGGAGAAGAGGAGAGCTGTTGTCATTGGAGACTCTATAGTCAGGGTAGCAGACAGGAAATTTTGTGGACATGAGAAGGACACCCGCATGGTTTGTTGCCTCCCGGGTGCCAGGGTCCAGGATGTCTCTGACCGGGTGCACTACATCCTGGTACGAGAGGGAAAGCAACCAGAAGTCGTGATACATGTTGGGACCAACGACATAGGCAGAAAGAGGGATGAGGTCCTGAAGTGTGAGTTTCGGGAACTAGGCAGAAGGCTGAAGAACAGGACCTCAAGGGTGGAGTTCTCAGTATTGTTGCCAGTACTATGCGACAATGATGGTAAGAATTGGAGGAGGTGGTAGTTGAATGCGTGGCTGACGTTTGGTGCAGGGAGCAGGGTTTTAGATTTTTGGATCATTGAGATCTCTTCTGGGGAAGGTGGGACCTGTACAGATTGGATGTGTTGCACCTGAACTCGAGGGGGAGCAATATCCTTGCAGGTAGGTTTGCTAGCATGATTTGGGAGGGTTTAAACTAATTTGCAAGAGGGATGGGATCCACAGCGATAGAGCAGTGAAAGAAGTGCATGGAGTAAAGCCAGATCTAACATATAGAGAGGCTTTGAGGAAAGAGAAGCAGAATAAATGGAGTAACGACAGTAAGGTAGAAGGGCTAAAGTGCATGTACCTCGATGCAAAAAGCATCAGGAACAAAGGTGATGAACTGAGAGCTTGGATACATACATGTATCCGGGTGGATACATGTATGGATACATGTATGGATCCATCTCTGATACACACTGCATCGTGTCAATGGCGGGGGTGGAATCATTTCTGTCATCTCTGTTTTCTGTTTTTCTTATATCTATGCCAATGTTTTACTAACTGTAACATTGAAACAGTGAGCTGTTGCATTCCTCCCTTGCTATGGCAGGAGAAATATCTCTCTTTTCCGCATTAGTGAGGGCGAGGGTCTGTTGAGATGTTGAGGTGGCGGGATGAACAGTAGTTTTTGATGGACTATAGATCATTGTCTTTTGGGGGCTTGCTATTGCTTGCAAGGTAGGTGGCGGGGGGGGCTTACACTTTCTGCTGGAACAATTCAGCAAAGCTGGCGAGGGCTGATGCTTTGCTGCTACTTGTGTGTGGGAAGCAGAGGGGGCTTTGGTACTTTTCAGTCTTTATTTGTTTTCGCTCTGTTTCGTGGATGTCTGCAAAGATTACGGATTTCAGGTTGTATACTGTATACAGTACATTCTCTGATATTAAATTGAACTATTGAATCATTGAACTGCACCATAAATGAGCATAAAGGTCTTGCTTGACGACTGAACAGTTCAGGAGGCATCTATGGAAAGAACAATCAGTTGACATTTCAAGCTGAGATTCTTCATCAGAACTGGAGTGTATTAGGGAAAATGCCAGAATAAGAAGGAGGGGGGAAGGGAAGCTAAAATTGTTGAGGGTGGGATTGAGCCAGAGAGAGGGAGAGGGCAGTGTGTTCGGAGTGGGCAAGTTAGAATAGGAGAGATTTTTGATTAAATCAGTGCCTTTATTCGATGTGTGCAAACAGCCAGTTCAGCACAAGCTTTGCAGGCAGTAGCTCTTTGAAATGGTTCAGATTTTGGCTCCAATTAATTTGCATAATCAGAACATAATTTCTAACAGTGGATCAGTGCAATCTGATTGCATTTTAAAAGATAATTGTATTGCTTCCTTCCATTAAAACATAGTTTGACATGTTTAATTGTGGTAAACTGGTGTGTTTTATTAATATACAAATGAAAGTGAGTTTATCACCAGCAATAAGCCTTTTTCTAATGTGTCTGGTCTACCATCCATGAATAATCAGGTTTTAAATCACTGGAAATTGGAGGTACATTTAGAGCTTGCATTTCATAGAGTTATAGAACGCAAGAGCACAGAAATAGGCCCCTTGGCCCATCTTGTCTGTACCAAACTCTTCATCTACATGGTCTTATCGACCTGCACCTGGACCATAGCCTGTCTGCTATACCCCTCCCATCCATGTACCTATCCAAGTTTTTCTTAAATGTTGAAATCGATCCTGTACAATCATATTTTTATTTATAAGTTAAGAATTTTCTGGAACATCTAAACACTATCTTTTTGTGCTGGTGTGTTTTGAAAGTGCTTAATTTTGATAGCCTCATCAAAGTCTCACAACTGCTTTTGGCAGAAATACACTGATTAATCTGGTCTGGTAACCTTGGCCATTTTGATTACTAAATCCCAGCATGATACTTTATAAACTCGCCTCACTTAGAATTTAAATTGTAAATTAACTTTTACTGTTCATTTGAGTTGATTTGGCAGACTTTGCCTGAACTACAGACACCAGCACAAACAGGCCGATATCAATAGGCACAGTACTCTTCAAAACAAGAGATTTGGCAACTGCTGGAAATCCAGAGCAACACATGCAGAATGCTGGAGCAACTCAGCTGATCAGACAGCATCTACAGAAATGAGTAAACAGTCGACATTTTGGGCTGAGACCATTCATCAATCCTGATGAAAACTGAAACATCATTATTCATTTCCACAGATGTTGCTTGACCTGCTGAGTTCCTCCAGCAATTTGTATCTTGTTCTAAGCTCCTTCAGATGAGAAAGCAGAGGATACTGGAATAGGAGGAGAGGATTTCACTAACCAAGAGCATTACGCCATCTCAGTACATCATATCTAATCCAAATGTCAGTCCATTTAACTGTATGCTCTCAATATTCATTCATATCCTCAAGAATCAAAAACTAATTGACCTCATTCCTGAACACAACTTTCTGAGAGAGAGCTCCAAGTATCTATTATTCTTTGTGTGAAATGAAAAAAAAGCTGTTAATATTTCAGGCCAAGAGCCTTCATTAGATCTGGCCACTCTTAGATGGCCCACTTCTGTTTTCAAGATTACATCTCACTAGAAAAAATACTTAACCTTAATAGAATCGGGGTTGCTTGGCTCAGCTCGAAGCGCTGGAAGGACCTATTCTGTGCTGTATCACAATAACATAATTTAAAAATAAATTTAAAAAAAGGTATTCTGTGCCAAAATCAAAACATTTTATAAGATATGCCAGATAATATTCCAGATACTTATTCTGATATGACCTGTATGGCAAAATTACTGGGAAAATTGATTTGATTGTGAAAGTTCGGCAACAAATCAGTGACCTCCTGTGTAGAACAGTTAATTAATCCCATTGTAGATTGTCCATACAGCTGGGTTAAGCATGGAATGGGAAGTTATGTGGTCCGTCCTGTAAAATCACATTGAATCATCTTTTTAAAGTACCTCAGAAAACTCTAGAGCAGCAAATTAGTCAGAGTCATAGAAAAGTACAGCACAGAAACAGATCTTTTGGCCCATCTAGTGTTGGCTATTCCTATTGACCTGCATTAGAACCATGGCTCTCCTGTCTCTACCCTCCATGTACCTATCCAAACTTCTCTTAAACGTTGAAATCGGGTTCTCACGCACCACTTGTGCTGGCAGCGCATTCCACACTCTCACCATCCTCTGCATGAAGAAGTTTCCCCTCATGATCCCCTTGAACTTTTATCTTTCACCCTTAACCCATGATATCTGGTTGTAGTTCCACCCAAGCTCAGTGGAAAAAGCCTGCTTGCATTTACCCTATCTATACCCTTCATAATTTTGTATACCCTTATCAAATCTCCTCTCAATCTTCTATGTTCCAAGGAATAAAGTGCTAACCTATTCCATCTTTCTTTACAACTCAGGTCCTCCCAGTCCTGGCAACATCCTTGCAAATTTTCTTTGTACCATTTCAATGTTATTTACATCTTTCCTGTAGGTTAGTGACCAAATCTGCATATAATACTCCAAAGCAGGCTTCACCAAAGTCTTATACATCCCATCTCCTGTACTCAATACTTTGATTTATGAAGGCCAATGTGCCAATAGCTTTAAAAAGCAACTGGTGTTGCTTGTATCTGAAGTCAATGTTCAGTTATCAGTGCCATCACTTCAGGGTTAAAGACCCAGAAGCTCTTCAATATTCTGTGTTATTACCATGGCTTGGATTTCTCGAAAGTTTCAGGCCAGTTATAGCTACTGCTCAGGGACTAGTATTATACAATACTAAGTGAGTGTTTTTCAATATTTATGATTTCTTTGATAAGTGGAGTATTTTTGTGGGCTTAATAAGTTGCATTTATGAATAAGTAATGTTAATAACTTTTAATAAAGCAGTTTAAATGAGCCACCTGATTATCGAAGTTCCCAGTGAGAGGTAATTGCAATAACTGTGAAAATTTGAGAGTTGTAAAGGGATATGAACAAGCAAAAGCAAAACCTGTAGATACTGGAAATTAAAATAAAAACAGAAAATGGTCAAAACACTCAGCTGCTCATTTACGTAAAGGAACAAAATTAATGTCTATAGATAGTTAGTTATTGCCTGTTATGCTGCTGGCATTTGAATTAGATTGACTTTATTACTTACATCCTTCATATACATGAGGAGTAAAAATCTGAATGTTATATCTCCATCTAAAAGTGCAATGTGAAATTATAGAAATTAATAATAAATATTATGCACAACAGGATAGTCAATATAATATAGAAATACAATTGCATCAGCATGAATTAATCAGTCTGATGGCCTGGTGGAAGAAGCTGTCCTGGAGCCTGTTGGTCCTGGCTTTTCTGCTGCAGTACCGTATCCCAGATGGTAGCAGCTGGAATAGTTTGTGGTTGGGGTGACTCAGGTCCGCAATGATCCTGTGGGCCCTTTTTACACACCTGTCCCTGTAAATGTCCTGAATAGTGGGAAGTTCACATCCACAGATGCGCTGGGCTGTCCGCACCACTCTCTGCAGAGACCTGTGATTGAGAGAAGTACAGTTACCATACCAGGCAGTGATGCAGCCAGCCAGGATGCTCTCAATTGTGTCCCGATAGAACGTTCTTAAGATTTGGGGTCCCATACCAAACTTCCTCAACTGTGTGAGGTGAAAGAGGCGCTCGTGTGCCTTTTTCGTCACACAGCCCAAATGTACAGACCACGTGAGATCCTCAGTGACGTTTATGCTGAGGAACTTAAAGCTGTTCATCTTCTCAACCCCAGATCCATTGATGTCTATAGGGGTGAGCCTGTCTCCATTCCTCCTGTAGTTCACAAACAGCCCCTTTATTTTTGCGACATTGAGGGAGAGGTTGTTTTCTTGACACCGCTGTGTCATTATGATGACTTCCTCTCTGTAGGTTGCCTCATTGTTAGCTGAGATTAGGCCAATCAGTGTAGTGTCACCAACAAATTTAATTAGCAGATTGGAGCTGTGGGTGGTGACACAGTCATGGGTATGCAGAGAGTAATAGAGGGGTCTTAGTACACAGCCCTGAGGGGCACCTGTGCTCAGGGTCAGAGGGGCAGAGTAAAGGAGCCCACTCTTACCACCTTTAGGGCAACAATGAAGATCCTCCATCTTTGTCTGTCCTTGTCCATCTTCTCTATTGTGCCCCAAGTGTGGTTCAGTGTCCTCATTTCTGCCCCTATGGTAGGGTGCCAAATTGCCTTTAGTGTTAAAGCTTTCCTCTGTCCTTCAGGGGTTAGTCATGCAAATCCCTGATGGAGACACTGTAGTACCATTGCACACAGATATAAGATTCTTTATTGCTATTTCTGTAGCAATTTTTTGGTCCAGTCAGGGTTTCTAGCCCTGAGCTGAACCCAACCACTCCCCAGCCTGGAGGTCCGGTGGACCACTCGCACTTTGACCAGTTTGGCAAGGGTGACCCGACCAAGAGTCAAAGCATAAAACCCTGATTCCAGCTAACATAGCTCTACCTGTTATTGAAGCATGCAAGCCTCAAACCCCTATAACAGGATTGTGTCCTCTTGAAGGCAGAGATCCTTTGACAGATCTCAAATGTTAACTTAGTTTCTCACAGATACTGCCTGACATTCTGAGTATTTTCAGCAATTTGTTTTAGACTAAACATAAAAGGGGAGTGTTGGAGACTGTCACTACCACGGATTCAGAAGCGCAGCATATACGTCAATTGCACTCATGAAAATACACTTGTCAGCTAATTATTATTTCATTGTGATGGTATTTAACTCCATTCTTTTCGTCGTAGTGCTTGCCGAGACTTGAGCAAAGCACTGCAACGTTTCGCTGCCTGCTTGCATTCAGCCTTGCCTGAGAAATTGGACTGTTGAGTCAACTGACTCTGAAGACTATTCATATTATATTTAGTTATTCTTTTCAACCGCAGTGTTGTCTTTGTTTTCCATTTGAGAGTTTCAGTTAACGGCCCTATTTGGCCTGGCATTTATTGTTTTCCTTTCCCTTTAACTCTGTTTGCATTAAAGTCTGTGAACTTTCAACCTACTTCAGTGTCTCTCAATCTGCACTTGGGCCATATCCGAACATAGTGACAGCGACAACTCCAAAATAAAAACAGAGCATATTTTCCAGTGCATTTCTCTAGAGTTCGCATATAACTTCTGAATCACATTGAAGGATAACATTTTCATCAGGTCTATCTAACCTGAAAGCCAGTTCAGAGTAGAGTCCACATAACTTCTCATACTCTCTGCATGCAGTTCTGGTCACTTACCTACAGGAAATTGTCAAGAAATTTATTATTTTGCAGCAGCAGTACTTGCAATACATCGTAATAAAAACTATAAATTACAATAAGAAATATTTGGAAGTTTTGTTGATCACTGAGCTTGGAAAAATTGGAGCAGATGTTTCAGCTCTAATCAAGAAACCATCATCAGTGTGCAGTTGAAGGTATTGACTACTCAGAAGGCCTGCTTATATCTGGAGTCTGAATGGATATTGATTAGACGTTGTGATCCAGTTGATTGGTTCAAAACACAGTGAACAGTTTAGCAGTAGAAGATTCTGATTGACTAGCTTCGAGGGAGGTCCAGTGGAAGTGATTGTTTCACTGTTCAGAACCTGAGAATACTGGTGATTCATTGATTGTTGATGTCGTTGTTTCTCGTTTCTGCGTAAGGGTTCATATACCAGACCTACGTTGATGTGTTTGTTGATGGATCCTTCTGCAGAGAACTGCACTTTGATAAAATCTTGTTCTTTTCTTGTTCTTGCTGAGTCAAGATTCTGGATGTCGTCCATTTGCAATAGCGCCCTTCTTCAGAAGAAGAGGGAGTTGTATGACATGTATAGGAAGCAGGGAGTAAATAAGGTGCTTGAGGAGTATAAGAAGTGCAAGAAAATACTTAAGAAAGAAATCAGGAGGGCTAAAAGAAGACATGAGGTTGCCTTGGCAGTCAAAGTGAAGGATAATCCAAAGAGCTTTTACAGGTATATTAAGAGCAAAAGGATTGTAAGGGGATAAAATTGGTCCTCTTGAAGATCAGGGTGGTCGGCTATGTGCGGAACCAAAGGAAATGGGGGAGATCTTAAACAGGCTTTTTGCTTCTGTGTTTACTAAGGAAACTGGCATGAAGTCTATGGAATTAAGGGAAACAAGTAGTGAGATCATGGAAACTGTACAAATCGAAAAGGAGGAGGTCCTTGCTGTCTTGAGGAAAATTAAAGTGGATAAATCCCGGGACCTGACAGGGTGTTCCCTCGGACCTTGAAGGAGACTAGTGTTGAAATTGCAGGGGCCCTGGCTGAAATATTTAAAATGTCGCTGTCTACAGGTGAGGTGCCGGAGGATTGGAGAGTGGCTCATGTTGTTCCGTTGTTTAAAAAAGGATCGAAAAGTAATCTGGGAAATTATAGGCCAGTAAGTTTAACGTCGGTAGTAGGTAAGTTATTGGAGGGAGTACTAAGAGACAGAATCTACAAGCATTTGGATAGACTGGGACTTATTAGGGAGAGTCAACATGGCTTTGTGCGTGGTAGGTCATGTTTGACCAATCTATTGGAGTTTTTCGAGGAGGTTACCAGGAAAGTGGATGAAGGGAAGGCAGTGGATATTGTCTACATGGACTTCAGTAAGGCCTTTGACAAGGTCCCGCATGGGAGGTTAGTTAGGAAAATTCAGTCGCTAGGTATACACGGAGAGGTGGTAAATTGGATTAGACATTGGCTCGATGGAAGAAGCCAGAGAGTGGTGGTAGAGAATTGCTTCTCTGAGTGGAGGCCTGTGACTAGTGGTGTGCCACAGGGATCAGTGCTGGGTCCATTGTTATTTGTCATCTATATCAATGATCTGGATGATAATGTGGTAAATTGGATCAGCAAGTTTGCTGATGATACAAAGATTGGAGGTGTAGTAGACAGTGAGGAAGGTTTTCAGAGCCTGTAGAGGGACTTGGACCAGCTGGAAAAATGGGCTAAAAAAATGGCAGATGGAGTTTAATACTGACAAGTGTGAGGTATTGCACATTGGAAGGACAAACCAACGTAGAACATACAGGGTTAATGGTAAGGCTCTGAGGAGTGCAGTGGAACAGAGGGATCTGGGAATACAGATACAAAATTCCCTAAAAGTGGCGTCACAGGTAGATAGGGTCGTAAAGAGAGCTTTTGGTACATTGGCCTTTATTAATCAAAGTATTGAGTATAAGAGCTGGAATGTTATGATGAGGTTGTATAAGGCATTGGTGAGGCCGAATCTGGAGTATTGTGTTCAGTTTTGGTCACCAAATTACAGGAAGGATATAAATAAGATTGAAAGAGTGCAGAGAAGGTTTACAAGGATGTTGCCGGGACTTGAGAAACTCAGTTACAGAGAAAGGTTGAATAGGTTGGGACTTTATTCCCTGGAGCATAGAAGAATGAGGGGAGATTTGATAGAGGTATATAAAATTATGATGGGTATAGATAGAGTGAATGCATGCAGGCTTTTTCCACTGAGGCAAGGGGAGAAAAATAACCAGAGGACATGGGTTAAGGGTGAGGGGGGAAAAGTTTAAAGGGAACATTGGGGGGGGGCTTCTTCACACAGAGAGTGGTGGGAGTATAGAATGAGCTGCCAGACGAGGTGGTAAATGTGGGTTCTTTTTTAACATTTAAGAATAAATTGGACAGATACATGGATGGGAGGTGTATGGAGGGATATGGTCCGTGTGCAGGTCAGTGCGACTAGGCAGAAAATGGTTCGGCACAGCCAAGAAGGGCCAAAAGGCCTGTTTCTGTGCTGTAGTTTCTATGGTTTCTATGGTTTCATCTTCATGTGCTGATACTAGCGAGAGTGGGTTGTGCCTTGTGTGCGCTAGCTGATGTTCATGTAGATTGGTCCACAGTTTCCTTCCTCTTTGACCAATGCAGTACTTGTTGCAGTCACTACACTGATTTTGTAGATAACATTTATTATATCAGTCACATTTTGTTGCCCTTTGAGTTTTGAATGGTTCCTCCTCAAAGTAGCAGTCAGTTTGTGAGCAACTGTGGTGTTACTGAAGAAGTCTGACTCTCATTTTTGAGATATTCTTTATGAAAAGCAATACTATTCGTTTATTCATAGTTTGTGTAGTTTGCATATTCAGATTTCTGACCTTGAGGCACTTTTGGATAAAGCACCTTGGATATCTGTTCTGTTGGAATATTTTGAAGAGGCGCTTTCCTTCTTCCAGTTCTTTCATAAAGAAAATCTCAAAAATTACAGTAAGACTGCTTCAGCTATCACTTCCACTGGACCTCCCTTGAAGCTGGCCAACCAGAATCTTCTACTGCTAAACTGTTCACGGTGTTTTGAACCAGCCATCTGGATCAGGACAGCTAATTAATATCCATTCAGACGCTGGAGGAGTATGTAAGCTGGCATTCTGAGGAGATAACACCCTCAATTGCGCACTGAGGATGGTTTCTCTATTGGAGCAGAAACATCAGCAAACATTTTGTCAAGCTCAGCATCAACCAAGCTTCCAAGTAGCCAACTGAGCTACCAATATTCCATAATTTTCCAAACAAGAAGTATACTTAAAAAATTAAATTGAACAATTAGTGCAAAAAATAGTGAGGTAGTGTACATTCAGACTAGTAGGGTTCATTGTCCATTCAGAAATCTGATGGTAGAGAGGAAGAAGCTGTTTCTGAAACATTGAGTGTGTGATCAGACTCCTGTCCCTCCTCCTTATTGAGAAGTGCAAACGTCCTGGGAGATGGGGGGTCCTTAAAGATGGATTCCGCCTTTCTGAGGCATTGATAGAGAGGGCTATAGATGTAGATATATATGAGGAGTACAGATATAGATATAGATATATATGAAGAATATAGATATAGATGTGGAAATATATGAGGAGTATAGATAGGAAAAAAGCAAGCAGGTTTTTTTTTCCCATTCAGGTTGGATGAGATTACAACTAGTGGTCATGGGTTTAGGGTGAAAAGGTGAAAGGTGAACTGTTTAAGTGAAACAGTTTAAGTTGCCAGAGGAAGTGGTGGATTATAGTTCAATATTCATAGTTAATAGAAATTTGGATAGGTACATGGATGGGAGGAGTGTAGAGAGCTATGGTCCAGGTGCAAGTCAATGGGATTAAGCAGGTTATAAATTCAACATAGACTAGTTGGACCAAAGGGTCTGTTTCTGAATGGCAGTGGTCTATGACTCTACGACTATAACCTGCTTAAAAATATCTAACTGTTACAGTAATTTCCAGCGGTATTTAACTGTGGCACGTGAACATTTATGCAACAGGAACAGATTGCACATAGAGCAATGGTGTTTTCAACCTTGCATGCAAAATGTGAACAATTCACTCCTGGTGTCTATTATCTAGAGCAATTTTGAGGTTTTTATTTCCAACCATACTGTTATAGTCAAAGAAGCAATCACACCCAGAGATCAGCAATGTATTCTTCTAACAAAATGTGTAACCATTATTTGAAAAATGATATTAAAAGAGGTTGAGTGGCAAGTCATACTGATATGTAGAAAATAGGTTGCAAAAATAGGTTGTTAAATGGGAAATAAAGTACTAGAAAGTAAAGATGCTACAAAATAGCAAATTTCATGACTTACTCCAGTGACAAGAAAACTGATTCTGATTTTGATTCCGTATTCCATGAGATCAGAAGATCATAAGATATAGGAGCAGATGTAGGCCATTTGGCCCATCAAGTCTGCTCCTCCATTCAATCATGGGCTGATCCAATTCTTCCAGTCATCCCAACTCCCTTGCTTTCTCCCCATACCCTTTAATGGCCAGGCTAATCAAGGACCTATCCATCTCTGCCTTAAATGCACCCAGTGACTTGACCTCCACAGCCACTCGTGGCAACAAATTCAACAGATTTACCACCCTCTGACTAAAGTAATTTCTCCGCATCTCAGTTCTAAAAGGACGTCCTTCAATCCTGAATTTGTGCCCTCTTGTCCTAAACTCCCCTGCCATGGGAAATAACTTTGCCATATCTAATCGGTTCAGGCCTTTTAACATTCGGAATGTTTCTATGAGACCCCCTTCATTCTCATGAACTCCAAGGAATACAGACCAAGAGCTGCCAGATGGTCCTCATACCCTTTCATTCCTGGAGACATTCTTGTGAATCTTCTCTGAATCCTCTCCAACGTCAATATACCCTTTATAAAATAAGGAGCCCAAAACAGCACACAATACTGTGCGGTTATAATAGTGGTTAATAATAGTGTGGTTTCATGAGTGCCTTATTGACCCTCAACATCACATCCCTGCCCTTATATTCTATACCTCTAGAAATGAATGCCAACATTGCATTCGCCTTCTTCGCAAACAACCCAAACTGGAGTTTAACCTTTAGGGCATCTTGCACAAGGACTTCCAAGTCCCTTTGCATCTCTGCATTTTGAATTCTCTCCCCATCTAAATAATACTTTGCCCGTTTATTTCTTCCACCAAAATGCATGACCATACACTTTCCAACATTGTATTTCATTTGCCACTTCTTTGCTCATTCCCCTAAACTATCTAAGTCTCTATACAAGCTCTCTGTTTCTTCAACACTACCCGCTCCTCCACCTATCTTTGTATCATCGGCAAAATTAGCTACAAATCCATTAATCCCATAGTCCAAATCATTGACATACTTCGTAAAAAGCAGCAATCCCAACACCGACCCCTGTGGAATCCCACTGGTAACCGGCAACCAGCCAGAATAGGATCACTTTATTCCCACTCTCTGCTTTCTGCTGATCAGCCAATACTTCACCCATATTAGTAACTTGTCTGTAATTCCATGGGTTCTTATCTTGCTAAGCAGCCTCCTGTGTGGCACCCTGTCAAAGGCCTTCTGAAAATCCAAGTACACCACATCCACTGCATCTCCTTTGTCTACCCTGCTTGTAATTTCCTCAAAAAATTGCAGTAGGTTAGTCCGGCAAGATTTCCCTTTCAGGAAACCATGCTGGCTTTGGACTATCTTGTCATGTGTCTCCAGGTACCTCGTAATCTCATCCCTAACTATCGATTCCAACAACTTTCCAACCACTGATATCAGGCTAACAGGTCATGGTTTCCTTTCTGCTGCCTCCCACCCTTCTAAAATCGCAGAGTAACATTTGCAATTTTCCAGTCATCCGGGATAATGCCAAAATCTCTCAATTCTTGAAAGATCATTGTTAATGTCTCCGCAATCTCTCCAACTACTTCCTTCAGAACCCAAGGGTGCATTCCATCAGATCCAGGAGATTTATCTACCCTCAGACCATTAAGCTTCCTGAACACCTTTTCAGTCGTAATTTTCACTGCACATACTTCACTTCCCTGACACTCTTGAATGTCTGATATACTGCAGACGTCTTCCACTGTGAGGACTAATGTAAAATATGCATTCAGTTCCCCTGTAATCTCTGTGTCTCTCATTATGATATCTCCAGTGTCATTTTGCATTGGTCCTATATCTACCTTTAACTCTCTTTTACCCTTTACATACTTAAAACAGCTTTTATTCTTTGATATTAGTCACCAGCTTCCTTTTATAATCCATCTTTTCCTTCCAAATGACTTTCTTCATTTCCTTCTGCAAGTTTTTAAAAGCTTCCAAATCCTCGATCTTCCCACTAGCCTTGCCTTCCTTGAATGCCCTTCCTTTTGCTTTTGCTTTGGCTCTGACTTCATTTGTCAGCCATGATAGTGTTCTTCTTCCATTTGAAAATTTCTTCTTACATAGAAACATAGAAAATAGGTGCAGGAGTAGGCCATTCGGCCCTTCGAGCCTGCACCGACATTCAGCATGATCATGGCTGATCATCCAGCTCAGAACCCCGCCCCAGCCTTCCCTCCATACCCCCTGATCCCTTTAGCCACAAGGGCCATATCTAACTCCCTCTTAAATATAGCCAATGAACTGGCCTCAACTGTTTCCCGTGGCAGAGAATTCCACAGATTCTTATTTGGATATATCTGTCTTGCGCTTCCCTCATTATTCACAGAAACTCCAGCCATTGCTGCTCTGCTGTCCTTCCTGCTAGTGCCCCTTTCCAGTTAACCTTGGCCAGTTCCCCTCTCATGCCATTGTAATTTTCTTTATTCCACTGAAATACACACACATTGGAATTTAGTTTCTCCTTCTCAAATTTCAAAGTGAATGCAAGCATATTGTGATCACTGTTCCCTAAGGGTTCCTTAAACTTAGGTTCTCTGGTTCATTGCACAATACCCAATCCAGCACAGCCGATCCCCTAGTGGGCTCAACAACAAGAAGCTGTACTAGATAGTGGTTCCCATTACAATGGGGAGATGAAGGAAGAAGTCTTCTTTCTCTGTTCATCTAATTAGTGAACTAGAACACAGAACATAGAATACAGAACAGTACAGCACAGAAACAGGCCTTTCAGCCCACAATGTTGCACCTATCAGCTAAAAAGTAAATCAAAAACCCCCAAACATTGATCCCTCCTTTCTCCATAATATCCATATCCCTCCATCTTCCTCACTCATGTGCCTACCTAAACATCTGTTAAAAACCTTTAATGTATTTGCCTCTGCTGCCATACCAGACATCCACTGCTCTCTAGTGGAAAGCTAACCCCTCACATCTCCTTTGAACCTACCCCTATCCTATGAATATGTTTTCAGTCTGGATTTGAATGGAATTTAGTCCAAAGTTTTATCCACATGGCAGCCCTGTGTGTATTAACATTGGGTGACATACAACAACCAGGACTTTCAGTTATTTCACATTACTGTAGACATTTGACTGGTAATATCCATGTCTCAATGGGTAACGTTGGGTACCCACATGGGCGCCAGCTATATCTGCCGTTTTGTTGGCTACATAGAACAGTAGGTAGTGCTCCTCAACTCTTTCATTGATGACTACACCGGTGCTGCTTCACGAACCCATATTCTGCTCGTCAATTTCATCAACTTTGCCTCCAACTTCCACCCTGCCGATAAGTTCACTTGGTCCATATCTAAAACCTTTCTCCTCTTTCATCTCCTCCCTTACCTCCATTCAGGGCCCCAAACAGTAGTAATGAGATGAGGGCAATTGCCTGTGCAATGGGGACTCCTTAATGAAGGATGCTGCCTTCTTGAATCATCGCCTTTTGAAGATGTCCTGAATGCCGTCAAAACATCTGAACAGAACTGGTCCCAAAGTGTTAGAAATCTAAGGGGAGAAACAAAAAAAATATTTGGGATAACAGCAAACAAAAATATATTGTCTTTGCAATTTTAGATTGGATGGGAAGGTAAAGGTAAATGATGAAATAAAATATTGCAACAGAAGTCTGTGATGGTTAAGTAGCAACTTATTCACTGCCAATATTAAGACAATGTTGAAAGGATGAGATGTGAAGACAATTGGTTTATTTGACCCATCACTGACACAAGGCAACAGCGCATCAGTTGTTAGGCCAATTTCTGGTCCTCCTGGTCATGTTGGCAGGTTAGCAGAACCACAATGATCGCATCCTTGTGTTGGCAAAAGTGCTTCACTTCATTCACGACAGTCTAGGAATACAATCCTGGCAGCTGTCAAGATTAGCTCAGTAAACTCTCCTCCGATTCCAAATACCAAAACTAAATCTGGCAAGGAGTAGCTTCCTGTGGTTCAGCTCTGTTTCCTAACGCATTGAACATGGTAGGGTACATGCACACAAATCAAAGTGGCCTAAGAGACACGTAATGAGAATCATGTGATGATTTGCATTCCGCTTGAGTATAATGTGGACATGAATCACATTCTTCCAAGTCATAATGAGCAGCAAAAGTCAGCATGACTCAGTTAATCGATATAAAGTGGACATACAGGAAGGAATCAATCCTTTCAGCCCATCTATTCCATGTCGACCAAGATGCCTCATCAAGCTAGTATATTTTGTCAGTATTTGGACTGTAGTCTTCTAAACTTTTTCTAGTTATAATTGTTGTGCATTTAATATTTAAGTAATGTTTGAGTAATCTTGTATATGTATGTGTTGATGAAGCATTCTTGTTCATTTAAATAACTTATTATGGGTTTTAGGCATAAATACGATAAACTTGAAATTAGACCCACATTTTGGACTCTTGTGTCTTGCTTTTAGTTAGTCTAATGTTTTGAAATTACAAAAACATAACATACTTGTCCAACAGTTTTTTGTAAGTTGTTATTGTGCTGCCTCAACCACTTCCTTCGGCAGATGAATTCACATAGATACTCCCCTTTGTGTAGTAAAATAAAATTGCTCCTCAAGCTTCTATTAAAACTTTACCCTCTTACCTTAAACCTATGCCCTCAAGTTTTTGATTTCCCAGCTCTGAGAAGACCGAGTGTATTCCCTTATTTGTGCCCCTCACGATTTTGTACACCTCTATGAGAAAACTTTACAGTCTCATATGCTCTAAGGAATGAAGTCCTAGTTTGTTCACCCTCTCCCTATAACTCAGATCCTGGCGGGGCAGCATCCCTGTAATTGTTTTGCATATATTTTAACTTAGAGAAGATCCTTGACAATATGCCACACAGGAGATTATTAAATAAATGTGTTACTGGTTGGTTGTAGACTGTGATGCATGGAATATTGTAGGGATCAGTGCTGGAACCCTGCAATATCAATGAATTGAATGTGAGAGTCAAAAGTAATCATTTCAAGTGTGCCAATAGTATTAAACTTGGGGATGAGTAGGGACATTAGGAAGGACACAGAGAGGCTTCACGAGGAAATAGGTTAAGTGAAAGAGCAAAGCTGTACACGTGTAACATAATGTGGAAAACTGTGAGGTCACCCATTTAGAATGTAGAAAAGAAGGAATTTCTTTATCTAGAGAATGGTGAATCTGTGGAATTCATAGCCACAGGCAGCTGTGGAGGCCAAGTCAATGGCTATATTTAAGGCAGAGCTTGATAGATTCTTAATTAGTCAGAGCATGAAGGCATACAGGTAGAAGGCAGAAATGGATCAGTTATGATGAAATGGCAGAGCAGACTCGATGGGCTAAATAACCTAATTCTGCTCCTATATGTACTTTATGGTCTTAAGGCCTTATGGTGTTTTATGTGACCAATCAAAATAGTTAGTGTTAAGAGGTGGACTTCCGACAGATTGTAGATGCTGGAATCTTGACTAAAATAAAAACCATGGAAGAGCTGAATGGGTCAAGCTGCATCTGTGGATGGAAAGAATTGCTGATGTTTTTGGATGAAACCCAGCAGCAGGATTGAATGCAGCGTTTTGACCTGAAAAAATCAATAATCCCTTTCCTCCTGTAGATGATGCTCAACTCACTGAGTTCCTCCAGCAGATTGTTAATTGCCAGAGTTAAGATGTCATAGATCTTGATATACATGCATTACTTCAAGAATTCATTTGGCATTCAAGGTTGTTCAAAATCATTTCCAGTACACAGTGTAAAGGAGAACAAAATAATTGTTACTCTAGATCTGATGTTGCACAGAAAAACACAGTAAAATAAAGAACACAATAATAATTAAAATAATAAATAAATATATATATAACATAGCTTATATACATAGGTTGAATGTAAGTTTATAAAGTACTTAAAGTAACTGACAGGAATGATAAAGTTGGGATGAGTTAGTCGATGGAGGTGTTGATCAGCCTTACTGCTTGGGGAAAGTAACTGGATTTGAGTCTGCTGGTCCTGGTGTGAATGTGATGTTATGTAGCAGCCACCTGATGAGAGTGGTATGAACAGTCCGTGAGCAGGGTGGATGGGATCCTTCATGATGTTACTGGCCCTTTTTGGGCATCTTTCTCTATCTATGTCCTTGATGACAGGTAGGCTAGTGTTGGTGATGCACTGGACAGTTCTGACTAGAGTTGTAGGGTTCCTGTCTGCCACAGTACAGTTTCTATACACAAAATAAACTGCAGATGCTGGGGTCAATATACTATGCAATGAAGCAGCATGTTAGGATGCTCTCTGCTGTGCACCTGCTGAAAGACATTAGTATAGATGTGCATAGTCCAGCTCTCTTCAGCTTCCTCAGAAAGTAAAGGCATTGGTGAGCTTTCCTGATTGTGTAGCATGTGTTCTTGTTGTGTGAGATGTGCACTCCCAGGAGTTTGAAACTGCTTGCAGTTTTCCCTGCTCTGCCGCTGTTGCAAACGGGTGTATGAATGGTGTGAGTTCTCCTGTATTTGGTAACTACTTCTGTAACAGCAAAACAATCCAAAATCAAATCAAAACAATTGCCACTAGCCTGCGATCCTCCAGAGTCCCAATACTAGGGTGATGTGCCCTCAGCTCCACTGAAATGTCTGTTCCAAAGAGTCAAATTCCTTATTTTGATCCTTTATTAGCAATTAGCGAACATACAATGAAGCATTATTGAGCTTAGTTCTCAGCAGTCAGCAAAAATATGATCTCCGCAGGTCCCAAGTTGCAATCACAAAATAAGCAAGATTACCTAACTTATTCCCTTCACTTTTACCACCCCCCCCCCCATTCATGAGACTATTTACCATAAGAAACATAATAAACCCCAAAACACTTAACACAAAGCAGATGGAGAACAGATACATTGCCCTTATAGTCTCCCTTGCTTTGTTGACATTGAGGAAAACGTTATTCACATGGCACTATGTCTTGAGCAATGTGGCAAGCAATCAGGAAGGTAAATGAGATGCTGGACTTTACTGTTTAAGTATAAAGTGGCTATATGCATCGGGACAATAATGCAGGATATCCCAGGTGATATCACATCTGGGATATGGTGAGTATGTCTCGTCATCCTATGTAAAGAAGGATATATTGCAATTGATAAAGTGTACTAACTGTCCACTCGATCAATTACTAGGTTGGAGGTGTTTGTTGTATGAGGAGAGATTATGTAATCTCGGCCTATGGTCTCTTGAGTTTAGATTAATAATAAGTGGTCTCATTGAAACATGCAAATTCTGATAGGGCTTGGAGGGTAGATGAGTCACAGATGGTTATGCTGCCTGAAACAAAGGATCATAGTCTCAATGTAAGAGTTTAGCCACTCAAGACAAAGATGAACAAATGTACTGATGAAGGGTCTCAGCCCGAAATGTTGATTGTTTATTCATTTCCAAAGATGCTGCCTAACTTGCTGAGTTCTTCCAGCATTTTGTGTGTGTTGCTCTGGATTTCCAGCATCTGCAGAATCTCTTGTATTTTTGAACAAATATTCCTTCTGTCTTTGGAACTCACTGCAGTAGAGGGCTGTTTTAGCTCAAAGTTCAAAGTTCAAAATACATTTATTATCAAAGTATGTACAGTTTACATTATACAACCTTGAAATTTGTCTCCTTATAAGCAGTCACAAAACAAAGAAACCCATGAGAACCTATAAAAAAGAAGGCCGACCAACACCCCAAAGTGCAGAGAAAAGAAAAGAAGTCCACAAAGAAAGTCCAAGGCCCATAGTTTAGCACAGAGCCAAGCAACAATTGCGGAGCAGTGAGCAGAACTGGCTCCTTCCTCAGTGGGGCCCTGGCACCCTGATCTTTCCAGTCTGGCCCAGCATTTATATCTTTGTCCAAACATTAAATTCAATTGCTTCGGCATGCTCTGTGGCCTGCACCCCACCGCCTCGATTCAGCCTGAACCTGACCTTTCCGTTTCAGCTTGGCACTTAAATCGTTGTCTAAACATTGGATTCACAGAGTGTATTGAAGAGTTAGATCTATATATATATATATAAAATATTAATGGATTGGGTGTGAGTGTGGGAAACTAGCAGGGAGATAAAAGATCAGACAGAACAGGCCTGAGAGACTGATGAGCCTGCTCCCACTTAGAATTTCTGATGCAATCTACATCTTATGCAATATAATGTTACAATGCAAAAATACTTGACTGAGTAGCGCACTTACGGGCCTTATAGCATATTAAAGATTCTGTGTTGAATTATTGAATTTCTATCCCATAAAGATCCACGTCCAAAGCATTATGTAACTGAGAATGTATATCTTTCCTTTCCCTTACAAATGTCAAGAATCAGAGGTCCCATGGTTTGGCCGGTGAAGTAATTAATTTTCATGTAATTATTACTTCACCTTTAATGATGGCAGCTTGAACAAAGGTAATTAATTGAACAACTAATTATTATTTTCTGCTAGATTTGGCTTGCTCTAATGGAAGAGCATTCACAGCAGGTCAACATTCAGCCTCCTAATCCACGCAAAATGTCAAACAGAATCAGCTTTCGTTTACTTGCTGCTCATAAAAGTAAATGCATTTATTGAGATGATGGCATCTCATTTGAATTTTATGTTCAGCTGTTTGCTCACACAAGAGCTACCACTTAAGTATTGGATCAACCATGATCTAGTTAAATGTTAGAATAAGCTCAAGAGGTTGAATGAACTATTTCTGTCCCTTTGTACTTTAAGTTTAAGGTATGGGTTGAGATTCAGCCCAGTTTATCCCATGTTTATAAAGCATCCCAGTGGCTTATTTTGTTTATTTCTGCATTAAGGCAGCTGGAGTATTAAAATTGTACAATTAACTCCATCATCTCAAGCCAAGATATGGGAAATAAACGAGGTTGAATTCCTGATGCAGATCACTGTTTGAGAAGGATTAGGGTAATAACTTGGCTGATGGCATAGTGAGTCTTACTGATGTCTAAAACATAGAGGGAAGTTTAGAAGAGTTTCCCAGGTCCCTCACTCTTCATCGTCAAAATGAATTCCAAAGCACTCCTGATTTTCTGATAAGCTATCTGCCTTATATGTGGCCTCGACAGAGTGGAAAGCTTTGTGAAGCTCCATATTCACTGTCTGGAAAAAAATCAGTTGCCATGGCAACGATCCAAATGCAGTTGGAACAAACTACTGCAGAAGAAAATGGAAGTAAACTGGAGAGTGAGGAAAGGTGAAATTTCCTGTTTTGAGATTTTATATTGACATTCTAGAAAAAATTTTTTAAAGTTTTCATTTTTATGACCAAGGAATCCTCCTGCCTTTTCCTTCTTCTCTGAGTTAAACATTGCTTGTCGATTTATTAATAGATCCTTCTAACCTTTTGCAACCAATGGTGTCATTGGTGTACCATCTTGCGATTACATTCCAGTTAAAACAAAAAGCATATTCTTTCAAATGCATTTGTCATATTTATGATTATAACTGAGTGTCTTTTCAGAAATATTCCATGACCTCCAGTTGAAAGAACACATATAATCGCCATTGTCCCAGGAGGTTATTAAATGCTCATTTGCTCATTACATGCTATGCCTTATGACGTGGCAATCATGGTCTTTCCATGACCATAATTATTCTTGGCAAATTTTTCTACAGAGGTTCTTTGTCATTGTTTTCATCCAGGTGGTGTCTTTACAATACAGGTGACTTCAGCCATTATCTATATGCTTCAGAGTTTGTCTACCAGGCAACAGTGGTTGCTTAACCAGGACCTCAATGTACATAATTCAACAGGACCAGATGAACTGCACCCTAGAGTTCTGAATGAGGTAGCATTAGAGATTGCGAAGGCATTAGTAATGATCTTTCAAGAATCATTGAACTTTGGCATGGTGTCAGTGGACTGGAACTGTCACTCCCCTCTAAGAAAGGAGGCAGAGAGCAAAAAGGAAATTATAGACAAGTTAGCCTAACATCAGTTGTTGGGAAGATGTTGGAGTCAATTGTTAAGGATAAAGTTATGGAGTACTTGGTGACACAGGACAAAATAGGACAAAGTCAGCATGGTTTCCTTAAGGGAAAATATTGTCTGAATTATTGTTCGGAAAATATTGTTGGAATTCTTTGAGGAGATCACAAGTAGGATATATAAAGGGGATATAGTGGATGTTTTATATCTGGACTTTCAGAAGGCCTTTGACAAGGTGCCACACATGAGGCTGCTGACCAAGTTAAGAGCCCATAGTATTATAGGAAAGTTACTAACAAGGTTAGAGCATTGGCTGATTGGTAGGAGGCAGCAAATGGGAATAAAAGGATCCTTTTCTGGTTGGCTGCCAGTGACTATTGGCGCTCCGCAGGGGTGGGTGTCCAGACCGCTTCTTTTTGCGCTGTATATCAATGCTTTAGATGATGGAATAGATAACTTTGTTGCAGATGATACAAAGATTGGTGGAGGGGAAGGGAGTGTTGAGAATACAGGTAGGATGCAGAAGGACTTAGACGGATTAGGACAATGGGCAAGGAAGTGGTAAATGAAGTACAATGTTAGAAAATGCATGGTCATGCACTTTGGTAGTAGAAATAAATGTGCAGACTACTTTCTAAATGGGGAGAAAATCCAAAAATCTGAGATTGAAACGGACTTGGGAGTCCTTCTGCAGAGTGCCCTGAAGATTTTTTTCTTCAGCAGTTTGAACGAGGCACAACTGAGCAGGCGTGTGGACGTCAATGAGTTAGACCAGTGGGAAGAATTTAAAAGGAGATAATTTTTTCTTCAGCAGTTTGATTGAGGCACAACTGACAAGGATGTCAGCGAGTTTGACCAGCGGGAAGAATTTTAAAAGAAGACAGTTTTATAGAGCGGGCACTGGAGTAGAGGGAGTCAGAGCAGGAATGCTTTGGCTCAATGGCGCTTTGGCGATAACACCTCAAGGCAAAATTATTTACTTGTGAGGAATAGTGTTGCAAGGACAAGGCTGAGGATGAACCCAAGTGCAGGACACAGGCGTGGAGGCAGAGTCATGAGGCATTAACACTGCCACAAACGGGGAACCGGTATCCAGGAGAGTCTTTACATGGAGACAAGGTTTATGTAGAGTATCCAGGAAATGATGCAGAGCTTAGAACTGACAGTCCCAAGGAATCAGGAAACAAGTTTTATTCACACTAGAGTCAACCAACAAACTGGCAAAGCATGGTTGTGCTGCCCGAGTTTTATCCAATGTTCGCTCATGGGAACCAGGTGTGCTGTAATTAGTGGAACTGGGAATGATTAGAAATCAGACAAAGGGATTAAGGCCCAATTAAGGAGGTAATAGCAAGATGGGGAATTGCTAGACAGGACCATGACAAATAGGAATAGGAAGTATGTCTGTGAGGCCGGTATTCTGTATTGGGCGTTGGATGTGGGATGTCTGGGAGACTCCCAGCCTCCAGGACGGCCACGTCTGCGGCACGTGCATCAAGCTGCAGCTCCTCAATGACAAGGTTAGGGAACTTGAGATGCAGCTCGATGATATTTGTCTGATCAGGGAAAGTGAGGAGGTGATGGAAAGGAGCCATAGGCAAGTAGTCACACCAGGGCCTCAGGAGACAGATAAGTGGGTAACTGTCAGGAGAGGGAAGGGCAAGAGTCAGATACCAGAAGGTACACCTGTGGCTGTCCCCCTTAACAATAAGTACTCCTGCTTGAGTACTGTTGGGGGGAAAGCCTAGCTGGGGGAAACAACAGTGGCCATGCCTCTGGCACAGAGCCTGGCCCTGTGGTTCAGAAGGGTAGGGAAAGGAAGAAGGCAGCAGCAATAGAAGACTCTATAGTTAGGGGGTTAGACAGGCGATTTTGTGGATGCAAGAAAGAAACACAGATGGTAGTTTGCATTCCAGGTGCCAGGATCCGGGATGTTTCTGATCACATCCACGATATTCTGAAGTGGGAAGGTGAACAGCCAGATGTCGTGTACATATTGCTACCAACGATATAGGTTGCAAAAGGAAGGAGGAAGGAAGTTGAGAAGCAGGACTACAGGGAGTTAGGAAGGAAGTTGAGAAGCAGGGCCTCAAAGGTAGTAATCTCCGGATTACTGCCTGTTTCACATGGCAGTGAGTATACGTGTAGAGTGAGGTGGAGAATAAATGCTGATTCAGATTTCTCGATCATTCGGACTTCTTTTGGGGCAGGCGTGACCTGTACAATAAGGATGGGTTGCACTTGAATCTGAAGGGGACCAATATCCTGGCAGGGAAGTTTGCTAAGGCTATTGGGGAGAATTTAAACTAGAATTGCTGGGTGGTGGGAACTCAACTGAAGGGACGGAGGAAGGGGCTGTTGGCTCACAAATAGAAAAAGCTTGTACGCAGTGTGAGAGGGAAGATAGGCAGGTAATGGATTGAGGTATGTCTATTTTAATGCAAGCAGTATCATGAACGAAGCAGATGAGCTTAGAGTGTGGATCAGTACTTGGAGCTATGATGTTGAGGCCATTACAGAGACTTGGGAGGCTCAGGGGCAGTAATGGCTATGTGGAGTGCCAAGCTTTAGATGTTTCAGAAAGGACAAGGAGGGAGGCAAAAGAGGTGGGAGCAAGGCACTGCTGATCAGTGATAGTGTCACAGCTGCAGAAAAGGTGGACGCCATGGAGGGATTATCTACTGAGTCTCTGTGGGTGGAGGTTAAGAACAAGAAGGGGCCAATAAATCTACTGGGTGTTTTTTATAGACCACCCAATAATAACAGGGATGTAGAGGAGCAGATAGGGAGACAGATTCTGGAATGGTGCAAAAATAACAGGGTTGTCATGATAGAAGATTTTAATTTCCCCAAAATTGATTGGCATCTCTCTAGAGCAAGGGGTTTAGATGGGGTGGAGTTTGTTAGGTGTGTTCAGGAAGTTTTCTGACTAAATATGTAGATAAGCTGACAAGAGGAGAGGCTGTACTTGATCTGGTATTGGGAAATGAACCTGGTCAGGTGTCAGGTCTCTCAGTGGGAGAGCATTTTTGGAGATAATGATCACATTTCTATCTCCTTTACCATAGCATTGGAGAGGAATAGGAGTGGACAAATCAGGAAAACGTTTAATTAGAGTAAGGGGAAATATGAATCTATCAGGCAGGAACTTGGAAGCATACATTGCGAGCAGATGTCCTCAGGGAGATGTATGGCAGAGGCAGGGAAAGAATGGTAGGGTAAAGGAACCATGGTGTACAAAAGCATTGGAAACTCTAGTCAAGGAGAAAAGAAAAGCTTATGAAAGGTTCAAAAAAGTAGGTAATGATAGAGATCTAGAAAATTATAAGGGCAACAGGAAGGAGCTTAAGAATATGTAATGTTCCGTTATATTGGCCCGTATATGTCTAGGGGAAATCCCACCCAGCACCTGCCTCAACACTCCCCACACTGTCGGTCGCCGCCCGAATCAAGCCCAACCATCAATCATCAGCCAGCACACCCAGTAAATTTTAACAAGTACACTTTATAGATATTACTAATTCTATGACATTAATATAAATGTGATACAGAGAGGAAAGTAATGAAAAGAAAAGACGCCAGACTTATCAAAGTCCAAGTTCTTTGTGCACAACCGTTGGAGCTCAATCAATTCCTGACGACCACCCGGATCCTGTCAACTCACAGCTCGGGACCATCCGGAGTGATCGACCGGAGCCTCTCTGCACGTCGGCCGTCCTCCCCGTCTCTCCTCCGACTCCCCGTCTCTCCACCGTCCTCCCCGTCTCTCCTCCGACTCCCTGTCTCTCCTCCGACTCCTCGTCAAAAACCCCCGCACGTCCACCATCCTCCTCGTCTCTCCTCTGACTCCCCGTCTCTCCTCCGACTCCCCGTCTCTCCTCTGGCTTCCCGTCTCTCCACCGCCCTCCCGTCTCTCCTCCATCCTCCCCATCTCTCCACCGTCCTCCCCGTCTCTCCTCCGACTCCCTGTCTCTCCTCTGACTCCCCGTCAAAAACCCCCGCACGTCCACCATCCTCCTCGTCTCTCCTCTGACTCCCCGTCTCTCCTCCGACTCCCCATCTCTCCACCGTCCTCCCCGTCTCTCCTCCGACTCCCCGTCACTTCACCGTCCTCCCCGTCTCTCCACCGTCCTCCCCGTCTCTCCTCCGACTCCCTGTCTCTCCTCCAACTCCTCGTCAAAAACCTCCGCACGTCCACCATCCTCCTCGTCTCTCCTCTGACTCCCCGTCTCTCCACCATCCTCCCCGTCTCTCCTCCGACTCCCCGTCTCTCCTCCGACTCCCCGTCTCTCCTCCGACTCCCCGTCTCTCCTCTGGCTCCCCGTCTCTCCACCGCCCTCCCGTCTCTCCTCCATCCTCCCCATCTCTCCACCGTCCTCCCCGTCTCTCCTCCGACTCCCTGTCTCTCCTCTGACTCCCCGTCAAAAACCCCCGCACGTCCACCATCCTCCTCGTCTCTCCTCTGACTCCCCGTCTCTCCTCCGACTCCCCATCTCTCCACCGTCCTCCCCGTCTCTCCTCCGACTCCCCGTCACTTCACCGTCCTCCCCGTCTCTCCACCGTCCTCCCCGTCTCTCCTCCGACTCCCTGTCTCTCCTCCAACTCCTCGTCAAAAACCTCCGCACGTCCACCATCCTCCTCGTCTCTCCTCTGACTCCCCGTCTCTCCACCATCCTCCCCGTCTCTCCTCCGACTCTCCGTTTCTCCTCCGTCTCCCTGTCTCTCCTCCGACTCCCTGTCTCTCCACCATCCTCCTCGTCTCTCCACCGTCCTCCCCATCTCTCCTCCGTCTCCCCGTCTCTCCTCCGACTCCCCGCCAAAAACCCCGTCCGCCGTCCTCCCCGTCTCTCCTCCGACTCCTCATCTCTCCACAGTCCTCCTCATCTCTCTTTCGACTCCCCGTCAAAAACCCCCGCACGTCCACCATCCTCCCCGTCTCTCCTCCGACTCCTAGTCAAAAACCCCCGTCCATCGTCCTCCCCGTCTCTCCTCCGACTCTCCGCCAAAACCCCGTCTCTCCTCCGACTCCCCCCCCAAAAACCCCCGTCCACCGTCCTCCTCGTCTCTCCTCCGACTTCCCCACCAAAACCCCGTCCACAGTCATATGATACAGCATGGTATCCAAAAACAAAACGATACATGACCACCCATTGGTTATTAGCACCCAGCTGTCTGTACTAACCCAAGCAACTGTCTAGTTAGAGACTGCCTCAGCATTCCTCAGTATAACATAACAAGAGAAGCCATTTCAAATTTAACAAAAAGAAAAACCCCGTACAAATGAAATTAGGAGAGCCAGAAGGGGCCATAAGAAGGCCTTGGTGAGCAGGATTAAAGAAAATCCCAAGACATTTCAAATGTATGTGAAGAGCAAGATGATAAGACATGAGAGAATCAGACCAATCAAGTGTGACAGTGGAAAAGTGTGTATGGAAACAAAAGAAATAGACCATAAGACTGAGGAGCAGAAGCAGGCCATTCGGCCCATTGAGTCTGCTCTGCCATTCAATCAAGGGCTTATCCACTTCATCCATTCACCCCCACTCTCTTGCTTTAACCTGTTCCCTTTGATGTCTTGGCTAATCAAGAACCTATCTACCTCTGCCTTAAATACACCAATGACTTGGCCTCCACAGCCACTCCTGGCAACAAATTCCACAGATTTACCACCCTCTGACCAAAGTAATTTCTTCGCATCTCAGTTCTAAAAGGACCTCCTTCAATCCTGAAGTCGTGCCCTCTTGTCCTAGAATCCCCTACCACGGGAAATAACTTTGCCATATCTAATCTGTTCAGGCCTTTTAACATTCAGAATGTTTCTATGAGATCCTCTCTCATTCTCCTGAACTCCAGGGAATACAGCCCAAGAGCTGCAAGACGTTCCTCAAATGGTAACCCTTTCATTCTTGGAATCATTCTCGTAAATCTTCTCTGAACCCTCTCCAGTGTCACCTCCACCTATCTTTGTATCATCGGAAAATTTAGCCACAAGTCCCTTAATACCGTAGTCCATATTATTGACATACATTGTAAAAAGTAATGGTCCCAACACCGAACCCTGTGGAAATCCACTGGTAACCGGCAGCCAGCCAGAATAGGATCCCTTTATTCCCACTCTCTGTTTTCTGCCGACCAGCCAATGCTCCACCCACGTTAGTAACTTCCCTGTAATTTCATGGGTTCGTATCTTGCTAAGCAATGAATACTTTGCTTCAGTATTCACTATGGAAAAGGACCTTGGCAATTATAGGAATGGCTTACAGCAGACTGAAAAGCTTGCGCATGTATACTTTAAGAAAGAGGATATGCAGGAGCTTTTGGAAAACATCAAGTTGGATAAGTCACTGGGACTGGACGAGATATTCCCCAGGCTACTGTGGGAGGTGAGGGAGGAGATTGCTGAGCCTCTGACAATGATCTTTGCATCATCAACCGGAGAGGTTCCGGAAGATTGGAGGGTTGCAGATAGTGTTCCCTTATTCCAGAAAGGGAGTAGAGATAGCCCATGAAATTATAGACCAGTGAGTCTTACTTCAGTGGTTGGTAAGTTGATGGAAAAGATCCTGAGAGGTATGATTTATGCCTTATGAGCCTGATTGAATGTTTTGTGGCTATGACTAAACAAGTTGATGAAGGTAGAGCAGTAGATGCAGTTTAAATGGATTTCAGCAAGGCATTTGATAACGTACCCCATGCAAGGATAATTGAAAAAGTAAGGAGACATAGGATTCAAGGGGACCTTTCATTATGGATCCAGAACTGGCTCGCATACAGAAGGCAAAGAGAGGTGTAGACGAGTCATTTTCTACACAGAGGTCGGTGACCAGTGGTGTGCCTCAGGGATCTGTTCTGGGACTCCTTCTCTTTGTGATGTTTATAAATGACTTTGCTGAGGAAGTGGAAGGATGGGTTAGTAAATTTGCTGATGACACAAAGGTTGGGGGTGTTGTGGATAGTATGGAGGGCTGTCAGAGGTTACAGCGTGACATCAATAGGACACAAAACTGGGCTGAGAAGTGGCAGATGGAGTTCAAATCTGATAAGTGTGAGGTGGTTCATTTTGGTAGATCAAATATGATGGCAGAATATAGTACTAATGGTAAGACTCTTGGCAGTGTGGAAGATCATAGGGATCTTGGGGTTCGAGTTCATAGGACACTCAAGACTGCTGCGCAGGTTGATTCTGTGGTTAAGAAGGCATATGGTGTATTGGCTTTCATAATGTTACAGCTATATAGGACCCTGGTCAGACCCCACTTGGAGTACTGTATTCAGTTCTGGTCACCTCACTACAGGAAGGATGTGGAAACTATAGTAAGGGTGCAGAGGAAATTTACAAGGATGTTGCCTGGATTGGAGAACATGCCTTATGACAATAGGTTGTGTGAGCTTGGCCTCTTCTCCTTGGAACAGCGAGGATGAGAGGTGACCTGATAGAGGTGTATAAGATGATGACAGGCATTATTTGTGTGGATATTTAGAGGCTTTTTCCCAGGGCTGAAATGGCTAGCATGAGAGGGCACAGTTTTAAGCTGCTTGGAAGTAGGTACAGAGGAGATGTCAGGGGTAAGATTTTTTATGCAGAGAGTGGTGAGTGCGTGGAATGGGCTGCTGGCGAGATGGTCAAGACAGATACAATAGGGTATTTTAAGATAGTCTTGGATAAGTACATGGAGCTTAGTAAAATAGAGGGCTATAGTTACCCTAGGTAATTGCTAAAGTAAGTACGTGTTCAGCAAAGCATTGTGGGCTGAAGGGCCTGTATTGTGCTGTAGGTTTTCTACGTTTCTAAGTTCTATGTTAGCTTGAAGGTTGCGTCAGTGCTGAGGAAGGGAAATACAATGTTAGCATTCTTTCAAGAGGTCCAGAGTACAAGAGTAGGAATGTGATACTGAGGCTTTATAAGGCACTGGTGAGGCCTCACCTTGAGTATTGTTAACAGTCCTGGGCTCCTCATCTTAGAAAATGTGCTGGCATTGGAGAGGGTCCAGAGGAGGTTCACAAGGATGATTGCAGGAATAAAAGGGTTATCATATGAGGAATATTTAATTGCTCTGGGCCTGAACTCGCTGGAATTTAGAAGGGTGAGGGAGGATCTCATTGAAACTGTGCAATGAGACAGGTAAGATTAATAATCTTGTAGTCAGGGATCCTCTTGGAATTTCGCATACTGATGGAGGATGAAATAGTTAGATCTAAAACTAGTGTATTATGCTTGAACAAGGGAGACTACAACAGGATGAGGGAGGAGTTGGCTAATGTGGATTGGGAGCACAGGCAGTTTGGTAGGAGAGTTGACGAACAGTGGAATACTTTCAAAGAGATTTTTCACAGTGCTCAAAAAAATATATATTCCAGTCAAAAGTAAGGACAGTAAGTGTGGGGAGAGCCAGCCTTGGATAACTAAGGAAATAAAAGATAGTATCAAATTAAAAGCTCATGTGTACAAAGTCGCAAAGAGTAGTGGGAGACTGGAGGATTGGGAAAACTTTAAAAAAACAACAAAGAACAACTAAACAAGAAATAAGAAAAGGGAAGATAGAGTATGAAAGTAAATTAGCACAAAATATAAAAACAGATAGCAAAAGTTTTAATAAATATATAAAGCGGAAGAGGGTGGCTAAAGTCAAAGTAGGTCCCTTGGAAGATGAGAAGGGAAATTTCATATTGGGTGACAAGGAAATGGCTGAGGCATTGAACAACTATTTTGTGTCGGTCTTCACTGTGGAGGACATGTCTAATATGCCAAAGAATGATGTTATAGACGAAATAGGAGGTGAGGACCTTGATAAAATCACTGTCACTAAAGAGATAGTGATGAGAAAACCAGAGGGCCTGAAGGCAGATAAGTCCCCTGGTCCTGATGGGATGCATCCCAGGGTGCTGAAGGAATTTACGGAGGTTATAGTAGATGCGTCGGCCAGCCCCACCTGCTCCCCTGCCTGCACTCGGTGTGCAAGGGATGCCTGCATGGTGCGCTCAGTGCGGGCTCTAGCCTGCAGGCTGAAGGTGAAATCAGCACAAAAAGCAAGCAGCTGCGGGCCCAGCAAGTGCATACCCTGATGCTGCCTCTTGGTGAGGCCGAGGCCGGAGCCTGGCCCCGGGCCGCCCGCCGCCACCGCACCGTCGGCGGCTTGCAGCCAGTGCGAGGCGGCGGCAGGCGGAGGGGACGAGGCCCGAGGCCTGGAGCTGGCCTGCCGCTCGTCGCGACCAGCGCGGCGGCGAGCTGCGAGCCCACTTCCATAGGCCAGTAACCAAGGTGATCATCCCAACGGCGGAGCAGGCAGAAGAGGAGACATCTCCCAACGGCTGCAAAGGCGGATGAGGATGCCCAACAATGGGTAGGGAGGCTTACAAGCATGCCGCAAGAACTGCCGTAGACCCACAACACTCAGGGCTCGTCTACCTAGTGTGTGAAGCCTGGATTCAGCGGACTGCGCGGAAGAAACCATCACTGATTCAATGGGCGGAAAGGCGATTCTCAGCAATGTGTCATGGAGCGCTAAGAGGGCACAGTGAGACACACAGAACACTGCTGGCCATCCACTGCATCCTGACCTATCTCTAGCCATCTCGACTATGTCTTGCCACTGGGTCCAGATAGGCCGGGACGAGAGAGTGAGGCTGACGACCTGCGCAACTCTCCCTCACTTTAATCCAAGTCAAGCGCAAGTCATGACTTCAAACCCAACGCGCAACCTAAAGTCCTGTGGCGATGGGGGAGTGGCGAAGCAGCAGGTACGGATACACTGGAAGCTGTAGTCACAAACCTGGACACAGGCGGCACAGGGCATAGGGTCGCTCTCTACTGGACCGAAGCAGCAGTTGAGTTCGGCAGCCCCCAGGTGTCTGAGCAGCCCTCTTTAGGATCGCTCTGCTCACCTCCATGGAGGAACGGGCTAGAAAAGGTGCCTCAAACATAGTCTGCTTCACTTCACCCAGGCCAGCTTACCGTGGCTGGTGGGGATCCCTCATAGCGGTCGACCTACAACAGTGAAGAAGAAAGTGATGGTGCTCAACCTTGGCACGTGGAAGGTGAGAACTCTGCGAGATAACATCAAGGCAGACAGACCAGAGAGAAGAACTGCACTGGTTGCAAAAGAGCTAGCTCGCTACAACGTGGACATAGCAGCTCTCAGCGAAACGTGCCAGCAGACAAGGGCCAGCCAACAGAATGTAGTGGTGGATACACGTTCTTCTGGAGAGGTCGCAGCAGCGCTGAACGACGAGAAGCAGGCGTGGGATTTGCCATCAATTCTAACCTCGCCCGTAAACTCACCAAGCACCCAGAGAGCATCAACGACCGCCTGATGACACTCCAGCTCCCACTTGCAAACAAGAAGAGCGCTACGCTGATTAGTGCCTACGCTCCCACCATGACCAACCCAGATGACATTAAAGACAAGTTCTATGAAGAACTCGACGCCCTCATCTCAGCAATCCCACAGTCAGAGAAGCTCATCGTTCTCGGGGACTTCAATGCCAGAGTAGGGACAGACTACCAAACCTGGGAAGGGATCATTGGAAGACACGGCACTGGCAAGTGTAACAACAACGGTCTTCTGCTCCTCAAGACGTGTGCCTCACACGACCTTGTCATCACCAACACCCTGTTCCGCCTACCCACCCGTAAGAAGACGTCACGGATGCACCCACGCTCGAAGCACTGGCATCTGATTGACTACATCATCACCAGGAAGAGGGACAGGATGGACGTCAGAGTGACGAGAGCCATGTGTGGTGCCGACTGCTGGACCGACCACCGCCTCATTGTGTCCAAGTTCAGGCTTCGCATTCTGCCCATGAGAAGACCCCAAGGGCAGAAGACTGCAAAGAGGCTGAATGTCTCCAAGCTGAAAAGCAGCAGGGTTGCAGAAGAGCTCATTGATGACCTTGAAGGCAGACTGCCAGACACACCACAGGATGACGGGACCAGCGTTGAGGAACAGTGGACGGCCTTCAGAGACGCTGTCTACACTACCGCCCTCGAACATCTCGGACCAGCAACCCGAAGAAACCAAGACTGGTTCGATGAGAATGATGAAGAAATACAGGCACTACTAACGGAGAAACATCAACATTACAGAGTGCATCAGAACGACCCCACATCGCTAGCCAAGAAAGATGTCTTTACCAACGCAAGAAGAAAGGTGCAGAAAAAACTTCGCAAGATGCAGGACAGCTGGTTCAGCAAGAAGGCCGATGAAATCCAGGGCTATGCAGACAGCCACGACATAAGGTGCTTCTACGATGCGCTTAAGGAGGAGGCCCTGTCATGATGCAAAAGCTGACTGTACTCTTCCAGTCCATGTGGAAAAAGGGATAGGTCCCGCAACAGCTGAAAGATGCCAGCATAGTCCACATCTACAAGAGGAAAGGCAACCGCCAGTCTTGCGACAACCACCGAGGCATCTCCCTCTTGTCCATTGCGGAAAAGATTCTGGCCCACGTCCTGCTCAACCGCCTTCTCCAACATCTTGAGCAAGGTCTGCTCCCAGAAAGCCACTGCGGCTTCCGTGCTGAACGTGGGACCACGGACATGATTTTTGCTGCGCGCCAACTCCAGGAAAAATGTCAGGAGCAACACAGCAACCTCTTCGTGACCTTTGTCGATCTAACCAAGGCTTTCGATACGGTCAGCAGAGAAGGCTTGTGGAAGATCATGGAGAAGTTTGGCTGCCCCAGCAAGTTCATCACAATCGTCCGGCAGTTCCACGACGGTATGATGGTGAAAGTTCTGGATGACGGCGACGAGTCGGAGGCCTTCCCAGTGACAAATGGCGTCAAACAAGGCTGCATTCTTGCCCCGACTCTGTTCAGTATGGTATTCTCTGCTATGCTGACAGATGCCTTCCGTAACTACGAAGAAGGAATCCACGTCAGGTACAGGACTGACGGCAGGTTGTTCAACCTTAGGTGCCTGCAGGCAGTTACAAAGGTGCGAGAGACTGTCATCAGAGACTTCTTGTTTGCTGATGACTGCGCACTCAACGCCAGCACAGAGCAGGAGATGCAGCGTGAAATGGACTGCTTCTCACAAGCCTGCGACAACTTCGGACTCACTATCAGCACCAAAAAGACCAAAGTTATGTACCAGCCTGCCCCAGGAAAGCCATACCAGGAGCCGCGCATCACGGTGAAGGGCCAGAACCTTCAGGCAGTCGACAACTTCACCTACCTGGGCAGCATACTGTCTCGCGCAGTGAACATAGACGCTGAGGTCAACAACAGAATTGCCAAAGCCAGCGCCGCCTTTGGGAGACTCCGTGAGAACGTCTGGGAGCGGAGAGGACTCAGCCTTACCACCAAGCTGAAGGTCTACTGCGCAGTGGTCCTTACCACCCTCCCTTACGCCAGCGAGACCTGGACTGTCTACAGCAGACACGCCAAACAGCTCAAACACTTTCACCTGAGCTGTCTCCGCAGACTCCTCCACATCAGGTGGCAGGACAAAGTCCTCGACACGGAAATCCTGGAACGAGCTGGGCTCTGCAGCGTCTACACCCTCCTGCTGAAAGCCCAAGCCAGGTGGGCTGGACATGTGGTCAGAATGCCAGACAGCTGATTGCCTAAGCAGCTGCCATACAGAGAACTGTGTCAGGGCAAGCGCTCAGTCGGGGGGCAGAAGAAACGTTATAAAGACTGCCTCAAAGCGTCCCTCAAAGGCCTGGGTGTCAACATCAACACGTGGGAGACGCTTGCCCTCGACCGTCCAGCTTGGTGCAGCAAGATCACCCGTGCAGCTGAAGTCAGGCGCATCATCGAGGCGCAACGAGAGCGTGCTGTGCGCAAGGCCCGAGCAGCATCCACTGCCACGACAGCACCCACCCACTTGTGTCCCACATGTGGGCGAGCCTTCAGGGCCCAGATTGGCCTCATCAGTCACCTCCGGACCCACAGTCACTAATCCCCCATTTGACTTTGAAGCCATGGTCATCTTCGACTACGAAGGACGAACAACAACAATCATTTACCAAAATTCTCTGGGCAGGTCCCGGCAGATTGGAGGACAGCAAATGTCATGCCACCTTTTAAAAAAGAATGTAGGCAAAAGATGGGCAACTATAGGCCAGTTAGCTTAACATCTGTAGTTGGGAAAATGCTTGAAGCTGTCATTAAAGAAGATATAGCAAAACATTTAGAAAAGAGTGGTTCCATTAGACAGACGCAGCATGGATTCAGAAAGGGCAGGTCCTGTTTGACAAGCTTACTGGGATTCTTTGAGGACATAATGAGTTCAGTGGATGGGGGGAACAGGTGGATGTTGTATACTTGGATTTCCAGAAGGCATTCAGTAAGGTGCCGCACAAGAGACTTATAAATAAGGTATGGATACATGGAGTCAGAGCAAGTGTATTGGTTAACTAACAGAAGACAGAGAGTTGGTATAAATGGGAGTTTCTCTGGTTGTCAGTCAGTGGTGAGTGGGGTGCCGCAGGGGTCGGTGCCGGACCCGCAGCTGTTTACCACTTACATTGATGACTTAGAAGAGGGAACTGAGTGTAGCGTAGCAAAATTTGCTGAACTGAGTGGACAAGCAAATTGTACAGAGGAGGTGGAGAGTCTGCAGAGGGATATAGATAGGTTAAGTGAGTCAGCCAAGTTCTGGCAGATGGAATACAATGTTGGTAAATGCGAGATCATCCACTTAGGAAGGAATAATAGAAGAGCAGATTATTATTTAAATGGTAAAAGATTGCAGCATACTGTTGTGCAGAGGGACTTGGGAGTGCTTGTGCATGAATCACAAAAAGTTGGCTTGCAGGTACAACAGGTTATTAAGAAGGCAAACAGAATGTTGGCCTTCATTGCCACAGGGATTGAATTCAAGATCAGGGAGGACATGCTGCAACTATACAGGGTACTGGTGAGGCTGCACCTGGAGTACTGTGTGCAGTTCTGGTCTCCATACTTGAGGAAGGATATACTGGCTTTGGAGGCAGTACAGAGGAGGTTCAACAGGTTGATTCCAGAGATGAAGGAGTTAACTTATGAGGAGAGATTGAGTCACCTGGGACTGTACTCTCTGGAGTTTAGAAGAAAGAGAGTGGATCTAATAGAATACAAAATTTTGAAAGGAATAGATAAGATAGAAGGAGTAAAGTTGTTTCCATTGGTAGGTGAGACTAGAACTAGGGGACTGTGGAAGCAGTTGAGGATTCTTCACTAAGTATATTTAAGATACAGTTAGATAGATTTTTACATAGTAGGGGAATTAAGGGTTATGGGGAAAAGGCAGGTAGATGGAGCTAAGTTTCCGGACAGATCAGCCATGATCTTATTGAATGGCGGGGCAGGATCGATGGGCCTGATGTCCTACTCCTGCCCCTATTTCTTATGTTCTTATGTAAATCTTTTGAATGTTGAAAGATCTAGACAGAGTAGTTGTCTAAATCTAACATAGTGAGCTGTAAAGATGTCAGGAAGGACTGGCAGGTGATGGGGCAAATTTGCAGCCATTGGGATGAGTTGCAGTGCAATAAAGATGCAGTGAAATCAAAGCGAAAAGTACCAAATACTGGTCTTAATGTGTTATACTTAAATGCACGCAACATAAGAAATAAGGTGGATGATCTACAGCTACAGATTGGCAGGTATGATATTGTGGCCATCACTGAGACGTGGCTAAAGGATGCATGTCTCTGGGAGCTGAACGTCCAAGGATACACGGTGTATCGGAAGGATAGGCAGGTAGGCAAAGGGGGTGGTGTGGCTTTATTGGTAAGAAATGATATTAAGCCATTAGAAAGAGGTGACATAGGATCGAAAGGTACAGAATCTTTATGGGTTGAGCTAAGAAATCGCAGGGGTAAAATGACCCTGATGGCAGTTATTTATAGGCCTCCAAACAGCTGCAGGGATGTGGACTACAAATTACAACAGGAAATAGAAAAGGCTTGTCAGAAGGGCAGTGTTATGATAATTGTGGGGGATTTTAACATGCGAGTGGATTGGGAAAATTAGGTCGGCACTGGATCTCAAGAGAGAGAATTTGTAGAATGTCTGCGAGATGGCTTTTTAGAACAGCTTGTTGTTTAGCCCACAAGGGGATCAGCTGTACTGGATTGGGAATTCTGTAATGAACCAGAGGTGATTAGAGAGATTGAGGTGAAGAAACCCTTAGGAGGCAATGATCATAACATGATTGAGTGTCTGGTATACTGCTTATGTCTTCCTAAGTGAAGACTGTTGCAAAATTCTCATTCAGTTCCTCCGCCATCTCCTTGTCTCCCATTACAATTTCAGTGGTATTCAGTGCTGGTATTTCAGTGGAGCAAAGGAAATTACAGTGGCATGAGAGAGGAACTGGCCAAAGTTGACTGGAAAAAGACACTGGTGGGAAAGACGGCAGAGCAGCAGTGGCTGGAGTTTATGCGAGAAGTGAGGAAGGTGCAAGACAGATATATTCCAAAAAAGAAGAAATATTCAAATTGAAAAAGGATGCAACCGTGGCTGACAAGAGAAGTCAAAGCCAAAGTTAAAGCAGAGGAGAGGGCATACAAGGAAGCAAAAATTAGTGGGAAGACAGAGGATTGGGAAGTTTTTAAAACCTTACAAAAGGAAACCAAGAAGGTCATTAAGAGAGAAAAGATGAACTATGAAAGGAAGCTAGCAAATAATATCAAGGAGGATACTAAAAGCTTTTTCAAATACATGAAGAGTAAAAGATAGGTTAAAGTAGGTATAGGACCGATAGAAAATGACACTGGTGAAATTGTAATGGGAAATAAGGAGATGGCGGAGGAACTGAACGAGTATTTTGAATCAGTCTTCACTGAGGAAGACATTAGCAGTATACCAGACATTCAAGGGTGTCACGGAAGAGAAGTGTGCGCAGTCACAATTATGACAGAGAAACTACTCAGGAAGCTGAATAATCTAAGGGTAGATAAATTTCCCGGACCAGATGGAATTCACCCTTGTGTTCTGAAGGAAGTAGCTGTGGAGATTGCGGAGGCATTAGCGATGATCTTTCAAAAGTCAATAGATTCTGGCATGGTTCCGGAGGACTGGAAGATTGCAAATGTCACTCCACTATTTAAGAAGGAGGCAAGGAAGCATAAAGGAAATTATAAACCTGTTAGCTTGACATCAGTGATTGGGAAGTTGTTGGAGTCGATTGTCAAGAATGAGGTTACGGAGTACCTGGAGGCATATGACAAGATAGGCAGAACTCAGCCTGCTTTCCTTAAAGGAAAATCCTGCCTGACAAACCTATTGCAATTTTTTGAGGAAATTACCAGTAGGCTAGACAAGGGAGATGCAGTGGATGTTGTATATTTGGATTTTCAGAAGGCCTTTGACAAGGGGCCACACATAGTCATAGTCATAGTCATACTTTATTAATCCCAGGGGAAATTGGTTTTCCTAACAGTTCCATAAATAATAAATAGTAATAGAACCACAAATAGTTAAATAGTAATATGTAAATTATGCCAGTAAATTATGAAATAAGTCCAGGACCAGCCTATTGGCTCAGGGTGTCTGACCCTCCAAGGGAGGAGTTGTAAAGTTTGATGGCCACAGGCAGGAATGACTTCCTATGACGCTCAGTGCTGCATCTCGGTGGAATGAGTCTCTGGCTGAATGTACTCCTGTGCCCACCCAGTACATTATGTAGTGGATGGGAGACATTGACCAAGATGGCATGCAACTTAGACAGCATCCTCTATTCAGACACCACCGTCAGAGAGTCCAGTTCCATCCCCACAGCATCACTGGCCTTACGAATGAGTTTGTTGATTCTGTTGGTGTCTGCCATCCTCAGCCTGCTGTCCCAGCACACAACAGCAAACATGATAGCACTGGCCACCACAGACCATAGAACATCCTCAGCATCGTCCGGCAGATGTTAAAGGACCTCAGTCTCCTCAGGAAATAGAGACGGCTCTGACCCTTCTTGTAGACAGCCTCAGTGTTCTTTGACCAGTCCAGTTTATTGTCAATTTGTATCCCCAGGTATTTGTAATCCTCCACCACATCCACACTGACCCCCCGGATGGAAACAGGGGTCATCAGTACCTTAGCTCTCCTCAGGTCTACCACCAGCTCCTTAGTCATTTTCACATTAAGCTGCAGATAATTCTGCTCACACCACGTGACAAAGTTTCCTACCGTAGCCCTGTGGCTGCGGTAACCATGAGGCTGCTTAACAAGGTAAGAGCCCATGGAATTACGGGAAAGTTACATACTTGGATAGAGTGTTGGCTGATTGGCAGGAAACAGAGAGTGGGAATAAATGGATCCTATTCTGGTTGGCTGCCGGTTACTGGTGGTTTTCCACGGGGGTCCTTGTTGGGTCGCTTCTTTTTTTGTTGTACATCAATGATTTGGGTTATGGAATAGAGGGCTTTGTGGCTAAGTTTGCTGATGATACAAAAGATAGGTGGAGGGGTCGGTAGTGCTGAGGAAACGGAGAGTCTGCAGAGAGACTTGGATAGATTGGGAGAATGGGCAAAGAAGTGGCAAATGAAATACAATGTTGGAAAGTGTATGGTTGTGCACTTTGGCAGAAGAAATAAACGGGCAGACTATTATTTAAATGGGGAGAGAATTCAAATTTCTGAGATGCAGCGGGACTTAGGAGTCTTCGTACAGGATACCTTTAAGGTTAACCTCCAGGTTGAGTCAGTAGTGAAGAAGGCGAATGCAATGTTGGCATTCATTTCCAGAGGAATAGAGTATAGGAGCAGAGATGTGATGTTGAGGCTTAATAAGACACTGGTAAGACCTCACTTGGAGTACTTGGAGCAGTATTGGGCCCCTCATTTAAGAAAGGATGTGCTGACGTTGGAGAGGGTACAGAGAAGATTCACTAGAATGATTCCGGGAATGAGAGGGTAAACATATGAGGAACCTTTGTCCACTCTTGGACTGTATTCCTTGGAGTTTAGAAGAATGAGGGGTGACCTCATAGAAACATTTTGAATGTTGAAAGGCATGGACAGAGTGGATGTGGCAAAATTGTTTCCCATGATGGGGGAGTCTAGTACGAGAGGGCATGACTTAAGGATTGAAGGGTACCCATTTAGAACAGAGATGCAAAGAAATTTTTTTAGCCAGAGGGTGATGAATCTATGGAATTTGTTGCCATGGGCGGCAGTGGAAGCCAAGTCATTGGGTGTATTTAAGATAGAGATTGATAGGTATCTGAGTAGCCAGGGCATCAAAGGTTATGGTGAGAAGGCAGAGGAGTGGGACTAAATGGGAGAATGGATCAGCTCATGATAAAATGGCAGAGCAGACTCAATGGGCCGAATGGCTGACTTCTGCTCCTTTGCCTTATGGTCTTATGTGGAAAGAATGTTTGCCATTGTGTGGATGTCTATGGCAAGGGGCATCCATTTCAAACAGATGCAGAGAAATTTCTTCAGCCAGAGGGTGGTGAATTTGTGGCAGCTATGGAGGCCAGGTCATAGGGTGTATTTAAGGCAGAGATTGAAAGGTTCTTGATTGGCCGTGGCTTTAACGATTACGGTGAGAAGCCCATGGAGTGGGGCTGAGGGGAGGAATAAAGGATCAGCCATGATTGAATGGTGGAGGAGACTCAAAGGGCCAAATGGCCTAATTCTGCTCCTATGTCTTATGGTCTTATGGACTTGTGATATGCATCATCCACCACCTGCTTCCATGGCTTCATGTGACTGTGATTGAGTGAGGGTCTAAGCAGGTACTACACTTTGCTTAAGAGTAACCTGCAGGCTAGTGGATGGAAAGAACACCTTATAACTCCTTTGATAAAGACATATATCCACCCTGCCACCCTATTTTTCATATATATGAATATAATTGAGTACCATTTCCATATCTTTCAGAAATATTCTTTCTTATCCGGTTGACAAACTGCATATAATTATCATTATCCCAAGAGGGGTATTATTTCACTGTGTATCACTTATTAACTTAAATATTGTTTCCTTTCCATATGTGAAACACCGTTCACCCATTAGAAGAAACTTTCACATAGTTTTTGATCACATGCATCATATTGCTATTGACAGGTCATTTTCAACGTTCAAAGTAAATTTATTATCAAAGTACATATGTGTCACTATATACAACCCTGAGATTCATTTTCTCGTCGGCATGTGAGGAACAGTCCTTGAAAGTGAGTCCACAGTGGGAACATTTCAGTGATGGTGCAAGTGAAACTGAGTGGTTATCCCCTTTGGTTCAAGTGCCTGACTGTAATAATTGTTCTTGAACCTGTTGGTGCGAGTCCTGAAGCTTCTGTGCCTTCTTCCTGAAGAGGGGATGACCTGGCTAGTGGAAGGTCCCTGATAACAGGTGCTGCTTTCCTGCAATAATGTTCCTTGCAGATACAGTATATTCATCGGTGGGGAGGGCTTTACTCATGATGACTGGCCATACCTACTGCTTTTTGTATGATTTTCTGTTCAAGGGCATTGGTGGTCTCCAGCCCCTTGGTATGAACATTAGAATACTCCAACTTCCGGTAATTCCCTCCCCCTCCCTTCCCCTGTCCCTATGTCACTCTGCCCCCTCCTCCAGCTGCCTACCACCTCCCTCTTGGTTCCGCCTCCTTCTACTACCCATTATGTTCTCCCCTATTCTTTCTTCACCTTTCTTGCCTATCACCTCCCTTCTTCCCCTCCCCCACCCCTTTATCTTTCCCCTTGCTGGTTTTTCACCTGGAACCTACCAGCCTTCTCCTTCCCACCCTCCCCCCACCTTCTTTATAGGGCCTCTGCCTCCTCCCTCTTCAGTCCTGACGAAGGGTTCCGGCCCGAAACGTTGACTGATCATTTCCACTGATGCTGCCTGACCTGCTGAGTTCCTCCAGCGTGTTGTGAGTGTTTCTATACCAGGCTGTGATGCAATCAGTCAATATACTCCCCACCACATTTCTGTCGAAGTTTGTCAAAGTTTTAGATATCATGCTGAATCTTTGAAAACTCCTAAGGAAGAAGAGGTGCTGCTGTGCTTTATTCATAATTATTCATAATTCATGAGGAGGAGAAGATGGTGGCGCGACGGCAGCGCGGGAGGCCTCTCCAGTGATGGTATCTGTTATCTGTCAAGTACGGGACCGTGCACAATTCTGACGTGAGAGCACGGAGGAATATCTGGAAAACTTCTGAAATGCCCGCTTTGCTGCCGCTGCTACTGTGTGGTAACCGGAATCTCCGGAGCAGAAGGCCCCGAAATCCTCGGCTTTGCTTGTTTCAGCGGCCGGGGCGAGGTCGAAGGCACTCGGCAGAGGATGGCGCTTGGGAGGCTGTATCGGAGGGGCTGGTCGGACGCTCGAAGTTTTTGGACGGATGGACTCAGTGTCAGCTGTGGTCGGCTGCTTCCAAGGCATCGGCAAGTTGACAGTGCCTGGAGGTTTATGGCAGGGAGTTTCTCCCTTTTGCCGCCTGCTATCGGGGACTTAGGAGTCGATCGACTCGGGGACTTTGAGACTTTTTTTACCGTGCCCATGGTTTGTTCTTCATCAAATTATGGTATTGTTTTGCACTGCTGTAACTATATGTTATAATTATGTGGTTCTGTCAGTGTTAGTCTTTGGTTTGTCCTGTTTTCTGTGATATCACTCCGGAGAAACATTGTATCATTTCTTAATGCATGTATGCATTTCTAAATGACAATAAAAGAGGACTGAGTGTTCTCATAATCTAATTACACTAACCTGCTGTGCCCAGAACAGGTCCTCTGAAATTATAACCCAGAGGAATTTAAAGTTGCCGACCCTTTCCAGCTCTGTTTCTCTGATGAGGTCTGGCTCATGGATGTCTGATTTCCTGCTCCTGAAGTCGATATTCAGCTCCTCCGTCTTGCTGACATTGTGTAAGAGGTTGGTATTCTGGCACTTACAGCTCCACCAGTAAAATAAGACAGAGGGATCATGATTGCTGTGGTGTGGGGGATAGAGCTTGCAAAAGACCATGAACAGACAATTAATATTTTACTTAAGTAGACTCACCTGTGGCTGATTCTCAATATTGAATGTGCCTGTAAAGAAGCAGATTTATTCTCCAGCTGATGAACCTCAGGGATGTCACATTGCACACTGATGATGCCCTGCAGAGAATGGGATGCAGACAATTTTCCATCAGCTGTGGAATTAATGCCAATTCATCCATAATTCTTTGATAAGCTGTTTGGCACGTGTGACCATGATAGTGCAGAGAATCTTTGTAAAGGGTCATATTTAATGATAAAGCTGGTCTTCTAGCTTTGTGAAAGCTTGTGAAGGTGATACCTGCCATCTACGTATGTGGAGGCAAAGGTCACAGAACCGTATCCAGTTTTGGATGCCATTCCATGTGTCACAATTAATGTTCCAATGACTCTTTTGGAAAATGGCAGATTGTTCAACACTATCATTAACTTATTTTATGAAAATAAATCATTGCATACAAAAAGTGGCTTTATTTAATAATTCAATTTGTCAGCCAGGAGTAATGATGAAGGCAACACTGTAGTCTTATAGAAAGTTCTTTACAATTGTCAGGTCAATTTAAGTTTATTGTCATTTAACTACATACGTGTACATTGTCAAATGAGATGTTTCTCCAAACAGCAGTACACATAACACACATATAACACAAAATAGCTTACAAAATTTAGGATAATATCTACAGATAAAAAGATAAAATTATGCAAATATTAAATAAACAAACTGAAGTGCATAAATTAAGTATTGTACGGTACAGAACAGGTTAACCATTGACAATCTGAATGTGATGTGGCAGGAAGTTCAGAAGCCTTATGTCCTGAGGGAAGAAAAGGTTTCCCACCCTGACCATCCTTGTTTTTATGCATCAGAGTCTCTTGCCTGACAGTAGAATTGGCATCGCTTCTCTCATCCTTCCCTACAGCTCTGCAGATTTCCTTGTTTAAAGTACATATTGTGTGTCCATTTACAATTTTACTTCTAACAGCCTTTTTAGAGCACTGTGTTTTCAAATAAATTCTTCAAATTCCCCCACTACTGGAGAACATTAGGCAATTATTTTCATATCGTTCCATTTTGCTCATCCTACTTGTTACATAACCTAACGTAGAAACATAGAAACAAAGAAAATAGGTGCAGGAGTAGGCCATTCGGTCCTTCGAGCCTGCACCGCCATTCAGTATGATCATGGCTGATCATTCAACTCAGAACCCCGTACCTGCTTTCTCTCTCAAACTGGGATGAACAATTGTTGTAGTTCATCCATGTGATCTTTAAATGCTTGCCATTGCATATCCACCGTCTACCCTTTAAGTATCATTTGCCAGTCTATCTTAGCTAATTCACGTCTCATACCTTCAAAGTTACCCCTCTTTAAGTTCAGAACCTTTGTTTCTGAATTAACTATGTCACTCTCCATCGTAATGAAGAATTCCACCATATTATGGTCACTCTTACCCAAGGGGCCTCGCATGACAAGATTGCTAACTAACCCTTCCTCATTGCTCAATACCCAGTCTAGAATGGCCTGCTCTCTAGTTGGTTCCTCGACATGTTGGTTCAGAAAACCATCCCACATACATTACAAGAAATCCTCTTCCTCAGCACCCTTACCAATTTGGTTCACCCAATCTACATGTAGATTGAAGTCAGCCATTATAACTGCTGTTTCTTTATTGCACGCATTTCTAATTTCCTGTTTAATACCATCCCCAACCTCACTACTACTGTTAGGTGGCCTGTACACAACTCCCACCAGCGTTTTCTGCCCCTTAGTGTTATGCAGCTCTACCTATATTGATTCCACATCTTCCGGCTAATGTCCTTCCTTTCTATTGCGTTAATCTCCTCTCTAATCAGCAACACTACCCCACCTCCTTTTCTTTCATGTCTATCCCTCCTGAATATTGAATATCTGTTCTGAATGCTGATAGTTATTAATTTTTAATTCAGGTTACGTGGTGTTATCTCACCTGGGAAGGAGATCTCAGGAGGACGGTGAGACCATGGAATGATCTGTCAGCGGAGGTGGAGGAGGCAGGGTCGATCTCAATACTTAAGGGAAATATGGATAGGTACATGACAGAGGGGTCTGGAGGGCTGTGGTTTGGGTGCAAATTGATAGGATTAGGAAGATCAATGGTTCAGCACAGAGTAGATGGTCTGAAGAGCCTACTTCTGACCTACAGTGTTCTATGACTTCTAAGAGAAGAGCCTTGGCTCTTTAATCCAGGCCACACTCTGGTAAGTCTCTTCTGTACCCTCTCCAATGCTTCTACATCCTTCCTGCAATGAGGCGACTTGAAATGAACATAATATTCCAGGTGTGGTCTAATCAAAGTTTTATCGAGCTGCAATATTGCCACAGAAATCTGTGAAGTCCAAGTCATTGTGAATATTTAAAGTGGAGGTGGTTAAGCTCTTGATTAGCTTGGTATCAAAGGTTGCAGGGAGAAGGCAGAAGAATGGCATTGAAAGGGATAATAAATCAGCTACTTTGGAATGTTGGAACAGACTCAACAGGTTGCATGATCTAACTCTGCTCCTATGTCTAGTAGTCTTAAAAACCTAACATTAACTTTGATTCTGTTATGGTCTTTATTCTCTAAATTTATTGAGTATGCCTGCAAGAAAATGAATGTCGGAGTTGTATATGGTGACATATATGTTCAAAGTACATATATGTCACCATAAACACCCCCAAGATTCATTTTTTGAGGACATACCATGTCCAGTTTTGGTCACCTCACTATAGGAAGGATGTGGAAGCATTGGAAAGGGTACAGAGGAGATTTATCAGGATGCTGCCTGGTTTAGAAAGTATGCATTATGATCAGAGATTAAGGGAGCTTGGGCTTTACTCTTTGGAGAGAAGGAGGATGAGAGGAGACATGATAGAGGTGTACAAGATAATAAGAGGAATAGATAGAGTGGATAGCCAGCGCCTCTTCCCCAGGGCACCACTGCTGAATACAAGCGGACATGGCTTTAAGGTAAGGGATGGGAAGTTCAAGGGGGATATTAGAGGAAGGTTTTTCACTCAGAGAGTGGTTGGTGCGTGGAATGCACTGCCTGAGTCAGTGGTGGAGGCAGATACACTAGTGAAGTTTGAGAGACTACTAGGCAGGTATATGGAGGAATTTAAGGTGGGGGCTTATATGGGAGGCAGGGTTTGAGGGTCGGCACAACATTGTGGGCCGAAGAGCCTGTACTGTGCTGTACCATTCTATGTTCTAAGTTCTATGTTAAATCTGTAGAATAACAGAATCAATGTGGTGAGGCGAAACTTCACCTGTGAGTCGGCTGGGGTGATATACTGCGTCCAGTGCTCCTGATGTGGCCTTCTATATATTGGCAAGACCCGACGCAGACTGGGAGATTGTTTTGCTGAACACCTATGCTCTGACCGCCAGAGAAAGCAGGATCTCCCAGTGGCCACACATTTTAATTCTTCATCCCATTCCCATTCTGATATGTCTATTCACGGCCTCCTCTACTGTAAAGATGAAGCCACACTCAGGTTGGAGGAACAACACCTTATATTCCATCTGGATAGCCTCCAACCTGATGGCATGAACATTGACTTCTCTAACTTCTGCTAATGCCCCACCTCTCCCTCGTACCCCATCCATTATTTATTTATATACACACATTCTTTCTCTCTCTGTCCTTTTTCACCTTCTGTCCCTCTGACTATACCGCTTGCCCATCCTCTGGGTTTTCCCCCTCCCCCTTTTCCTTCTCCCTGGCCCTCCTGTCCCATAATCCTCTCATATCCCTTTTGCTAATCACCTGCCCAACTCTTGGCTCCATCCCTCCCCCTCCTGTCTTCTCCTATCATTTTGGATCTCCCCTCCCTCTCCCTCTCCCACTTTCAAATCTCTTACTAGCTCTTCCTTCGAAGGGTCTCGGCCCGATACGTTGACTGTACCTCTTCCTAGAGGCAGGCTGCCTGGCCTGCTGCATTCACCAGCAACTTTGATGTGTGTTGTTAAGACCACACCAAGTTTGGTGTTCAACCAGAATGCAAAAGAAATAAAATGATGCAAATGTAAATGGGAAGAAATAATAAATAAATAAATAAATAAATATCAAGACTATATGTGCTTTGATAATAAATTTATTTTGGACTTTTGAACTTTAATTATCTTGTGCTTTTTAAACTCAAACCCCTGACTAATGAAGGCCAACATTCCATGGACCATCTTAACCACCTTAACTTGTGCTGCAGATTTGAGACATCCATGGATGTGGACCCCAAGGTCTCTCCATTAATTTTCCCTTTAACCTGCTCTCATGAGTCTCTCAGAGTCTACCACTGATCTACAGTGGCCACTTAAACTGCAAATGAGCAGACTGTTTGGCATGTGGAATGAAGCTGGAGCACCCAGAGAAAGCTCATGTTGTTACTGTAGAACATGCAAGTTCCACAAGGACATCAGTGAAGGCCAAAACTGAATCTGTGTCACTGGAGCAATGATCTAGCTGCTCCTCTAGCCGTGTCACTTGCTGACCGCAATGACTAGTGTTGCCTCTAAATCTTATTTTCATGTTTCTTAATTGAATTGAAAGCTATTAGCATAAATTGGCTATAACCATAACAATTTAGTTTTGATGAAGGTTGGACCATTAATTTCACTTAATAACAAATTCATTGAGTACTGCAGAGCAGTGGATGAAATATATTTAAACTGCTGTACCTTAAAGGGACTATTTGATGGTGCTCTTGGGAAAATTTTGTGCTGTGTGTTTATTTAAAAATATTTATTTGACATAAACACTTGGTGTACATCTCTCCAGAGCTGCTGTGAATTCTGGTAGACCTCCTGGCTTTTGCCACATGATAAATTCACTCTGTCATGTGTGCCATATGTTGTAGTGGAAATGTTACTTACTCTGACTGTAGGAATGGTTTTAAATCATGTGCATTTTAGATTAGATTAGATTCAACTTTATTGTCACTGTGCCGAGTACAGATACAGAGCCAATGAAATGCAGTTAGCATCTAACCAGAAATGCAAAGAATAGTGTTATTTACAAAATAACTGCAAATAAAAAGTAAGTGCTACAGCACAGAAATATAAAAGTACTGAGACAGTACAATGTGGGTGCAATACTGCTTAGCGCTGTGATGTGACAGGGTGGAGATACGTCTCTACCAAAGGAGGGGTAAGGCGCTCCTTCCATCTGCTAGCCTGCAGGTCACCCTTGGCCAAGGTGTAGCACCTGCTTCGTCCTACCTGCCAATCAGGGTCGCGTGAAGAGTCATTGGAAAGCATCTAGAGGAGGTTCATGAGGATGATTCCAGGAATGAAGGGGTTAACATATAGGAGCGTTTGGTGGCTTTGGGTCTGGACTCTCTGGAATTTAGAAGACTGCAGTGGGGGTGGGGGGGGGGGCGGGGGTGGTGCTGGAATCACATTGAAACCTACCGAATGTTGAAAGGACTAAGCAAGGTGGATGTGGACAGGATGTTTCCTTTGGTGGGGGTATTCAGAACTAGAGGGCACAGCCTAAAGTTTGAGGGACGACCTTTTAGGACAGAGATGAATTTTTTTAGCCAGAGAGGAGTGAATCTGTGGAATGCTTTGCCATAGGCTATGGTGCGGAAGTTAATAGTTTCCTGATTAGTCAGGGCGACAAATGATATGGCGAGAAGGCAGATGTATGAGTTGGGTGGGATCCGGGATCAACTATGAGGAAATGGTGGAGCAGACTCGACGGGCTGACTGACTTAAATCTGCTCTTATGTCTTATGGTCTTATGGACCAGGTGGTGGGTGGTCGTACGAGCTGTTGGTGCATATCACAAGTCCTGGTCATGGGACCACTCATGCAAGGCAGGCGACCTCTGAAGAGTATTGATAATGGCTGGGGTCACTCATCTTGCAAAGACGCTGCCCTGAAAAAGGCAAAGGCAATCCATTTCTGTCGAAAAATTTGCCAAGAACAATCATAGTCATGGATTGAGAAAAGTGGGAAAAAACAATAGTGTAGAGGGGGTCTTCCCCACGAGCAGATTAAAGACAGATGGAAGGCCACGATTATGAGACCAAGGTCGCCTATGTCATACGACACGGCACCTAATAATGATGATGACAATGAAAATTATGGCAAAGTAATCAAAGAGCCGAAAGTATTGTGTCTGCTTTTGTTAAGTGGAAGCATTGGAAACATGGACCTGAGAGGGACTGACACTGAATAGCATAGGGGCCTTCTCCATGGATGACACGCACAGACAACACAGAACTTTTTGACCAATAATTTTAACCTTGTTTACTCTGTACAAGTGCCCATTGTAAGAAAAAGCTTAAACAAATAGTGGCGTGTTACAGTGCCAACGATTGTTGATTGGGGTTCATTTCCTGCTGCCGTCTGTAAGGAGCACGTACATTCTTCCTGTGACTTTCTGGCATTCCTCTAGCTGCAGTTGTTTCCACCCATGTTCCAAAGAAGTACGTTTATGGTTACGGTTAATGACGTGTGGGTGTGAAATTTTGGTGCTTGGAAGTGCGGCGAGGCTTGTAGGCTGTCCTCAACACAATCTTTGCTGAATTAATTTGACACAAATCATGAATTTTATTAAATACAGAATGCATTAACTCTATTAAAATTGTACAAGGTCAAAGAGCAAAGAATTCTGGTCAATTAAGTTAGAAATAATGTTAAGTGTAAACAATATGCTGAAGCAGAATTGTGTTTCAAATCTACAGGATATTAAAGTCAGACTACTAAATTTGATTTTGAACCATGAAGCAGATATATAACATGGTACAGAACAAGTAAATTAGGCCTACAAGGAGCATGTCAACTAAGTCACAAGACACGGGTGCAGCTTACGTCACCTATATACCATACATGAAAAATGTGATTAAGGTTGAAAGGGTGCAGAGAAAATTTTCAAGTATGTTGCAGGGTCTGGAGGACTTGAGATATAAGGAAAGATTGAATAGGTTTGAATCAAATCATTTAATTATCATTCAAACAATACATAGATACAGCTGAACAAGACAATATTCCTCTGGGGCCAAGGTGCAAAATATTCAAAATAGCAAGCAAATGTTTAGAAATAGCAAGTAACATAATTCAAAATAGCAAGCAAAGAAGCATATTCACTTGAAAAGAAACCTATATGTAACCCAAGACCCTGAGTGACAATGTCCAGCAACCGATGGCACAGTCTCCCAGCAGTATATAGATGCATGCAATCCATCCTGTCATTGAACCACTCAAACACGGGAGGGCAGCACCAGTGGGAGAGGCCAGGCCCCAGCCGAGGTCAGATGCCACCCTGTAAATGCTTCCATGTCTCTCACGTGCTCTACAGTAGCAGGCAAGCCCGAGGCATGAGGCCTAGTTCTAGCTACAATCCAGGCTACGGCTCCCATTTTGCCTGTGCCCTCCACCAGATAAGGGCAACAAGCCTGCAGCAACTTACATTATCACTGTCCAATGGATACCTTGCAATTGCAAGTGAGGTGTCTGAGACAAGCTTCCACAATTATGCTGCACAAATTCCGAGTAGCGGGCAGTAACGCAGTCTGTGGCCAGGCCAGCTGCTCTGAACACTAACTGGCTCGTTTGATATCCTGACAGGTTTCTCCAATATCCTGACTGGCTCCTTCAATGCCTCAGCAAGCCCTTTCGACACCTCAGCTGACTCTCTCTCTCTGACATCATGGCCAGCCCCTCGACACCACGACCAGCTCTAGTCCAGCTGCTCCGATCAAGGAAAAGCTCACTGAGGGAGTAGCCCTGCAGAACCTGATGTTCTTGGAGTAGAATTGTCTTTGCATCATAAAAAAAAAACAAATTTTACACAGAAAAAAATCAACTTTGATTGGCCTCCAAGAGGCAGCTGAATTCGTATGCACCGCCATCTTACCAGAACTAGGTTGGGACTATTCCTTGGAATGTAGAAGATTGAGAGGAGATTCGATAGAGGTATACAAAATTATGAGGGGTATAGAGAAGGTAAATGCAAGCAGCGTTTTCCATTGAGGTTGGGTGGGATTAGAACCAGTGGTCGTGGATTAAGTGTAAAAAGTGAAAAGTTGAAGGGGAACATGAGGGGAAACTTCTTCACTCAGGGGGTTGTGAGCGTGTGGTCTGAGCTGTCAGTGCAAGTGGTGCATGCAACCTTGATTTCAATGTTTAACAGAAGTTGAGATAGGTGTTTGGACGGTAGGGCTATGGTCCCAGTGCAGGTCGATTGGAGCAGGCAGTTTAAATAGCCTGGCATGGGCTTGATGGGTTGAAAGGCCTGTTTCTGTCCTGTACATTTCTATGACTCTAACTGTGCTACTTGAAAGTAAGACCGGGCAGAATGCTAACTAAAGGATCGGGTGAAGAAAAAAAAGACACAAAATGCTGGAGGACTCAGTGGAGGGTAAGGGGCAGTTTACTTTTCGGGTCAAACCCCTTCATCGGGAAAGAAAGTGGAGAGATAGCCAAAAGGTTTTAAATAGACAGGTTATTTGGGTGGGACAGCAGAAGAGAAGAGGTAAGGTGGCCTCTGGAATGAGGGAAAACAAATGTAGATGGGAGCAAAGCAACAGAGTGAGAGCCTCTGAGCTTATAAGCAACAGGCTCGTAATTGTCATTTTTCTTATATATTGTGTTTCTCGACTAGATACAACTTGAGAGGGGGTAATTGTAAAGGAGGTATGAGAGGCAATTTTATTTTTCATACAGAGAATGGTGGGTTCCTGTAATGTGCTGTCTGGGGTGGTGGTAGAGGAGCTAGATTAGGGACTTTTAAGAGACGTCTGGATTGGCACATGGATGTGTGAAAAATGAAAGGATATGGACATTGTGTAGGCAGAAGTATAATTTAGTAGGCTATTTGATTACTAAATAATTTGGTTCAGCACAACATTGTGGGCTGAAGCGCCTGTTCTTGTGCTGCAATGTTCCACAGTCGATGTTCTAACTTACATAATAAATATTTTATGCTATAGCCGATACGTTTGCACTCAAAGTGGTGAGCTTATGAATTAGTTTCTTGAGTTAGTTAAAACTGAGCATTGAAAGTAAAGCAAACCTAGGAACTGGCAAACTTTACACCATGACCAATGTTGGAGCCCTGTGGCACAAGTAGCAAATGCTATTGTACAGGGCATACGAATCACACACCGCCGCACGGGGATGTTAGTAGCATTGGAATAGTTGCCTGTATTCATTCAGTACAGATGTCGCCTGCATCTGACTTTGATGAATGACTTGTTTTGGTCTACATGTCAATTCTATCCTCAGATAACAGAGGGAACCAAAGATATATCCAATTCTCAAGGTCCAGAAATACAATTGGTTTTGTCATCAGCGGAGAGTGGGCAACTTATGCAGAGTGCCCAGTGCACAATTCTAATTTTCTGCCCAAGCACCAATTGGTAATTGTATCTCACTTGTGATCATACAGAGTTAATTTTTTTGTGATTTTTATATTGTGCCAATGGCAGTGTTTGGAGACACAGAGCATCCTCGGCTCTCAGTTTTGTAACAGTGTCTACATTTCATTAAGAGTTTGACGAGACTTGTTATGACACTAAACACTCTCACAAATGTCTGCAGATGTACCATGGTGAACATTCTAACTGGTTGCATCATTGTCTGGTATGGAAGGACCACTGCAGAGGGCTGGAAAAGGTTGTGGAAAGCTGTAAATCTATCATGAACTCTTGCCTTCCCAGCATTGAAGACATCTTCGAAAGGAGGTGCCTCCAAAAAAGACTGCATCTTTTATGAAGAACTCTCATCACCCAAGACATTACCCTCTTCTCATAGCTGCCATTATGGAGAAGGTACACAAGCCAGAAGAAACTCAATGTTTCAGGAAGAGCTTCTTCTCCTCCATCATCAGATTTTTGAATGGACAATGAACCCATGTACACTACCTCACTATTTTTATTTTACTCTCTACATATTTAATTTTGTGTATACAGTATTCTTTATTGTAATTTATAGCAGTTTATTGTGTATTGCAAAACAACAAATTTCACAATGTAGGCCTGATTTTTATTCTGATTCTCATCCTTCCTTGTTTTGTATTGTTTTTGACAACCCCTCCACCCCAACTGTCCCTCTTAATATTTTCCAACACCAGCAAAGTGCATTTCATGAATTTTGGAGTGTAGAAACTTCAACATGGTTCTCAAGTTCAAGTTCAATTTATGCAACTTGGGAAAATACACTCTCAGGACAGCAAATGCATTTTTTGTGTCTTTAATTCCTTTATATGTTTTAATGCAGAAAAAGGTTATCAAAATTTAAAAAATGTTTAATTTCAGCTTTGTTTTGGTCCACACTCTTGTGTATCAACTAGATACATATGCACCATGAAAATAAATAAAACAAAATATGCAAAAACCAATATGACAGTGGCAATTCTAAAGAAACAATACAAACAATATTAGAAACCCACCAACCTTATACTTTATACACACTTTCAAAAATATGAATAAATACATCTTATCTTAACTAAGAGGTATACTCACTTAGCCACACATGCGCTTAATTTCTAAACACATATCAGCTAGACACTGAAATGAGTTCTCCTTGCTCACGCTACGTGAACAGAGATTAATACATTCACATTACTCTGCTACGTTGATGTATGGTCATGAAACAATAAAGTAAGACAAAAATAAACATTTAGAATAACTTTTACAATATATTGCCTTGTAGATAAATTACTAGAAGAACTAACCTATGAGGCCAATAAGGAATTTTTCACAACTATGCTATCCAGGGTCAACACCTTACTGGTGGAAATCTAAAGCACCTACATGTAAATCATGTCAAATTCCCGATACTAAGACCATAAGACATAGGAGAGGATTAGGCCATTCAGCCCATCAAGTCTGCTCCACCATTCCATCATGGTTGATCCCGGATCCCACTGAAACCCATACACCTGTCTTCTCACCATATCCTTTGATGCCCTTACTGAACAATAAACAATTAACTTCCACCTTAAATATACCCTCAGACTTAGCCTACACCGCAGTCTCTGGCTGAGCATTCCACAGATTCACTACTCTCTGGCTAAAAGAGTTCCTCCTTACTTCTGTCCTGAAAGATTAACCCTCAACTTTGAGGCTGTACCATCTAGCTCTAGATATCCCCACCATAGAAGACGTCCTCTCCATATCCACTTTATCTATTCCTTTCAACACTCTGTAGGTTTCAATGAGATCCCCATGCAGTCTTCTAAATTCCAGTGAGTACAGGCCCAAAGCTGCCAAACACTCCTCATATGTTAATCCCTTCATTCCCGGAATCATCCTCATGAACCTCCTCTGGAGTCTCTCCAATGACAACACATCCTTTCTAGATATGGGGCCTAAAACTGTTGACCATACTCCAAGTGCTGCCTGACTAGTGCCTTATAACGCCTCAGCATTATCTCCTTGCTTTTATGTTCTATTTCCCTTGAAACAAATGACAACATTGCATTTGCCTTCTTTACCCCAGACTCAACCTGAAAACTAACTTTTTGGGAGTCTTGCATGAGGACTCCTAAGTCACCTCAATGATAAGCAAATGCTTTGAGAGGCTGTTCAAGAACTACATCTGCAGCTTGCTACCTCCTACATGGGATCCCTTACAATTCCCATTCTGATACCACCGATCGACAGATGACACAGTAGCCACAGCTCTACACACTGTCCTTACACATCTGGAGAAGAGGGATGCTTCTGTGAGAATGCTGTTCTTGGACTACAGTTCACCATTCAACACCATAATTCCCTCCAGGCTCAACAAGAAGCTCAGAGACCTCAGCCTTCACCCTGCCTTGTGTAGCTGGATCCTAGACTTCCTGTCAGATCATTGGGCAGGTGGTAAGAGTGGGCTCCCTCACCTTTGCCCCTCTGACCCTCAACACAGGTGCTCCTCGGGGCTGTGTACTAAGCCCCCTCCTTTACTCCCTACATACCCATGACTGTGTCGCCACCCACAGCTCCAACCTGCTAATTAAATTTGCTGATGACACTACACTGATTGGCCTAATCTCAAATAATAACGAGGCAGCCTACAGAGAAGAAGTCATCACCCTGACACAGTGGTGTCAAGAAAACAACCTCTTCCTCAATATCGTATAAAACAAAAGAGCTGGTTGTAGACTACAGTAGGAATGGAGACTGGCTAACCCCTATTGAGATCGATGGGTCTGGAGTTGAGAGGGTAAACAGCTTTTTTTCTTAAAAGCATAGGCAGCTATTTTAGTATTACCAGGGTGAATGCACAAGTGCACTCTAACAATAAAAGTAATACAGTATTCAACAGTCACCTGATTACATTTATTATCATTTAACTGTACTCAGATATTGTACATCACCAAACGAAAACACCGTTCCTTTGGACAAAGGTGCACAACGCAATACATATAACTCACACACACCACATAAAGTAATATTACCACAAAATAAATTAACAAGTAATAAGGTGCATTTACAACACAAGCTAAAAAGTAAACAGTATAATGCTACTGGTGCTTTGTATGTGGTGAGCTCTGGTTGGTGACAGGTATTTCAGTAGTATCAATGCCTGAGGAAGAAACTGTTTCCCACCCTAACAGGCCTCGCAGGTAACCAAACAGGAAGCAAGGAGTTCAGTTGCAACAGTGGACTTCCTTCCCATTGGCCCTACTTCTTAACTAAAGATGTTAAAGACGACTGCAGATGGAATACTTTATGATCGTATACCTCCTTTATCTGGGCTCCAACCTGTCGCACTCATGCTCCACCCTCTTGTTAATCGTTAAAATTACAGTTATATGGAGGCATGAATATAGCGGCTGTAGAATTTTCTCATTAAGGTTCTAAGCAACACCCAGCTGTGCACTACAAGCCGATCAAGGCAAAAGGGAGCCTATCCATATCAATGTGTTTATCTGCATAGACAAATTCTCCACTGTCGTAGATCTTGAAACTCACGCATTCTAATCAGCCAACAACAACATTAAAACAACGTAAAAGTCCCACCATTATAATGACAAAGTTCCATTATATTTTGTTCAAGATTACTATGGGTACAATCCAATTCTGCTTGCAAGGCAGAACAGATTTATCTTTGGCAAGCTTGGAGCTATTATGAACCAAATTAGCCTATATAATTTGATCAAAATTATTTATTATTTCATAACCTCATTTGTTGCTTTATAAATTTAGGAAGCAGTTTTCCCAAGGTTTTTGGGAGCTGCCAAATATTTACACTGGCAGGGATGCATCCTCCTATGTTCAGTGGGATTAAGTTATCTAATTATTTATTTAGAGATACAGTACAGTGCAGAACAGGCCCTTCCAGCCCAATGGCCCAAACTGTCCAGCAACTCGCCTATTTCACCCTAGCCTAATCACTAGAAAATTTACAATGACCAATTAACCTACCAGTCGATTTGTCTTTGGATTGTGGGAGGAAACTGGAGCACCCAGAGGAAACCCACACTCTCCACAGGAAGGACGTACAAATTTCTTACAGACGGCGTTGGAAATGACCTCCTCAGACACCCTAAGCTACGTTGTGCTGACTGTTGGCACTCCATGAACCTGATTGGGTATAGCCAGTATCCCACTCATCCATATACCTATCCAATCTTAAATGTTGCAGTTGAACCCAAACCCAGCAATTGCACTCGTGTGACTACTTTTAATGAATAAGTTTCCCCTCTGGCTCCCCTTTAAATATTTCACCTTTCACCCTAAATCTTTGACCTCTAGTTCTAGTTCCCCCTAACCCCAACCTCAGTGGAAAAATCCTGTTTGCGCTTACCTTATCTATACCCCTCATAATTTTGTCTGCTGTGATTTCTGCTGGATGAAGTTACCAGCCATTCAGAAGCACAGTGCCTTTAAGGCCTGCTTCACCATAAATCAATAAAATGCTTGCCTGACAGGCTACAAACAACAGGAATTCTGCAGATGCTGGAAATTCAAGCAACACACATCAAAGTTGCTGGTGAACGCAGCAGGCCAGGCAGCATCTCTAGGAAGAGGTACAGTCAACGCTTCAGGCCGAGACCTGTCGAAGGGTCTCGGCCTGAAACGTCGACTGTACCTCTTCCTAGAGATGCTGCCTGGCCTGCTGCGTTCACCAGCAACTTTGATGTGTGTTGCCTGACAGGCTGTGAGTTTTGAAGCCTGTGCTGGGAATGCACTCCGGGTTGCTCTATTTCAGATGCAAAAGCCTATTCCTTGGTGGGGCTCTCATTTATCCTGTCTTCCCGCTCTGCAATCTCAATCATGAAGCTGAATCTCTCCTGTGATCCGTCTGTGAACTCAATCCCACCTTCCCAATGGGGCACTGAGGTCATATCCAACTGATTTTACAACTTGATCCTTTGCTATTATTTGCATCTGAAAGCCAGCCTTGCTTTTCTGCTAATTAATCGTACTATTGTAGAATTCCGCACCAGATATCATTGAAAATTGACTTCTGTTGGTTCACTGTGCCATGTCTGTTCAATGCCTTTCCAATCACAGCAAAATCTAGGACATGAAATTAATTTGCGTCCTTGTTTGAACATTCGATAAGATCATGGATCTTATGCAATTGTAACTTTAAATCTTGTTTTTAATCTACCCAATAATCTTATTTATCAAGAATCTACAATCTGCCTTAAAAATACTCCAATATTCTTCTTCCACTAGAGTTGTACAGCACAGAAAAAGTTCCTTTGTCCTATCTAGTCTGTGCTAAACTGTTTAAACTGTCTACTCCCATCCACCCGCAGTTTTCTTTTCAAGGTGAGAATTGCAAAGGTATGGAAACTATTAGGTCTTCTTTTTTATGCATGGACTATTAAAAATTTTTTTCTAGACTTATAGCCTTCCATAGGTGACCTCTGTCTTTCCTCTTGAGAGGAGATCCACTCTCAGCTTCGTTTCTAGGAAGGGAGTTGAGAAAAAGGACCGCAAAGGTTGTAATCTCGGGATTACTGCCTGTGCCACGCGACAGTGAGAGTAGGAATGCGATGAGGTGGAGGATAAATGCGCGGCTGAGGGATTGGAGCAGGGGGCAGGGATTCAAGTTTTTGGATCATTGGGACCTCTTTTGGCGCAGGCGTGACCTGTACAAAAAGGACGGGTTGCACTTGAATCCTAGGGGGACCAATATCCTGGCAGGGAGATTAGCGGGGGCTACTGAGGTGACTTTAAACTAGAATGGTTGGGGGGTGGGAATCAAATTAAAGAGGCTAGGCGTGAGGAGGTTAGTTCACTACAGGGGGATGGGAACCAGTGCAGAGAGGCAGAGGGGTGTAAAGTGAGGGTAGAAACAAAAAGTACTATGGAGAAAAGTAAAAGTGGCAGGCCGACAAATCCAGGGCAAGCATTAAAAAGGGCCACTTTTCAGCATAATTGTATAAGGGCTAAGAGAGTTGTAAAAGAGCGCCTGAAGGCTTTGTGTGTCAATGCAAGGAGCATTCGTAATAAGGTGGATGAATTGAAAGTGCAGATTGTTATTAATGATTATGATATAGTTGGGATCACAGAGACATGGCTCCAGGGTGACCAGGGATGGGAGCTCAACGTTCAGGGATATTCAATATTCAGGAGGGATAGACATGAAGGAAGGGGAGGTGGGGTGGCGTTGCTGGTTAAAGAAGAGATTAACGCAATAGAAAGGAAGGACATAAGCTGGGAAGATGTGGAATCGATATGGGTAGAGCTGCGTAACACTAAGGGGCAGAAGACGCTGGTGGGAGTTGTGTACAGGCCACCTAACAGTAGTAGTGAGGTCAGAGATGGTATTAAACAGGAAATTAGAAATGTGTGCAATAAAGGAACAGCAGTTATAATGGGTGACTTCAATCTACATGTAGATTGGGTGAACCAAATTGGTAAAGGTGCTGAGGAAGAGGATTTCTTGGAATGTATGCGGGATGGTTTTTTGAACCAACATGTCGAGGAACTGACAAGAGAGCAGGCTATTCTGGACTGGGTTTTGAGCAATGAGGAAGGGTTAATTAGCGATCTTGTCGTGAGAGGCCCCTTGGGTAAGAGTGACCATAATATGGTGGAATTCTTCATTAAGATGGAGAGTGACATAGTTAATTCAGAAACAAAGGTTCTGAACTTAAAGAGGGGTAACTTTGAAGGTATGAGACGTGAATTAGCTAAGATAGACTGGCAAATGATACTTAAAGGATTGACGGTGGATATGCAATGGCAAGCATTTAAAGGTTGCATGGATGAACTGCAACAAATGTTCATCCCTGTTTCGCAAAAGAATAAATCAAGGAAGATAGTGCACCCGTGGCTGACAAGAGAAATTAGGGATAGTATCAATTCCAAAGAAGCAGCATACAAATTAGCCAGAGAAAGTGGCTCACCTGAGGACTGGGAGAAATTCAGAGTTCAGCAGAGGAGGACAAAGGGCTTAATTAGGAAGGGGAAAAAAGATTATGAGAGAAAACTGGCAGGCAACATAAAAACGGACTGTAAAAGCTTTTATAGATATGTAAAAAGGAAAAGACTGGTAAAGACAAATGTAGGTCCCCTGCAGACAGAAACAGGTGAGTCAATTATGGGGAGCAAGGACATGGCAGACCAATTGAATAATTACTTTGTTTCTGTCTTCACTAAGGAGGACATAAATAATCTTCCAGAAATAGTAGGGGACAGAGGGTCCAGTGAAATGGAGGAACTGAGCGAAATACATGTTAGTAGGGAAGTGGTGTTAGGTAAATTGAGGGGATTGAAGGCAGATAAATCCCCAGGGCCAGATGGTCTGCATCCCAGGGTGCTTAAGGAAGTAGCCCAAGAAATAGTGGATGCATTAGTGATAATTTTTCAAAACTCGTTAGATTCTGGACTAGTTCCTGAGGAGTGGAGGGTGGCTAATGTAACTCCACTTTTTAAAAAAGGAGGGAGAGAGAAACCGGGGAATTATAGACCGGTTAGCCTAACGTCGGTGGTGGGGAAACTGCTGGAGTCAGTTATCAAGGATGTGATAACAGCACATTTGGAAAGTGGTGAAATGAACGGACAAAGTCAGCATGGATTTGTGAAAGGAAAATCATGTCTGACAAATCTCATAGAATTTTTTGAGGATGTAACTAGTAGAGTGGATAGGGGAGAACCAGTGGATATGGTATATTTGGATTTTCAGAAGGCTTTTGACAAGGTCCCACACAGGAGATTAGTGTGCAAACTTAAAGCACATGGTATTGGGGGTAAGGTATTGGTGTGGGTGGAGAGTTGGTTAGCAGACAGGAAGCAAAGAGTGGGAATAAATGGGACCTTTTCAGAATGGCAGGCGGTGACTAGTGGGGTACCGCAAGGCTCAGTGCTGGGACCCCAGTTGTTTACAATATATATTAATGACTTGGATGAGGGAATTAAATGCAGCATCTCCAAGTTTGCGGATGACATGAAGCTGGGTGGCAGTGTTAGCTGTGAGGAGGATGCTAAGAGGATGCAGGGTGACTTGGATAGGTTGGGTGAGTGAGCAAATTCATGGCAGATGCAATTTAATGTGGATAAATGTGAAGTTATCCACTTTGGTGGCAAAAATAAGAAAACAGACTATTATCTGAATGGTGGCCGATTAGGAAAAGGGGAGGTGCAACGTGACCTGGGTGTCATTATACACCAGTCATTGAAAGTGGGCATGCAGGTACAGCAGGCGGTGAAAAAGGCGAATGGTATGCTGCCATTTATAGCGAGAGGATTTGAGTACAGGAGCAGGGAGGTACTACTGCTGTTGTACAAGGTCTTGGTGAGACCGCACCTGGAGTATTGTGTGCAGTTTTGGTCCCCTAATCTGAGGAAAGACATCCTTGCCATAGAGGGAGTACAGAGAAGGTTCACCAGATTGATTCCTGGGATGGCAGGACTTTCATATGAAGAAAGAATGGATGAACTGGGCTTGTACTCATTGGAATTTAGAAGATTGAGGGGGGATCTGCTTGAAACGTATAAGATCCTAAAGGGATTGGACAGGCTAGATGCAGGAAGATTGTTCCCGATGTTGGGGAAGTCCAGAACGAGGGGTCACAGTTTGAGGATAGAGGGGAAGCCTTTTAGGACTGAGATTAGGAAAAACTTCTTCACACAGAGGGTGGTGAATCTGTGGAATTCTCTGCCACAGGAAACAGTTGAGACCAGTTCATTGGCTATATTTAAGAGGGAGTTAGATATGGCCCTTGTGGCTACGGGGGCCAGGGGGTATGGAGGGAAGGCTGGGGCAGTGTTCTGAGTTGGATGATCAGCCATGATCATAATAAATGGCGGTGCAGGCTCGAAGGGCCGAATGGCCTACTCCTGCACCTGTTTTCTATGTTTCTATGTTTCTATGTTTCTATGTTTCCTGATCAATCTAACCAATAAACTCTGGTATAATTATCCTGTAGCAGTTGTTTCAGAGTGTGTGGTTAAAATATTATTAATATCAAAACTCGCAAAAGTTAGAATGGTCTCACAATAATATAATAACTTGCAAGATAAAGAAATTAAACATTTGATTTGATAGCACAGAAAACTTTGCAAGTTTGCTTCAATATTACAAAAAAGAATTGAAAAATACACATGGACTAAGATGTTAACTATCCTATGCTATCACCAGTGGGATTATCAGTTGATCTGCCACCTATCTTCAGGAGTTTCAGCCTGCTTATGATCAAGACTCCCTCGAGGTGGTGGGCCAGCAGTGCTAAGGCACCACCTCCCATTTGTGAGCTTAAAAACTTGGCATCTGTCTCTATCAGAGTTGTTGGTCGCTTCCATCCAACAGATAGTCTGCTCTTCAGGTGTCTATGCAACTATTGAAGGGTTTGCAAAAGATATATACACTGTCTGACTATCTGCCCCTCTGGACGAGCTTGCTCTACACCCATGCTGATCCTGTCTCTGCTGCCTCAGCTACAGCCCTGCTGGTTGACTTGATCTCTCTTCTAGTGAAGCCACTTCTGGAGAGTGAACACAATAGACCCATGGTAGCCTACTTCGACTGGATAGCATGAGACCTTCCACCCTCTGTCACTCACTCTGATCTTAATTCTGCATTCTTGGTTAACTTGCGCTCATGGGCTTCATCAATGTTGTCTTCCCAGGGGACTGTGAGTTCACCAATACCCATTACAACAATAATGCAAAAAAAATTATTTCTTTTATCATTTATTTTGCAAGTTTATTTCTCACCACTTTGTCCAATTTCTTCAACGTGATCAAGAAAAGGTGTTTTCTCACCAAGCACCATGATTATTAATCTTGTTCTGACTTTTAATGGTGGTTGGCCGTCCAACTTAAAGGTACATTGCCACCACCAACCGGGCTGCACTGTGGTGTAGAAAATTAGGAAATAAAATCCCTACTAGTTTTTCATCAAATAAAAGCTAAATTACCCCAAAATGCCCTATAGATTGTAAGTAATGAAAAAGAATACAGTGAATTTAATTAAAGTCAATTGTCAATCTTTACCACATTGACCAGTTATGAAAGAATTGGTGTTTATCTATTGAACTACCTATCTATCTCCCCTGCCCACCTACTTACCCACTTACCCAACTATTTATCTATTGTTTATTTGTATGACAGGTGAAGTTGATCAGTTCAGCATGTAATGGCCAACTTCAGTTGTCCAAGGCATGGGTACATCTGATGGATTTTCAATTACCTGTCACACACAATTATTGTACCCTCATTGTTGTGGATATCTACATCATGAATTGAGTCCATGAGTTATGCAACATGAAAACAGGTCCTTTATCCTGTTACTCTAGGTTGATAAAATTATGGATAAGATCATAAGACCATAAGATATAGGAGCAGAATTAGGTCATATGGCCCATCGAGTCTGCTCCTCTATTTCATCAAGGCTGATCTAATTTTCCTCTCAGCCCCAATCTCCTGCCTTCTCCCTTCATGCCCTGACCAAACAAGAATCTATCAGCCTCTGCCTTAAATATACTTAAACACTTGGACTCCACAGCTAATTGTGGCAAAGAAGTCCACAGATTCACCACTCCCTGGCTGAAGAAATTCCTCCTCATCTCTGTTCTAAAATGTCGCCCCTCTATTCTGAGATGTACCGTCTGATCTTAGACTCTCAATGCACCAATTAGACTCTCAGTTAGTCAATTAGATTTAGACTCTCAATGTCACTCCAATCTTTAAGAAGGGAGAAAGGCAGAAGAAAGGACAGGATTAAGGAAAACCCCAAGACATTCTACAAATATGTGAAGAGCAAGAGGATAAGATATGAGAGAGTAGGACTAATCAAGTGTGACAGTGGAAGAGTGTGTATGGAACTGGAGGAGATGTTAGAGGTACTTAATGAATACTTTGCATCAGTATTCACTACAGAAAAGGATCTTGGCGATTGTAGGGATGACTTGCAGCTGACCGAACAGCTTGAGCATGTAGATATTAAGGAAGAGGACGTGCTGGAGCTTATGGAAAGCATCAAGTTGGTTAAGTCACCAGAACCGAACGGGATGTACCCCAGGTTACTGTGGGAAGTGAGGGAGGAGATTGCTGAGTCTCTAGCAATGATCTTTGCATCATCAATGGGGACAGGAGAGGTTCCGGAGGATTGGAGGGTTGCAGATGTTGTTCCCTTAATCAAGAAAGGGAGTAGAGATAGCCCAAGAAATCATAGACCAGTAAGTCTTACTTCAGTGGTTGACAAGTTGATGGAAAAGATCCTGACGGGCAGGATTTATGAACATTTGGAGAGGCATAATATGATTAGTAGTAGTCAGCATGACTTTATCAAGGGCAAGTCGTGCCTTACGAGCCTGACTGAATTTTTTGAGGATGTGACTAAACCCATTGATGAAGATAGAGCAGTAGATGTAGTGCATATGGATTTCAGCAAGGCATTTAATAAGGTACACCATGCAAGGCTTATCGAGAAAGTAAGGAGGCATGGGATCCAAGGGGACGTTGCTTTGTGGATCCAGAACTGGTTTGCCCACAGAAGGCAAAGAGTGGTTGTAGATGGGTCATATTCTGCATGGAGGCCAGTGACCAGTGGTGTGCCTCAGGGATCTGTTCTGGGACCTCCTACTCTTTATGATTTTTATAAATGACCTGGATGAGGAAGTGGAGGGATGGGTAAGTAAATTTGCTGATTATACAAAGGTTGGGTGTGTTGTGGATAGTGTAAAGGAATGCCAGAGGTTACAGCGGGACATGAATAGGATGCAAAACTGGGCTGAGAAGTGGCAGATAGAGTTCAACCCAGATAAGTGTGAGGTGGTTCATTTTGGTAGGTCAAATATGATGGCAGAATATAGCATTGATGACAAGGCTCTTGGCAGTGTGAAGGATCAGAGGGATCTTGGGGTCTGAGTCCATAGGACAGCCAAAGCTGCTACGCAGGTTGACTCTGTGGTTAAGAAGGCATACGGTGCATTGGACTTCATCAATCATGGGATTGAGTTTAAGAGCCAAGAGGTAATATTGCAGCTATATAGGACTCTGGTTAGACGCCACTTGAAGTACTATGCTGAATTCTGGTGCCCTCACTACAGGAAGGACATGAAAACCATAGAAAGGGTGCAGAGGAGATCTACAAAGATGTTGCCTGGATTGGGGAGCATGCCTTATGAGAATAGGTTGAGTGAATTCGGCCTTTTCTCCTTGGAGCGACAGAGGATGAGAGGTGACCTGATAGAGGTGTATAAGATGATGAGAGGCATTGATTGTGTGGATAATCAGAGGCTTTTCCCCAGGGCTGAAACGGCCAACATGAGAGGACACAGGTTTAAGGTGCTTGGAGGTAGGTACAGAGGAGATGTCAGGGTAAGTTCTTTATGCAGAGAGTGGTGAGTGTGTGGAATGGGCTGCCGGCAGTGCCAGTGGAGGTGGAAACAATAAGGTCTTTTAAGAGACTCTTGGATGGGTACATGGAGCTTAGTAAAATAGAGGGCTATGGATAAGCCTAGCTAATTCTAAGGTAAGAACATCTTTGGCACAGCTTTGTGGGCCGAAAGGCCTGTATTGTGCTGTAGGTTTTCTGTGTTTCTATATTTCTGTGACATTATAGGCCAGTTAACCAACCTCAGTGGTTGAGAAAGTGTTGGAGTCTATTATTAACGAAGAGGTTTTGGTGTACTTGGAGACTAATGATAAAATAAATCAAAGTCAGCATGTTTCTGTGAAGGATAATCTTGACTGACAATTCTGTTAGTGTTCTTCAAGTAAGTAACAAGCAGGGTGGTAAAGCAGAAGCAGTGGATGTCATTTACTTGGAATTTAAGAAGGCATTTGATATGGTTTTACACCTGAGGTTGATTAACAAGATAAGATCCTGTGATGTTACAGGAAAGATACTGGCATGGATCGAGGAATGGCTGACAGGCAGGAGGCTGTGATTGGGAATAAAAGGGGCCTTTACTGGTTGGCTACCAGTGACTAATGCTGTCCCTCAGGGGTCAGTGTTGGGACTACTGCTTTTCACATTGTTTGTCAATGATTTAGGTAATGAAATTGATGGCTTTGTGACAAAGTTTGCAGATGATATAAATATAGCTGAAAGGGTAGGTAGTGCTGAGGAAGCAATGTGATTGCAGCAGGACTTAAACAAATTGGAAAAATGGACACAAAAGTGGTAAATGGAATACAGTGTTGGGAAATATATGATAATGCATTTTGGTAAAAGGAACAATAGTGCAGACTATTACCTAAATGGGGAGAAACATCAAAGGGGCAGAGAGACTTGTGGAAGACTCCCAGAAGGTTAATTTACAGGTTGAGTCTATGGTAAAGAAGACAAATGCAATGTTGGCATTTATTTCAAGGGGAATAGAATATAAAAGCAAGGAGATAATGCTGAGCCTTTAAAAGTCTTTATAACTTAGGCTGCACTTGGAGTATTGTCAACAGTTTTGGGCCCCAAATCTCAGAAAAGATATGTTGTCATTAGAGAGAGTCTAGTGGAGGTTCACAAGGATGATTCCAGGAATAAAGGGGTTAATATATGAGGAGTGTTTGGCAGCTTTGGGCCTGTACTCACTGGAATTTAGAAGAATGAGGGGGGATCTCATTGCAACCTACTGGATATTGAAAGGACTAGATAGGGTGTATGTGGAGACGATGTTTCCTATGTCGGGGATATCCAGAGCTAGAGGGCTCAGCCTCAAAATTGTAGGCCAACATTTTAGAACAGAAGCAAGGAAGATTTTCTTCAACCAGAGAGTGGTGAATCTGTGGAATGCTCTGCCACAGACTGTGGTGGAAGCCATGTTAGTAGGTATACTTAAGGCAGAAGTTGATCATTTCCTTTTCAGTCAGGGCATCAAAGCAAGAAGGCAGGTGTATGGGGTTGAGTGCGATCTGGGATCAGCCACGATGGAATGGCGGAGCACACTCAATAGACTGAATGGCCTGATCTTTCTCCTATGTCTCATGGTCTTATGGCCTAATCCATTGAGAATGGAGATGAAGAGGAATTTCTTTCACCAGGGGATCGTGAAACTGTGGAATTCACAGAAGGCTGCTGAGGGCAACCCATTAGGTATATTTAAGGTAGATTTTGATAGTTTGTCGATTAGTCAGGGCATCAAAAGTTATGGGGAGAAAGCATAAGAATGGAGTTGAGAGGAAAGAATATATCTGTCCTGATGGAATGGTGGAGCAGATTCAATGGGCTAAATGGCCTAATCCTGCTCCCATGCCTTATGGTTTTTACAGACTTATGGATTTTTCTGGATTCTCTCTATCTTTCTCTCCTGGATGTTCACTGTGCGAATGAAGACTTTCATATTTTCTCGTTCCAGCTTGTATGTTGCTCACTTTTAGTCAGTCAGAACATGACTCACTGAGTTTTGAGCCAACCATCGACAACCTTTTATGTTAATCCACAATATTCAGAGAGAACAGCCACCTCTCAGCCCACCTGATCTCCCAGTGGGCATGCTTCCATTAAAATTGGCCTACTGCTCTCTTCCAACAATTCATTGCTGACTAAAAACTTGTCACATCTTCTGCTCTGGTTTCCCAGAATTCTGCATCCATAATTGGCAGGAAACAGTTCAGACAAGATACAAACAAGAGAAAATCTGCAGATACTGGGTAACACACACAAAATACTGGAGGAACTCAGTAGGCCAGGCAGCATCTATAGACAAAAGTATGGTTGATGTTTCGGGCTGCAACACTTCAGCAGGACTGGAGAAAAAATGTTGAGGAGTAGATTTGGTAAATCCAGGGGTCTTCCCCCACCTTTCAAAACTACTCCTCAGCTTGTTTTCACCAGTCCTGCTGAAGGGTTTCGGCCTGAAACATCAACCATACTTTTGTCTATAGATGCTGCCTGGCCTGCTGAGTTCCCCCAGAATTTTGTGTGTGTAACTCAGACTTCCAGCATCTGCAGGTTTTCTCTTGTTATGTCAATGCTCATACAACCATCCACCACCTGTACCCATGGCTTCACCTGACCCTGTTTGGGGGGCTAGACAGGTGCTACACCTTGCCCAAAGGTGACCTGCAAGCTTGCAGAGGAAAGGAATGCCTTAGACCTCCTTTGATAGAGATCTATCTCCACCCTGCCACTCAAAAAGTACATATATGTCACCATAAATTGCCCTAAGATTCATTTTCTTGTGGGCATTCACAGTAAATACGAAGAAACATGATAGAATAAATGAAAAAATGTACACAACAAAGACGGACAAACAAAGTGCAAAAGAGAAAGAGTTGTGCAAATGTAAAAAAGAAAATAAGGAAAAATAATAATAGCAAACAAATAAATAATAAGTACTGTGAATATGAGTTGTAGAAACCTTGAAAGTGAGTCCATGGATGCGTTATCAGTTCACTGCCGATATAGAAACATAGAAACATAGAAAATAGGTGCAGGAGTAGGCCATTCGGCCCTTCGAGCCTGCACCGCCATTTATTATGATCATGGCTGATCATCCAACTCAGAACACCGCCCCAGCCTTCCCTCCATACCCCCTGATCCCCGTAGCCACAAGGCCCATATCTAACTCCCTCTTAAATACAGCCAGTGAACTGGCCTCAACTGTTTCCTGTGGCAGAGAATTCCACAGATTCACCACTCTCTGTGTGAAGAAGTTTTTCCTAATCTCGGTCCTAAAAGGCATCCCCTTTATCCTCAAACTGTGACCCCTCGTTCTGGACTTCCCCAACATCGAGAACAATCTTCCTGCATCTAGCCTGTCCAATCCCTTTAGGATTTTATACATTTCAATCAGATCCCCCTCAATCTTCTAAATTCCAATGAGTACAAGCCCAGTTCATCCAGTCTTTCTTCATATGAAATTCCTGCCATCCCAGGAAACAATCTGGTGAACCTTCTTTGTACTCCCTCTATGGCAAGGATGTCTTTCCTCAGATTAGGGGACCAAAACTGCACACAATACTCCTGGTGTGGTCTCACCAAGGCCTTGTACAATTGCAGTAGTACCTCCCTGCTCCTGTACTCGAATCCTCTCGCTATAAATGCCAGCATACCATTTGCCTTTTTCACCGCCTGCTGTACCTGCATGCCCACTCTCAATGACTGGTGTATAATGACACCCAGGTCTCATTGCACCTCCCCTTTTCCTAATCAGCCACCATTCAGATAATAATCTGTTTTCCGATTTTTGCCACCAAAGTGGATAACTTCACATTTATCCACATTAAATTGCATCTGCCATGAATTTGCTCACTCACCCAACCTATCCAAGTCACTCTGCATCCTCTTAGCATCCTTCTCACAGCTAACACTGCCACCCAGCTTTGTGTCATCCGCAAACTTGGAGATGCTGCATTTAATTCCCTCATCCAAGTCATTAATATATATTGTAAACAACTGGGGTCCCAGCACTGAGCCTTGCGGTACCCCACTAGTCACCGCCTGCCATTCTGAAAAGGTCCCGTTTATTCCCACTCTTTGCTTCCTGCCTGCTAACCAATTCTCCATCCACATCAATACCTTACCCCCAATACCGTGTGCTTTAAGTTTGCACTCTAATCTCCTGTGTGGGACCTTGTCAAAAGCCTTTTGAAAATCCAAATATACCACATCCACTGGTTCTCCCCTATCCACTCTACTAGTTACATCCTCAAAAAATTCTATGAGATTTGTCAGACATGATTTTCCTTTCACAAATCCATGCTGACTTTGTCCGTTCATTTCACCACTTTCCAAATGTGCTGTTATCACACCTTTGATAACTGACTCCAGCAGTTTCCCCACCACCGACGTTAGGCTAACCGGTCTATAATTCCCCGGTTTCTCTCTCCCTCCTTTTTTAAAAAGTGGAGTTACATTAGCCACCCTCCACTCCTCAGGAACTAGTCCAGAATCTAACGAGTTTTGAAAAATTATCACTAATGCATCCACTATTTCTTGGGCTACTTCCTTAAGCACCCTGGGATGCAGACCATCTGGCCCTGGGGATTTATCTGCCTTCAATCCCCTCAATTTACTTAACACCACTTCCCTACTAACATGTATTTCGCTCAGTTCCTCCATTTCACTGGACCCTCTGTCCCCTACTATTTCTGGAAGATTATTTATGTCCTCCTTAGTGAAGACAGAACCAAAGTAATTATTCAATTGGTCTGCCATGTCCTTGCTCCCCATAATCAATTCACCTGTTTCTGTCTGTAGAGGACCTACATTTGTCTTTACCAGTCTTTTCCTTTTTACATATCTATAAAAGCTTTTACAGTCAGTTTTTATGTTCCCTGCCAGTTTTCTCTCATAATCCTTTTTCCCCTTCCTAATTAAGATGAGGGAAGTTATCCATTTCGGTTCAAGAGCCTGCTGGTTAAAGCCATTAAACTAGAACATAGAATAGCACAGCACAGTACAGGCGCTTCGGCCCACAATGTTGTGCCGACCCTCAAACCCTGCCTCCCATATAAGCCCCCACCTTAAATTCCTCCATACACCTGTCTAGTAGTCTCTTAAACTTCACTACTGTATCTGCCTCTACCACTGACTCAGGCAGTGCATTCTACACACTAACCACTCTCTGAGTAAAAAACCTTCCTCTAATATCCCCCTTGAACTTCCCACCCCTTACCTTAAAGCCATATCCTCTTGTATTGAGCAGTGGTGCCCTGGGGAAGAGGCACTGGCTATCCACTCTATCTATTCCTCTTAATATCTTGTACACCTCTATCATGTCGCCTCTCATCCTCCTTCTGTCCAAAGAGTAAAGCCCTAGCTCCCTTAATCTCTGATCATAATGCATACTCTCTAAAACAGGCAGCATCCTGGTAAATCTCCTCTGTACCCTTTCCAATGCTTCCACATCCTTCCTATAGTGAGGCGACCAGAACAGGACACAGTACTCCAAGTGTGGCCTAACCAGAGTTTTATAGAGCTGCATCATTACGTCGCGACTCTTAAACTCTATCCCTCGACTTATGAAAGCTAAAACCCCATAAACTTTCTTAACTACCCTATCTACCTGTGAGGCAACTTTCAGGGATCTGTGGACATGTACCCCCAGATCCCTCTGCTCCTCAACACTACCAAGTATCCTGCCATTTACTTTGTACTCTGCCTTAGAGTTTGTCCTTCCAAAGTGTACCACCTCACACTTCTCCGGGTTGAACTCCATCTGCCACTTCTCAGCCCACTTCTGCATCCTATCAATGTCTCTCTGCAATCTTTGACAATCCTGTACACTATCTACAACACCACCAACCTTTGTGTCATCTGCAAACTTGCCAACCCACCCTTCTACCCCCACATCCGGGTCGTTAATAAAAATCACGAAAAGTAGAGGTCCCAGAACAGATCCTTGTGGGATACCACTAGTCACAGCCCTCCAATCCGAATGAACTCCCTCCACCACGACCCTCTGCCTTCTGCAGGCAAGCCAATTCTGAATCCACCTGGCCAAACCTCCCTGGATCCCATGCCTTCTGACTTTCTGAATAAGCCTACCGTGTGGAACCTTGTCAAATGCCTTTCTAAAATCCATATAGATCACATCCACTGCACTACCCTCATCTATAGGCCTGGTCACCTCCTCAAAGAACTCTATCAGGCTTGTTAGACACGATCTTCCCTTCATAAAACCATGTTGACTGTCCCTGATCAGACCACGATTCTCTAAATGCCCATAGATCCTATCTCTAAGAATCTTTTCCAAAAGCTGCCCACCACAGACGTAAGGCTCACTGGTCTATAATTACCTGGACTATCTCTACTACCTTTTTTGAACAAGGGGACAACTTTCTCCTCTCTCCAATCCTCCGGTACCATTCCCGTGGACAACGAGGATATCAAGATCCTAGCCAGAGGCTTAGCAATCTCTTCCCTCACCTCGTGGAGCAGACTGGGGAATATTCCATCAGGCCCTGGGGACTTATCCGTCATAATGGATCTTAACAACTCCAACACCTCCACTTCCCTAATATCAACATGTTCCAGAACATCACCCTCACTCATATTGTACTCACCATCATCAAGTTCTCTCTCATTGGTGAATACCGAAGAGAAGTATTCATTGAGGACCTCACTCACTTCCACAGCCTCCAGGCACATCTTCCCACCTTTATCTCTAATCGGTCCTACCTTCACTCCTGTCATCATTTTGTTCTTCACATAATTGAAGAATGCCTTGGGGTTTTCCTTTACCCTATTCGCCAAGGCCTTCTCATTCCCCTTCTTGCTCATTTCAGCCCCTTTTTAAGCTCCTTTCTTGCTGCCCTATATTCCTCAATAGACCCATCTGATCCTTGCTTCCTAAACCTCATGTATGCTGCCTTCTTCCTCCTGACTAGATTTTCCACCTCACTTGTCACCCATTGTTCCTTCACCCTACCATTCTTTATCTTCCTCACCGGGACAAACTTATCCCTAAAATCCTACAAGAGATCCCTAAACATCGATCACATGTCCATAGTACATTTCCCTGCAAAAACATCATCCCAATTCACACCCGCAAGTTCTAGCCTTATAGCCTCATAATTTGTCCTTCCCCAATTAAAAATTTTCCTGTCCTCTCTGAGTCTATCCTTTTCCATGATAATGCTAAAGGCCAGGGAGCAGTGGTCACTGTCCCCCAGATGCTCACCCACTGAGAGATCTGTGACCTGACCCAGTTTGTTACTTAATATTAGAGCTAATATGGCATTCCCCCTAGTTGGTCTGTCCATATACTGTGACAGGAATCCGTCCTGGACACACTTAACAAAATTGAGCAGATGAAAAGTTTATATTTACTTTTGTAGTTGTGATGGGTCCTGAATTACCCTTACAAACTGTGCTTTTGGAAAGAGAGAGAGAGAGAGTTGTGGAACACAGACACCTTGTTAAAAAGAGAGAGAAAGAAAGAGAGAGGCAAAGACTGCTCACAGTTTGTTTATACTTTCTACAAGGACACTGGCAGCTTCCAATTTCTTACAGAGCGAGAAGGGAGGAGCTGCTTGATGGACAGCTGGTGTTCAGCACGGTGAGATAAATAGAAGGTCAGCTGTTACACCTACAGACACATGGTTTTGGACACTGAATGAGCTTTGCTGTGCCCACAAAAAGGTGGGTTTTTGGAAGATCGATCAGTGCCTCTCGCAGTGTGAAGCGGGTGTGACTGGTGGGGAGTTATTCGTGTGTACACCCTTGCCTGGGTTGATAATTCCACCACAGAAGAATGGTCCCCTTTGTTGTGGTCACAGTCGGTGACCTCTAAAGGATTTCGGAGGACAACGGGAAGATCGACGGCGTCAGCTCACTTGAAGACTCAAATCTCTCCCTCTCTCTCCATCACTACTCAACTCAATACCACGAACTGATCTGTGGAATTCTCTGCCGCAGGAAACAGTTGAGGCCAGTTCATTGGCTATATTTAAGAGGGAGTTAGATATGGCCCCTGTGGCTAAAGGGATCAGGGGGTATCGGGGGAAGGCTGGTACAGGGTTCTGAGTTGGATGATCAGCCGTGATCATACTGAATGGCGGTGCAGGCACGAAGGGCCGAATGGCCTACTCCTGCACCTATTTTCTGTTTCTATGTTTCTATGAACTGAACTTTACCCCAGACTTGAAGAAGTTTGGTTTTAATATAGTTCCACACTTACTTATGTATATAATCATTGCTAACCTGTTTGATTTACCTGCATTTATATTACTGTATTGCATAGTTACTAATAAATACCATTAGTTAATAGCAATACTGGACTCCAAAATGTTTTCCATTTCTGCTGGATCTTTAACCCGTCACAGAGTATGTGTCAATAGTTAACATTACTGATCCTATCTTTCTTTTCCATATTTATTTATTGAGTTGAATTCAAGCAACCTTGACAGAGATAAAAATATGTTGGCTGAATCAAAGCCAGTGATGTCACATTGTCTTATTGAGTTACACAGAGCAGGGAGTTGTCACATTATTTTGACAGAACTTCCTTCACCACACACAGGCTCGTCTAGAGTCACACCTTGAGTAAGATACAGTTTTAGCTTCATTTTCTGCCATTTTACACACACTTGGTTTGCTGCCTTACATACAGCATATATTTTGAGATCATTAAATATGGGCCAGGTCTATCATTCCTCTGGTATATTTAAAGAAAGCCAACCGCATATTTCCACACAGTTTTTCTCTCCCATATGGTTCCTAATATTACAAAAATATAATTTCTAGAGTTTGCCATAGTTTGTAAAAATAGTTTATCTAATTGATTTTAAATTAAATAGTAATATCTTTATTTATCTATTATTTATTTAGAAATACAGAACAGAACAGGGCCTTCTAGCCCAATGAGCTGCAGTGCCCAGCAACCCAGCTATCTAACCCTAGCCTAGTCACAGGAAAATTTACGATCACCACTTCGTTCAAAGTTCAAAGTATTTTTTACTGTGAAACTACATATATGTCACCATATACAACTCAGAGATTCATTTTCTTGTGGGCATACTCAACAAATCTATGGAATAGTAACCAAATCAGAATCAATGACAGACTGTCCAACTGGGGCATTCAACCAGAGCACAGAAGACAACAAACTGTGTAAATACAGAAAGAAATAAGCAATCATATAAATAAAGTAACAATGAATATGTACTATTTATTAATTAAATTACTTACCTACTAATGGGTACGTCTTTGGAATGTGAGAAACTGGAGGATCTGGAATTAAACCCATGCAGTCATGGTGAGAATGTAGAAATTCCTTATAAATGGGGCTGGAAGTGAACTCTGCTCTCTGGAAAACCCCGAGCTGTAGGAGCATTACACTAACTGCTATGTTACGTGGTGAGGGAGAATTTCAATTATGTGCCTGAAGGTTTAGTTTACAGCAGATAGCTTACAAGAACAAGGATCTTTTCACACACTTCGATCACACTTTCTGCACTACATGCAAAATGAAATCAAATGGTGATTCTGTAGCAAGCCAATAAATGTGTTGCTAGAAAACTTAACGGGATTTGTGAGCCACCATATACACAGGAAAATCTTTCCACTGAGCCAACCAGAGTGTCAGCTGCATTTCTGCGTGGCACCATCATGACAAGAACAGGCTGCTGGTAAATCCGGGGGCCTAGCAAGTAGGTAAGAGAGGCCTGCGACTGTGGGAGGTTTAGGCTGTAGTACCGAGACCAGGGCATGGGTCAAATGGGGTTAAGATAATTGGCTATCAGTTCTAATTGGACTGTGGGTGGTCAAAACAAGTCAGGGTGTTGCAAATCTACTTGATGCTTTGATTGGTTGCTATAAGTACGTGGCAACTGAGTTGCTGGCTGTGGTGAGCAGTCAAGAGGCTGGGGTGGTGGATAAGAGAATCAAAAAGTTTGTTGTATGGATGGGAGGGATCATTGACGATGCTAAGAGCCTTGCATACACAGTGCTCCAAATAAATATCTCTGATGGATGCAGAAGAGACCTCGAAGGTCTTCTCAGCAGTCCTCACAATCCTTTGCAGGGACTTGCAGTCAGATGTCTTGTAACTTCTGTACCAAATGGTGGTGCAGCTGATAAGGACACTCTGAATGATGCCGCTGGTAAAAATTGGTTAAAATTGGGTTTAGGTAGGCTCGCTTGCTTCAACCTTCTCAGGAGATGTTGACACTGCTGTGCTTTTTTGACCAAAGGGGTGGTGTTGAGGGACCAGATGAGATTGTCTGCTATGCACATTCCCAGTTAGCTGTTCCTAATTTTCTGCACAGAGAAGTCATATATATGCAGTGAGGAGCGGTCAGCCAGCACCTTCCTTAATGTCTGCAGTCACCTCTTTAGTCTTGTCCACGATTATACTTAAGTTGTTGTGCTCGTACCATTCTATTAGCCTCTGCTCTCTGGTAGGTGTCTCATCATTGTTGTTGATGTGGAAAATCACTGTTGTGTCATCAGCAAACTCAATAATTCAATCTGAACTGGCTGTGGCTGAACAATCATGTGTCATCAGCATGAATATCAACAGGCTGATCACACAGCTCTGTTGGGCACCGGTGCTCAGCATGATGGAGCTAGAGATGTTTCTGCCTACATGGACCGACTGTGGCGTTTCTATCAAGAAGTCCAGGTCTAGTTACAGAGAGAGGTATTGAGACCCTACATTGACAGTTTGCCCATCAATTTCTGAAACATGACCGTATGAACATTGAGCTGAAGTCAACAAACAGCATCCTGGCATAGGAGGCACCACTTTCCAAGACAGAATGGAGAGCAGAAGCTATGGCATCTGCACAATTTGAGCAATAAATGAACAAGAAAGGGTCCTTTGTAGCAGGAAGTGTGAGGTGGCATGGTAGAGTAGCAGTTAGCACAGTGCTTTACAGTACAAGAGACCCAGGTTCAATTCTCACTGTTGTCTGTAAGGAGTTTCTATGTTCTCCCTGTGACCGCTTAGGTTTCCTCCAGGTTCTCCGATTTCCTCCCAAAGTCCAAAAACCTATCAGTTGATAGGTTAATTGGTCATTGTAAATTGTCTTGTCAAAAGGCTAGGGTTAAGTTGGGGGATTGCTGGGTGGTGCAGCTCGAAGGGTCAGAACGGCCTACTCTGCACTGTTTCTCAATAAGTAAATAAAGACGGGATTTACTGCAATCCACAATCAGCTGCTCAAAGGACTTCACTATTGTTGAAATCATTGCCACTGGATGATAACCACTGAGAAACGTTACTATCGCTCTCTTGGGCACTGGGATGATGGGACAAGACATTCAAAGTAATTGTGTTCAAAGGGTCAGCAGATAAAGTTAATACTGGAGTATTTAAGGAATCATGAACTGCAATAGTCAGAGGAACAGAGTGATGAAGTGTGGCTATGGATCAGATAAAGATTACAAAATAGGAGCGAAAGATCATGTAGAGATTTGATCACAGTCATTCAGGTCGTAGGCACATTTTATATATATATCTAGCTAGAGAGGCCAACGTTTTTTTTGCACAGTACTGCAGTAATTTTTATGTGTTGCATGGTACTGTTGCCACAAAAAAAAATTAATGACATATGTGAGTGTTAAACCTGATTCTGAATAGGGTCTCACACAAAGGATGATGAATATATGGAATGAACTGCTAGAAGTAGTGATAGAGGTGGGTACATTTACATGTTTTACTAAAAAAAATCATTTGAGTATAATCGTGGATAGGAAAGGTTTAGAGGGATATGGGATACCCACAGACAAATAGGATCATCTCAGCAAGACATCTTGGTCAGCATGGACAATCTGGGCCAAAAAGTCTGTTTCTGTGCTGGATAAATTTATGTCTTTCTACATGTCCGACAATGTCACACCAGATCCCTTGTGTTTTCCTTCATCCACCTTTCCTTTGGCAAGTTGGCAGTCCATTATTAATTAGGAGCTTCGCTTCATAAATTTAATCAGTGTCTGTGGCAATCCCAGTGAGATCAGCTGATATTACACAGTCTGATCTCTGCATTAAATTGGGTCGCGTGAAACTGATTACCGTTGTTGTAAAAATATGCACTGACAATTTAAAAGGAAATTACAATTTCTTTGTTGCTTGAATCACTATGAAAGATTGGTCCGTGACTCCTGTTTCTGGTTTCTCTCTAGAATCATCACTGTAGCATAGGAGTTAGCGTGACATTATACAGCTCAGAGCAATGGAGTTTGGAGTTCAATTCCTTCACCGTCTGTAAGGGTTTTGTATGTTCTCTCCGTGATCACGTGGGTTTCCGCCAAGTGCACCAGTTTCCTCCCATAGTCCAAAGATGTACATACCTGTTAGTAGGTTAATTGATCATTATAAATTGTCCTGTGATTAGGCTGGGGTTAATTAGGTGTGTTGTTGAGTGGTGCGGCTTGTTGGGCAGGAAAGGAACTATTCCGCACAGCATCTCCAAATAAATCCAGTTCTTTTTTAAAGCAGTATTCAAAATGGACACACACACACCCTGAAGCAAATAGTGGAGATTTCTTGCAGAAGGCAAGTTCTGCTGGGCACGGTTCTCAATTAATTAATGCTGGTGGTCAAGAAGCAGTTAGTGTTTTGGCAGCTTCTGCACTGTTATCAATGCACAATGCATGTTGTGTAGCCTGTTAAAGCAGAGTTCCCTTTCCTATTGCCCTCTCATAAAGTAGGTCATGCTTACCTGATACACCATGTCAAATTGCAGCTACACTGAGTCTGGTGAATATTAAAAGCTCCTGTGTGCAAATGTGGTCTGACTTGCTACTAGAGCAGAGGGTGCAAAGCTACTGATTAGCTTCAGAAGCCAGGAGCAGATTGTGTTCATACAATACTGCCTATTTTAAAGGCTGGAACATGAAGTAATTCATATTTTATCTGACCAAGGCTATTATGGGGAGTATTTTTTTATATTTCATAATCATTGCTACCATCATCCTCATAGCCATCTTCTCTTTGCTGCCATCACAGAGGAAACACAGCAGCCTGAAGGCACACACTCAATGATTCAGGAACAACTTCTTCCCCTCCACCATCAGATTTCTTAATGGACAATGAACCCAAAAACACTACCTTAATATTTTTTGTCTTGTTTTGCACTACTTAATTATTTAACCATTTAATGTATATAGTCATACTGTAATTCACAGTTTTTTTCTCTATTGTTATGTATTGTAATTTACTACTGCTGCAAAGTTAACAAATTTCATAACATATGCCAGTGATATTTAATATCATTGACAGATGTTGTGAAATTTGTTGTTTTGCAGTAGCAGGACATAATAATAAAAAAACTATAAATTACAATAAGAAATGCATATGAGAGTTATGCTAAATAAGTAGTGCAAAAAGAGAACAAAAGTAAAGAAAAAAATTATTGAGGTTCATTGTCCATTCAGAAATCTGATGGCAAGGGTGAAGAAGGTGCTCCTGAATCATTGAGTGTGTGTCATCAGGCTCCGGTACCTCCTCCTTGATATTATCAATAAGAAGAGGGTATGTCCTAGGTGATGGGGGAGGTCCTTAATGAATGTTGGGCGTCACCTTTTGAAGATGTCCTCTATACTGTCAATACATCTGTCAGAACAGAAAAGGCTGCAGCTTTTACCCATCCAGTGCATTGGGCCTCTACACAAGACAGTGATGTTACCAGTTAGAATGCTCTCCTCAGTACATTTGTGGAAATTTTCCTGAGTATTTGGTGACATAGCAAGTCTCCTTAAATTTTAAAGAAATTATTATAGTATAGCTGCTATACTATAATAATTGTTTTAACTTAAGTTGAAACCTTAGTTATTTCAGAGGAATGTCGTACTGAGTAGTCATAGTCATAGTCATACTTTATTGATCCCGAGGGAAATTTGGTTTCTTTACAGTTGCACCAACCAAGAACAGAGTAAAGTATAGCCATATAAAACCATAAATAATTAAATAATAATATGTAAATTATGCCAGGAAATGTCCAGGACCAGCCTATTGGCTCAGGCTGTCTGACTCTCCAAGGGAGGAGATGTCAAGTTTGATGGCCACAGGCAGGAATGACTTCCTATGACGCTCAGTGTTGCATCTCGGTGGAATGAGTCTCTGGCTGAATGTACTCCTGTGCCCAACCAGTACATTATGTAGTGGATGGGAGACATTGTCCAAGATGGCATGCAACTTAGACAGCATCCTCTTTTCAGACACCACCGTCAGAGAGTCTAGTTCCACCCCCACAACATCACTGTCCTTACGAATGAGTTTGTTGATTCTGTTGGTGTCTGCTACCCTCAGCCTGCTGCCCCAGCACACAACAGCAAACATGATGGCACTGGCCACCACAAACTCGTAGAACATCCTCAGCATCGTCCGGCAGATGTTAAAGGACCTCAGTCTCCACAGGAAATAGAGACGGCTCTGACCCTTCTTGTAGACAGCCTCAATGTTCTTTGATCAATCCAGTTTATTGTCAATTCATATCCCCAGGTATTTGTAATCCTCCACCATGTCCACACTGACCCCCTGGATGGAAACAGGGGTCACTGGTGCCTTAGCCCTACTCAGGTCCACCACCAGCTCCTTAGTCTTTTTCACATTAAGCTGCAGATAATTCTGCTCACACCATATGACAAAGTTTGTAGGAGCAAGGAATCTATTTTCTGTCTGTATTGTATTTTGTGCTGTGTTTTTATTTTGGGTTACGTTAATTTGTCAAGTTGGATGGGACGTGGTCAAAGCAAATGAGTGTAGTCACATATTGATCCTTTGTACTTTTAGTTGTTAGTTAGAGACTGCCAGGGATATGGATTTTTTTTAGTTGACTGCTATATTGCTAATTTGATTACTTTAACTTTGCTTATTTAGCTTATTTCACTATCATTAGATATAAGATATAGGAGCACAATTAGTCCATCTTGTTTATCGAGTCCGCTCCCATTGATACGGTAGTTTTTTATTGTTATATGATTGTTCAACTTTGCTGATTTTATAATAAAAGTTTGAACATGCTTTTTTGACTTGGAACTCAGTTATTTGGAAGCACTTCACACAGTGTTAATTCCCTCACTCAGTCTCTCAGCCATTTTGGGGTGTTTTTCAGGTAACCGCTACAATGTCTGCTGGCCATTTCTCTCCACAAATGACTGCTTGACGCACTAAGTTCTGAGTCTGAAATCTTGTAAGTTCCTCTGGATTCGGGTATCTGAGATCTCTGTGTCTCAGTGCTGCTCGTTCATTGCTTAACCCTTGCCGTATGCTGCAAGCCCATCTCTGGAATACTGCTAATATTTAAATTTCATTTTTGGAATTTATGCTAATCAACAATTAGAGAGGGAAGATGAAAAGATAAATTTAAATATTCATAAGCACGAGAGATTCTGCAGATGCTGGAAATCCAGACCAGCACACACAATGCCGGAGGAACTCAGCAGGTCAAACAGCATCTATGGAGAGGAATAAACAGTCAATATTTTGAGCTAAGAGTCTTAATCAGAGCAGGACTAGAAAGTATTGTATATTTAATATTTCAGTAATATTTCGGCAATTTCGTTAATTAATAAGTTACAGAACCTGGGCCTCTGTACCTCCCTCTGCAATTGGATCCTCGACTTCCTAACCGGAAGACCACAATCTGTGCGGATTGGTGATAACATCTCCTCCTCGCTGACGATCAACACTGATGCACCTCAGGGGTAGGGTCTTAGCCCACTGCTCTACTGTTCTACGCTCTCTATACCCATGACTGTGTGGCTAGGCATAGCTCAAATGCCATCTATAAATTTGCTGGTTATACAGCCATTGTTGGTAGAATCTCAGATGGTGATGAGAGGGCTTCCAGAAGTGAGATATGCCAATTAGTGGAGTGGTGCTGCAGCAACAACCTTGCACTCAATGTTCAGTAAGACGAAAGAGCTGGTTCTGGACTTCAGGAGGGGTAAGATGAAGGAACACATACCAATCCTCATAGAGGGATCAGAAGTGGAGAGAGAGTGAGCAGTCTCAAGTTCCTGGGTGTCAAAATCTCTGAGGACCTAACCTGGTCCTAACATATCAATGCAGCTATAAAGACAGCAAGACAGTGAAAATACTTCATTAGGAATTTGAAGAGATTCGGTATGTCAAGTAAAAGATTCAAAAACTTCTATAGGTGTACCGTGGAGAGCATTTTGACAAGCTACATCACTGTCTGGTGTGGGTGGGGGCACAGGACCGAAAGAAGGCGCAGAGAGTTGTAAATTTAGATGGCTCCATCCTGGGTACTAGCCTACAAAGTACCCAGGACATCTTCAGGGAGTGGTGTCTCAGAAAGAGAACATCCATTATTAAGGACGCCCAGCACCCAGGGCATGCATTTTTCTCACTGTTACCATCAGGTAGGAGATACAGAAGCCTGAAGGCACACACTCAGTGATTCAGGAACAGCTTCTTCCCCTCTGCCATCAGATTCCTAAATGGACATTGAACCCACGAACACTACCTCATATTTTTTATATATATTGTTTCTGTTTTTTGCACGATTTTAATCTATTCAATATACATATACTGTATTTGATTTACTTATTTATTTATTATTTTTTCCCTCTTCTATATTATGAATTACATTGAACTGCTGCTTCTAAGTTAACAAATTTCACGACACATGTCAGTGATAATTAACCTGATTATGATATATATAGATTGATTAAGCATTCTTGTTCATTTGAATAATCCATTATGAGTTATAAGTATAAATATGTGAATTTATTCATACATCCTCACACTACCATGTGATACCCGCAACTCACTTAAAGTAAACGAAGTTAGACTCACATTTCAGACTCTAGTGTTGTCCTTTGAATTAGTTTAATATTTTGAAGTTACAAAACGTAACAGAAAGGAAGCGGGAAGATGCCAGAATAAGAAGGCAACTGGGGGGGGGGGGGAAGGAGTATAAGCTGGCAGGTGACAGGTGAAACCAAGTGTAGTGAAATTGCGTGGAGAGGGTGTTGAAACACTAAGCTGGGAGGTGATAGGTGGATGAGGTGAACGTGTGAAGAAGAAAGAATCTGATTGGAAAGGTGAGTGACCATGGCAAAAGAAAAGGAGGGGCACTAAGGGGAGGATGGGCAGGTGAGGTGAAGGAATGAGATGAGGGAAGCCTGAATGGAGAATGAAAAAACAGAGAAGGGGGAGGAGGGAGAAATTACCAGAATTTATTAGATATCCACACCTAAAATGCTGGAGCAACTCGTCTGGCCTGCTGAGTTCCTCCAACATTCTGTGTGTGTTGCTTGGATTTCCAACATCTGCAGATTTTCTCTTATTTGAAATATTATAGACAGGGAAACTATATTGCCACTGCAAGGGTAACTAATTGTTGACTAAGTAACAAACACAAAGTCAGTGACGTAGACAAAGTTAAGAATCACTGTGCTTCCAACTTCAACAAAATAATCAGGTTCGACCTATTTTGACAAGTTTGTTATGGAATATTACGAGAAAGGGTAAGCTTCTGTTTTGTTGAGAATTCAAATAATTCAATAAGAGCTGAGACTCAGTTACTATTGAGATGCGGGTTTAAATTCAGCTTTTGCTACTGCCTGGGGAGTTTTTCTTTGTTAGATTGTAGATGAATCAAAGATATTGGAACTTGACATGAAAACACTTCAAAGTTTAAAACAATCTCTGACTCTCAGTTGTATTTCTTTGCAAAACAGTGACAAAAGTACAAGTGTTCCAATTTGGAAAATAAAAGCCTTCATCCAGCCATAAAGAGACTCAGCAGGTCAGGCAGCACCTATGAAAGATGGCAGAACCAGTTGATTTCTTAAATACTGGTGTTGGAAACTACTGTTTTTAAAATACTATTTACAAGTTTTTTACTTTTTAACAAACTAATGTATTTTTCATACTCACTGGCAGTAAACCAACAGTGTATTCTCTATTTTTAATTGGCTAACTGTTAGCACATTAGTCATAGTCATAGTCATACTTTATTAATCCCGGGGGAAATTGGCTTTTGTTACAGTTGCTCCATAAATAATAAATAGTAATAGAATTATGAATAGTTAAATAGTAATATGTAAATTATGCCAGTAAATTATGAAATAAGTCCAGGACCAGCCTATTGGCTCAGGGTATCTGACCCTCCAAGGGAGGAGTTGTAAAGTTTGATGGCCACAAGCAGGAATGACTTCCTATGATGCTCAGTGCTGCATCTCGGTGGAATGAGTCTCTGGCTGAATGTACTCCTGTGCTCACCCAGCACATTATGTAGTGGATGAGAGACATTGACCAAGATGGCATGCAACTGGGACAGCATCCTCTTCTCAGACACCACCGTGAGAGAGTCCAGTTCCATCCCCACAACATCACTGGCCTTAATGAATGAGTTTGTTGATTCTGTTGGTGTCTGCCACCCTCAGCCTGCTGCCCCAGCACACAAAAGCAAACATGATAGCACTGGCCACCACAGACTCATAGAACATCCTCAGCATCATCCAGCAGATGTTAAAGGACCTCAGTCTCCTCAGGAAATAGAGACCCATGTGATGCAATTGTTTTAATTCTGTAGCCTACTAATTCATTCATTCCCATCTGAGGAATTTCTTTCTTCTTATCTCTAAAAGTGATAGACTTTTCAGAAGTGCCATCGTTATTCTTCTGTCTTGCATTCCTTAGCATTAATTCCCCTCAGCATCGTTTCTCAGCTCCTTATTTAGTTTGCTTAGTATTTAGATGTTTGCTTGTACTCTAAAATAAACTGAAATCTTAAAATTAAAACTGCTCACCATTCTTGACTCCCAGACGAACTCTAAGGATCAGAAATTAAACACTAGCAACAAAAAAAGCAGAGATATATTGCCCTCCTTGGAAACGTAACTGCTAACAGTATTGGGCATTGCTTAAGTTCCATGCCTTGTAAGACTTCCTTCCACAGTGTCAAAATGTTGTTCCATTTTTAAATCAAAAGCTGCAATACTATAATGTGTCAGGAATACAAGTGAATATTAAAAATACTACATTAAAGTAAGTGAGTTGCACTTCCCTCAGGTACATTTTCCTTTGTTTATTAATTTTATTTATTAATTTAGAGAAACAGTGTTGAACAAGCCCTTCCAGGCAAACCAGTCTCATCACACAGCAACCTACCTATTTAACACTAGCCTAATCACAGAGTAATTTACAAAGAACCTTACTAACCGGGATGTCTTTGGACTGTGGGAAGAAAGTCACACAGTCATGGGGAGGACATTTCAGCTGGAACTGATCTCCAAACTCTGAGCTCTGCAATAGTTTGCACTATCTGTGGAGCCCCACTTAAATTTACTTTACGGTTTGAACGTGTCATTGGGATTTGGAGGATACAGGAGCACCCTGTGGGGGAGAACACAAGGTCACAGGGAGAATGTACAAATTCCACGTGGACAGCACTGGAGTTCAGGATGGAACCCAGGTCACTGGATCTGTGAGATGGTGGCTCTACACAGTCAGCCACACTGTCACCCAGTCTTGTGCCTGTCACCTATGGCATTTCCTCAGAGGTAGATTTCAGATCACAAACGGTCCCTTTTCAGATGTGGAAGTAATGAAAAGCAGAGGTGGATCCCAAAACAAAACAACTCCTTCAAGATGAAACGGGCTTGCAATTCACAAGAAAAATACTATCATGTCAATTCTTTTGACAAAACAAGTTTTAAATAGATTCTAATTCCATTGTGATGAGGGTATGCACACAAAATGCTGAAGGCCAGGCAGCAACTGTGGAAAAAAGTATAGTTGATGTTTTGGGCTGAAACCCTTCAGCTTTCACCTTATCCCCTTGCCCACCCATCACCTCCCTCTGGTGCTCCTCCCCCATTTTCCTTCTTCCATGGTTTTCTGTCCAAGCAACTTCCCTGTCCTTCACTTCATGCCTCCCCCTCTAGGTTTCATTTATCACCTGGCATTTCTCTCTCTCTTTCCCCCACCTGTTACATCTACTCCTCAGCACTTTTTCTCCAGCCCTGCCGAAGGTTTTCAGCCTGAAACATTGACTGTACCTTTTTTCCATAGATGTTGCCTGGCCTGCTGAGTTCCTCCAGTATCTTGTGTGTGTTGCTCAGATTGTGTGTGTGCCCTCAATGTGATGAGGGTACATTGAGTATGCATCTAGGAAGAGACAGGAGAAGAAAGTACAAAGTAGGTATCAAAGTATGTATGCTATATACAACATTAAAATTCATTTCCTTGCAGGCAGCCACAAACCCAATGAATCCACAAAGAAAAGACAGTCAAACACCTGATGTACAGAAGAAAAAATACATTGTGCGAACAATAAAAGTAAACAACTAACATTCAGAAGTGAAGTTCATGAAAGTCAGTCCGCAGCCGTGACGCTAGTTATCACTGCATTCGATTCAGGAGCCCATTAGTTGCAGGCCTCAGCCTCAGTTCAGCAGACCAGAGACAGGCAAACCTCACGGAGCAGTGAGGTGAACCCACCATCCCTCACCTCCAGCTCCAACACCCTGACCTTTTCAATCTGGCCCAGTGATTAAGTCATACAAAGTTTGTGTCATTCTTAGCTCTCGGTCCCAGGCCCTGCTGCTTCAACATGCTCTCGGGTCCGGCCCCACTGCCCTCAAGTCAATAATGATTTAAACCTATAAGTAGACAAGTGAAATTTACACTTACAAAAGAATTTATATTACTTTAGAAGATTGTTTCATGACCTCAGGATATTCAGTTATACTAAATTTTCATTGAAATACATTTGAAAAGTTACAACTATCTAAGAAAATGTTGCAGTATCACTTGTATCCATCGTGGAAGCATCGGGAGCATGTCCTGTCCACTTTTAGATTCCCCTGCAATTACAGTCCATTCTTAGTAATGTGTACTTTTCCCATAAGGTATTCGCTCATGGGAAAATACAAAACTAGAGAATACTGTTTAAAAATAAGGGATTATTCATTTAAGACAGTTAATTTTTTGCTCAGAAGAACGTGAGTTTTTGAGGATGCGCAGTAGAGAGCATCTTAACATGCTGCATCATTGTATGGTACGGAAACTGCGCTGTGACGGACGGGAGGGCTCTACTGCCCAATGAATCACCAGCACTAGCCTACTCACTATCAAGGACATATTGTTAAGAAAGGTGCTGGAAACAGACCAGCAACATCATGAAGGCATTGGCCTCCCCAGCATCCAGGACATCTTCAAGGAATGATGCTTCAAAAAGGCGGCATCCACCATTAAGGACCCCATGCCCAAGACTCGCCCTTTTCTCATTGCTATCATCAAGGAAAAGGTAGAGGAGCCTGAAGACACACACTCAGTGTTTCAGGAACAGCTTCTTCTCCACCATCATCAGATTTCTGAATGGACAATGAACCCATGAACACAACCTTCCTACTTTTTTCTCTTTTTGGACTATTTATTTAATATACTTATTGCAATTATTAGTATTTTATTACTATCATTATTAGTTTTTATTATTATGCATTGCAATGTACTGCTGCCACATAACAACAGATTTCACAACATATACCAGTGTTACTAAACCTGATTTTGATTCTGAGGGATCCTACCCACCTTGTTCAGGGGCTACTTGTCCGACTCCCACGAATGGTATTGTCATCCAACCATATACCTATGTACTACTAAATGAAACAATGTTCCTCCAGACCAAGGAGCATAATACAATACATATTCGGAGCAAGAAACTGCGAGTGACGGCTGATTTTCGAAGTTAAGGCAGTTTTTACCACTTCAGGTAAAAGAGAGGCAAGACTGCGCAGGCGCATAAAACCGTAAGACAAAGGAGCAGAAGTCAGCCATTTGGCCCATCGAGTCAGCCATACCTACACCTGGTGTGTCGAGCTACAGCTCCTAAGAGACCGAGTTAGGGAACTGGAGATGCAGCTCGATGACCTTCGTCTGGTGAGGGAGAGTGAGGAGGTGATGGAAAGGAGTTATAGGCAGATGGTCACACCGGGGCCATGGGAGACAGACAAGTGGGTCACAGTTAGGAGGGGGAAGGGGAAGAATCAGGTACTAGAGAGTACCCCTGTGGCTGTACCCCTTGACAATAAGTACTCCTGTTTGAGTACTGTTGGGGGGGACAGCCTACCTGGGGGAAGCAACAGTGGCCGTGCCTCTGGCACAGAGTCTGGTCCTGTGGCTCAGAAGGGTAGGGAGAGGAAGACGAAGGCAGTAGTGATAGGGGACTCTATAGTTAGGGGGTCAGACAGGCAATTCTGTAGACGCAGGAAAGAAGCACGGATGGTAGTTTGCTCCCCAGCTGCCAGGGTCCGGGATGTTTCAGATCGCGTCCAAGATATCCTGCAGTGGGAGGGAGAACAGCCAGAGGTCGTGGTATATATTGGTACCAATGACATAGGTAGGAAAAGGGAAGAGGTCCTGAAAAAAGAGTACCGGGAGTTAGGAAGGAAGTTGAGAAGCAGGACCGCAAAGGTAGTAATCTCGGGATTACTGCCTGTGCCTTGCGTCAGTGAGAATAGAAATAGAGTGAGGTGGAGGATAAATGTGTGGCTGAGGGATTGGAGCAGGGGGCAGGGATTCAGATTTCTGGATCATTGGGACCTCTTTTGGGGCAGGTGTGACCTGTACAAAAAGGAGGGGTTGCACTTGAAACCTAGAGGGACCAATATCCTGGCAGGGAGGTTTGCTAAGGCTTCTGGGGAGAGTTTAAACTAGAATTGTTGGGGGGTGGGAACTGAACTGAAGAGACTGGGGAAGGCGGGGTTGGCTCACAAATAGAGAAAGCTTGTAGACAGTGCGAGAGGGAGGATAGGCAGGTGATAGAGAAGGGACGTGCTCAGATCAAAGGTTTGAGATGCGTCTATTTTAACGCAAGGAGTTTTGTGAACAAAGTGGATGAGCTTAGAGCGTGGATCAGTACTTGGAGATATGATGTAGTGGCCATTACAGAGACTTGGATGGCTCAGGGACAGGAATGGTTACTTCAAGTGCCGGGTTTTAGATGTTTCAGAAAGGACAGGGAGGGAGGCAAAAGAGGTGGGGGCGTGGCACTGTTAATCGGAGATAGTGTCACGGCTGCAGAAAAGGTGGACGCCATGGAGGGATTGTCTACGGAGTCTCTGTGGGTGGAGGTTAGGAACAGGAAGGGGTCAATAACTTTACTGGGTGTTTTTTATAGGTTGCCCAATAGTAACAGGGATATCGAGGAGCAGATAGGGAAACAGATCCTGGAAAGGTGTTATAATAACAGAGTTGTCATTATAGGAGATTTTAATTTCCCAAATATCGATTGGCATCTCCCTAGGGCAAGGGGTTTGGATGGGGTGGAGTTTGCCAGGTGTGTTCAAGAAGGTTTCTTGACACATTATGTAGATAAGCCTACAAGAGGAGAGACTGTACTTGATTTGGTATTGGGAAATGAAGCTGGTCAGGTGTCAGATCTCTCAGTGGGAGAACATTTGGGAGATAGTGATCATAATTATATATCTCCTTTACAATAGCATTGGAGAGAAATAGGAACAAACAAGTTAGAAATTGTTTAATCGGAGTAAGGGGAATTATGAGGCTATCAGGCAGGAAAGTGGAAGCTTAGATTGGAAGCAGATGTTCTCAGGGGAAGTATAGAAGAAGTGTGGCAAGTATTCAGGGGATATTTGTGTGGAGTTCTGCATAAGTACGTTCCAAATAGACAGGGAAGTTATGATAGGGTACAGGAACCGTCGTGTACAAAGGCTGTAATAAATCTAGTCAAGAAGAAAAGAAAAGCTTACGAAAGGTTCAGAGAGCTAGGTAATGTTAGAGATCTAGAAGATTATAAGGCTCATAGGAAGGAGCTTAAGAAGGAAATTAGGAGAGCCAGAAGGGGCCACGAGAAGGCCTTGGCGGGGAGGATTACGGAAAACCCCAAGGCATTCTACAAGTATGTGAAGAGCAAGAGGATAAGACGTGAAAGAATAGGGCCTATCAAGTGTGACAGTGGGAAAGTATGTATGGAACCAGAGGAAATAGCAGAGGTACTTAATGAATACTTTACTTCAGTATTCACTACGGAAAAGGATCTTGGTGATTGTAGTGATGACTTGCAGTGGACTGAAAAGCTTGAACATGTAGATATTAAGAAAGATGATGTCCTAGAGCTTTTGGAAAGCATTAAGTTGGATAAGTCACAGGGAGCAGATGAGATGTACCCCAGGCTACTGTGGGAGGTGAGGGAGGAGATTGCTGAGCCTCTGGCGATGATCTTTGCATCATCAATGGGGACGGGAGAGGTTCCAGTGGATTAGAGGGTTGAGAATGTTGTTCCTTTAGTCAAGAAAGGGAGTAGAGATAGCCCAGGAAATTATAGACCAGTGTGTCTTACCTCAGTGGTTGGTAAGTTGATAGAGAAGATCCAGAGGCAGGATTTATGAACATATGGAGAGGAATAATATGATTAGGAATAGTCACCATGGCAGGTCGTGCCTTACGAGTCTGATTGAATTTTTTGAGGATGTGACTAAACACATTGATGAAGGAGGAGCAGTAGATGTAGTGTATATGGATTTCAGCAAGGCATTTGATAAGGTACCCCATGCAAGGCTTATTGAGAAAGTAAGGAGGCATAGGATCCAAGGGGACATTGCTTTGTGGATCCAGAACTGTCTTGCCCACAGAAGGCAAAGAGTGGTTGTAGACGGGTCATATTCTGCATGGAGGTCGGTGACCAGTGGAATGCCTCAGGGATCTGTTCTGGGAACCTTACTCCTCGTGATTTTTATGTGACCTGGATGAGGAAGTGGAGGGATGGGTTAGTAAGTTTGCTGATGACACAAAGCTTGGAGGTGTTGTGGATAGTGTGGAGGGCTGTCAGAGGTTACAGCGGGACATTGATAGGATGCAAAACTGGGCTGAGAAGTGGCAGATGGAGTTCAACCCAGATAAGTGTGAAGAGGTTCATTTTGGTAGGTTAAATATGATGGCAGAATATAGTATTAATGTTAGACTCTTGGCAGTGTGCAGGATCAGTGGAATCTCGGGGTCCGAATCCATAAGACGCTCAAAGCTGCTGCGTAGGTTGACTCTGTGGTTAAGAAGGCGTACGGTGTATTGGCCTTCATCAATCGTCGAATTAAATTTAGGAGCTGAGAGATAATGTTGCAGCTATATAGGACCCTGGTCAGACCCCACTTGGAGTACTGTGCTTGGTTCTGGTCTTCTCACCACAAGAAGGATGTGGAGGCCATAGAAAGGGTGCAGAGGAGATTTACAAGGATGTTGCCTGGGTTGGGGAGCATGCCTTATGAGAATAGGTTCAGTAATCTCAGCCTTTTTTCCTTGGAGCAACGCAGGATGAGAGGTCACCTGATAGATGTGTACAAGATAATGAGAGGCATTGATCATGTGGATAGTCAGAGGCTTTTTCCCAGGGCTGAAATGGTTGCCACAAGAAGACACAGGTTTAAGGTGCTGGGGAGTAGGTACAGAAGAGATGTCAGGGGTATGTTTTTTACTCAGAGAGTGGTGAGTGCGTGGAATGGGCTGCTGGCAACGGTGGTAATGGCGGATACAGTAGGGTCTTTTACCTACGCTCTGTCCGCCAGAGAAAGCAGAATCTCCCAGTGGCCACACATTTTCCAGCGTGTTGTGAGTGTTAATTCCATGTCCCATTCCCATTCTGATAGGTCTATCCACGCCCTCCTCTACTGTCAAGATGAAGCCACACTCAGGTTGGAGGAACAACACCTTATATTCTGTCTGGGTAGCCTCCAACCTGATGGCATGAACACTGACTTCTCTAACTTCTGTTAATGCCCCACCTCCCCTTTGTACCCCATCCCTTATTTATTATTTATTTGTTTGTTTGTTTGTTTATTATTATTTTTTTCTTTTCCCCTTTCTTTCTTTCTTTTTTCTCCCTCTGTCCCTCTCACTATAACTCCTTGCCCATCTTCTGGGTTTCCCTCCCCCTTTCTTTCTCCCTTGGCCTCCCGTCCCATGATCCTTATCCTTTCCCTTCTTCAGCCTCATATCCCTTTTGCCAATCAACTTTCCAGCTCCATCTCTCTCCCTCCTGTCTTCTAGTACCATTTTGGATCTCCCCCACCCCTCCCACATTCAAATCTCTTACTATCTCTTCTTTCAGTTAGTCCTGACGAAGAGTTTCAGCCCAAAACGTCAACTGTACCTCTTCCTATAGATGCTGCCTGGCCATCTGCGTTCACCAGCATTTTTTGAGGGTCTGTTAAGAGACTTTTGGATAGTTACATGGAGCTTAGAAAAATATAGGACTGGAGGCAAGCCTAGTAATTTCTTAGGTAGGGACATGTTCAACACAACTTTGTGGGCCGAAGGGCCTGTATTGTGCTATAGGTTTTCTATGTTTCTATGTTTCTACATAATTCACACACAGCACATAAAGTAATATTGCCACAAATAAATTTAACAAACAATAAGATGCATTTATGACGTAAGTTAAAAAGTAAACAGTATAATGGTGTTGCTTCATACGTGATAAGATCTGGGTGGTGTCAGGGAGTTCAGTAGTCTTGCAGCCTGGGGGAAGAAACAGTTTACCGTCTAGCAGTCTTTGTCTTAATGCTATGGTACCTCCTGCCTGATGGTAGAGGGTCAAAGAGATTGTTGGACAGATGGGAGAGATCACTGACAATGCTGAGTGCCCTGTATACACCACACTCCTGGTAAATATCACGGATGTTTATTTTTATTTGAGAACAAGAGTAAGAATGTGAGGTGGGAGACAGGACACTGAAGTTAGTTACCAATAGATGGATAGCGGACAGTTAATATAGATTAATATGCAGGCTGTAGAAATTTGCATGACCCCTTCATTAGGTAGGGAGAAGGTTGGAGGCCCAACAGTAGAGCATTTGGGCTGTTACTGTTTAACAGAGGAGTTACGTCAGAGGAGTTGGTACACAAAGTAGGTGTTCAATCTTACAATAAGTGGACATTTTAGTCACTTCCCTTGTGATCACAAGACCCTGCTGGATATTGTTTAGAACGCTGCAAGCCCAATTTACTGATTTCTTGGTGGACAGCGGGCAGCTGCATGACCTCAGTTAGTCTGGCGAGGCCTCAAGCCATGGTGTCACCTGTTTACAGCCACCCAGGAGAGAGACATTGGAGCCAGTGCCGCATGGTGTCCAAACTGGAGTCGGTGATACCCTCCAGTGTTCGCTTGGCAAAAAACAAGCCGCATTGTGTTCAACTGCAGATTTCTGCAGCATTCATGGCTCAGGGTCTTGGACTTTCTTTTGTGTTACTGTATTTTATTGATATCTTACATCAAATCACATCAAATCAAGTTTAATTGTCATTCAAACCATACATGGATACAACTGATTGAGACAGTGTTCCCCCGGGGCCAAGGTGCAGAAACATGCATCCACATTCAAAATAATGAGAAAGGGGAAAAGAAACATAGTCATGTAAGAAAACTATTTTTTAGACCAAGTTCCTGAGCTAAAAGTCGCACAAATTGATGGTTTCTGGCATTCCAGACTGTCATTCCATAGATCCACCACTGGAGGGCAGCATCAACAGGAGCTGCCACCCCTAATCAAGCTCAGACACCACTCTACAACACGAGCCCGAGGACTGAGGCAACACTGCTGCCTCGCCGCCTTTCTCCCCACAAAACAAGGGAAGCAGGCCTGCGGTAACCAATGTCCAACAGGGTCTTGCAGTCGCAAGAGAAACATCCAAGACAGTTACTTACTATTTCACTGGATGCCTCCTTCACGCCAACTCGAAGGGACCTACTCTGTTACCTCCAAGTAGCACTCAGCAGCATGGTCTGCACTCAGGTCAACTCTTCTGAATCTAATTTGGCTTCTCCTGTGGCCCAACTGCCCGGCTCGAATCTCCAGACCCGATAGCCTGACTTGAATCACAAAGCCTGATGACCCGGCTTGAATCCCCTGGCCCAATCATCCCCTGCCCAATGGGACAATTTGACTTCCCCAGTCCGCTGGGCAACTCGCCTTCTCTGAACCATCAGCCGGCTCTTATGTGCTTGCTATCATGTACGTGCTATACGTGTCTTGTGCTGTGTGTGACTGCTGGTTCTGTGTTTTACACCATGGCCCCAGAAGAATGCTGTTTCGTATAGCTGTGTGGTTGAATGACAATTAAATTTGAACTTGAACTTATGAAGGCAGAGATGAGCGTTTTGGCAGTGCAGTATTATAGCAACGGAGGTTGGCAATCTTGCTTCCTGGGTTGAAATGAGTTTGCATCATGTCTCAGAGCCAAATGCAAAGCATTATGATATGAAAGGTTGGGCAATTCAAAGAATTGACAGGAAATTGGGGGTAATGTGGCAAATAAAGATTTGAATCTCTCATGGTCTTCAGAGGCTTTTCCTAATAATTAGTGGCAGAATATTTCTGAATGGTAGATGAGAAATAGGAGGAAACCAAGGGTGAATCCTTGGGGGATTTCAGTCAGTGAAGTGCGAGGTGATTCCCTGGCAAAAACAGAGAGGGTGAACTGAAGGAGATTGGTGTGATAATTAAAATCCATTATGCACAGCATAAGGAGGATATTTCTGCTGACTTACATTTAACAGTACATTGGGGGTGACCTGAATTCACCAGTGTATTCAAAATGAAAATGCAGTAATATTGAGGGGATTGAATCCTTCTTTTATAAATGCCACAATCATCAGTACTCTCAACTGCTCACAGTGGGAAATGACTTGTTCACAGTAAATATCAATGCTGCACAGAGGTGCACCACATCATGTTAGTCTAGGCCCGGTCAAGAGCACTATTCTTACGATTCAAAAGGTGTAGGTTCAGGCTCCAATAATATTTGATGAAAAGATTCTCATTTTAGTGGAATGGCACAGGAACTGGGGACTTCAGTTGTACAGGGGTGGGGAAACCAGAACCAGCCCCCTCTGCACAGTGATATTTAATAGGGTGTGCAAAATCATGTAAAGGACAATCTGTTTGCAATGGCAGGAAGAATTATAACTGGAAGGAAAAGTAACAGATAAAAGAAATAAGAAGCAAGATGAGGTGAATATTTTTCAATTCAATTCAGGATTGTTTAATGTCATTTCCAGTACACAAGTGGAAAGAAGAACAAAATAGTTGTTACTCCAGATCCAATACAGCACAAGAAGCGCAACGTGATAAAGAAAACAATAATAAAAAACACAATAAGATAGCTTATATACAGTACATAGACTGATTGGATGTTCATTAAGTGACAGCGGGCACAGGAATGTCTGTACATAAGGTGAATCTAACAGGAAGTTATAAAGCAGTGGTGTTGTGGGTGTGGAGGTATAGGTTGGTGAGTGGCGATGTTGATCAGCCTTGCTGCTTGGGGAAAGTAACTGTCTTTGAGTCTGGGGGTCCTGGCGAAGATGCTGCGTAGCCTCCTCCCTGATAAGAGTGGAAAATTAATCCATGAACAGGGTGAATAAGATCCTTCATGAGGTAACTGGTCCTTTACCAGTACTTTCCTGTTTCATCCAGCTGTTGCTGAGCCTTCCTGTCTTCCGCAGTGCAATTTTTTTGCAATCATCTGGAACATATGGTCTGAAATTCTGTAGAAAGCATTAATGGCTTTGAAAAGGAAATTATACTGACATTGCTACATTTATAGGGAGAAGCATGGAAGATGAGGCTAAATGGATAACTCTTTCTCATAGCTGGCACACACAAAATGGCCAGAGAGCTTCATTCTGTGTTGTATATTTCCATAAATCTGTGTAATTGAGGCATACTGATAGTGAAAATTTTTCCACGGAAATGAATAAATAGTTGATGTTTTGGGCTGAGACACTTCTTCAGGACTTGGGATGTTCTTCAGGTTTTGAAGAAAGGTCTCGGCTCAAAGTGTCAATTGCTTATTCGTTTCCAGAGGTGCTGTCTAACCTGCTGAGTCCTTCCAGCATTTTGTACATATTGCTCAGGATTTCCAGCATCTGCAGCATTGCTTGTGTTCATGTTGTTGACAAATTTTCCAGCAATTGTAAGACAACTTTTGATAGAAACTGATTTGAGGAATATGGGCCAAGGGCAGCATAATGGCTGTAACTCAAAAAGGCAACTCGGCTGGCACAGACATATTGGACAAAAGGGACAGTTTCCATCATCTACGGCTCTGTGATAACAGGTGTAGCCACACTATAGTAAATAATAGAAATCTTCATAGTAGTCATAGTCATAGTCATAGTCATACTTTATTGATCCCGGGGGAAATTGGTTTTCGTTACATGCATCATAAATAATTAAATAGTAATATGTAAATTATGCCAGCAAATAAGTCCAGGACCAGCCTATTGGCTCAGAGTGTCTGACCCTCCAAGGGAGGAGTTGTAAAGTTTGATGGCCACAGGCAGGAATGACTTCCTATGACGCTCTGTGTTGCATCTCAGTGGAATGAGTCTCTGGCTGAATGTACTCCTGTGCCCACCCAGTACATTATGTAGTGGATGGGAGACACTGACCAAGATGGCATGCAACTTGGACAGCATCCCCTTTTCAGACACCACCGTGAGAGAGTCCAGTTCCATCCCCACTACATCACTGGCGTTACGAATGAGCTTGGTGATTCTGTTGGTGTCTGCCACCCTCAGCCTGCTGCCCCAGCACAAAACAGCAAACATGATCGCATTGGCCACCACAGACTCGTAGAAATTAAAACAAGGGGATAGCTGAAATTAAGACTAAGGAATCAGACTGCATTTGGGGTATTATGAGCAGTTTTGGGTGCCTTATCTAAGAAAATATTTGCTAGCATTGGAGAAGATCCAGAGGTGGTTCACAAAATTGACCCTGGGAATGAATGGATTAACATACAAGGAGCATTTGATACTCTGGGCCTTTACTCACTAGAGTTTAGATGAACGAGGAGGAACATCATTGAAACATATTGAATAGTGAAAGGCCTAGATAGAGTAGATGTGGAGAGGATGTTTCCAATCATGGGTGAATCTCGGATGAAAGAGCACAGCTTCAGAATATAAGGACCTCCCATTAGAAGAGAGATGAGGAATTTCATTATCCAAAAAGGGTAGTGAAATGTTAATTCTGCTTCTTTCTTCTCAGAGATTTGATAAATTGCTGGGTCGTTTCAGCATTCTTTGATTTTTATCTTGGCCAATATTATACCCTGACAGAAACTTTAAACATTCATGAATAGGGATAAGTAATGATGATAGAAGTTGTTGATCACACCAGGCAGATGGTGAATGTTCGCTCAACAACAGTTGCTAAATATTCGATGTTACTTGAAATTCCTTGCTAAAACTGGGTTTTAAAATGTTACCATACACGTGGAAGTTTTAAAAGCTAGACTCCAATATCCAATACAAGTATAATTACTTACCTTAATGATATATATTATTTTGAGAGCAGTGCAAGTACAATATTCCACTATTTTGCGTAAATCGTTGAATCTGTATATTGTGGAAGGAGGGACTCAGCAGGACAGGCAGCATCTATGGAGAAGAGTAAACAGTCGATGTTTCGGGCCAGGACCCTTCATCAGGTTTACTCTTTTTCATAGACGCTGCCTGGCTTGCTGAATTCCTCCAGCATTTTGTGTGTATTTCTTTGATTTCCAGCATCTGCAGATTTTCTCTTGTATTGTGGAGGGAGGTCATTTGGCCTGTTAAGCCAATGCTGAATGCGTGCAAGAACGACTTCTTCATTGTCCTCAAATGTTCTTGCTTCTTTTAGAGTCATAGAGTCATAGAAAAGTACAGCACAGAAACAAGCCCTTTGACCCATCCATGAGACCATAACATATAGGAGCAGAAGTAGGCCATTCAGCCCATCAAGTCTGCTCCGCTATTCATTCATGGGCTGATCCAATCCTTCCAGTCATCCCCACTCCCCTGTTTTCACCCCATACCCTTTGATGCCCTGGTTAATCAACAACCTATCTATCTCTGCCTTAAATACACATATTGACTTGGTCTCCACAGCAACTTGCAGCAACAAATTCCACGGGCTTACCACCCTCTGACTAAAGTAATTTCTCCTCCTCTCAATTCTAAGAGGACGCCCTTCAATCCTGAAGTCATGTCCTCTTTTCCTAGAATCAGAGATGGCAACAACAACATATTTGCCAATCTGTAGCTGAATTTCAAGATCCTCCATTTTATCCACGGTTTTCAAGCTGAGGAGTGGTAGTGGGGACAAGCTCCCACTACCTAAAAGTGCTCCTCACGGCATGCGCCTCAAATAGCCTCTGACAACCAAGTCCAACTCCTGGCCTCCTTATGTGGCTTAGCCTCTAAGCCCGGCGGAACTGTTTCTACTGACAGGAGAAGGGGCGAAGGCGGGTCCTGGCGCCTTAAAACCAGTGCTTCGGGTAGATGGAGCTCATCAGCTTGGGAAGGCAGTCCACCTAAGAGAGGGAAAACTCTGATTTCAAACCTCCGCTGCCTTGCGGCCATACCCACTTATAAGAAAGGCTTCGGGAGTAAACCCTGAGGACAAATCCAGAGCTGGAGTCCCTAAGGCAGTCTAACGTTGCCTTCAACCTCATTCTGGCAACTCCTGAGATGACACTGGTGCCAAGCTGTATCGGCCCTTGCCCTTCCCTTGGACAAAGTCGGCAGTGTGGAGAGGGGAGACTTGCTGCATGGCAACTACCGGTCTTCCATACAACCTTGCCCAGGCCTGCGCCCTGGAGAGGACACTCCAGCGTCACCTCACCGCGACGGCACAACACGGAAAGCAAGATTTTCCAGGTGCAGATCCATGGTCTTGTGAGACTAGCAGATGCCACCATCATTCCTTATGTTACATGCATTCAAATATAACACTCTCAGTCCAGTATTTGTTGCTTTCTGTTTTAACTGCACCACACCTCTATTACCCTGTAACTCATGCTACTGGCTTTGATTAAGCCTCATCTCCTGCCTGTTCTTCCTATAATCTCTGTTGCACACTATCTTTGATTTATTTCTGTTTTCCCCTTCCTCAGCCCTATCACTCTGGTTCCCATCCCCCTGCCAAATTAGTTTAAACCCTCCCTAACAGCTCTATTAATTGTGCCCGCTAGGATATTGGACCCCTTTGGGTTCAGGTGTAACCCGTCCTTTTCGTACAGGTCGTACCTCCCCCAGAAGAGTCCCCAATGATTCAGGAATCTGCATCCCTGCCCCCTACACCAGTCTCTCAGTCACACACTAATATGCCTGATTATACTTTTCTTGCACTCGCTAGCACGTGGCACAGGCAGCAATCCTGAGATTACTACCTTAGAGATCCTGCCTTTCAGCTTCCTACCTAACTCCCTGAATTCTCTCTTCAGGACCCTCTCCTTTTTTCTACCTATGTCATTGGTACCAACCTGTACCAAGACTTCTGGCTGTTCACCCTCTCCCTTCAGAATACTCTGCACCCGATCCGTACCCTGGCTCCTGGGAGGCAACGCACCATGAGGGTATCTCTATCAGGCTGTCTGAACCTCCTGTCTATTTTCCTCACTATGGAATCCCCTATGACTACCGCGTTCCTCATCTTCCTCTTTCCCTTCTGCACAACGGAACCAGGCTCGATTGGGCCAGAGACCTGGTTGGTGTGGTCATCCTCTGTCAGGTCACACCCCTCAACAGCATCCAAAAGGAGATAACAATTATTGAGGGGGATGGCCACAGTGGTGTTTCTACTATCTTTCCCTCACTTCTCTGACCATCACCCACTTATCTAACTTCTGCAGCCCCGGGGTGACTAACTCCCTGTAGATCTTATCTATCTCCTGCTCACTCTCCCTAATAAGCTGTAGGTCATCGAGCCGCAGCTCCAAATCCCTAACACGGTCTCTTCGGAGATGCATCTCGGTGCACCTGGTGCAGATGTGGCCATCTGGGAGACTGGAAGTTTCCCTGGATTCTTCCACCCATTGAAACTCCTATCTACTGGCACTGGGCCAATAGCCCTCCATACGTCTACCATCCATGTACCTATCAAAACCTTTCTTAAGCTTTGAGATCAAGCTTGTATATATGTTAAATTCAATAAATAGATGAATTGTGTTAAATTTAGTAGATTGTGTTCATGGGTTGAATATCCATTCAGAAATCGGATGGCAGAGGGGAAAGATCTATTCCTGAATCACTGAATGTGTGCCTTCAGGCTCCTGTACTTCCTTCCTGATGGTGGCAATGAGAAGAGGGCATGTCCTGAGTGATGGGGTCCTTACATATTTTTGAAGCATCGCTCCTTGAAGATGTCCTGGATGCTGAAGAGGCCACTGACCACGATGGAGCTGAACGAGTTCACAATTTTCTGCAGCCTACTTCGATCCTGTGCAGTGGTCCCCCTCCCCCCATACCAGACAGTGATGTGGAGACCTCTGTTTTCTCCGTCCTTTCTGTCTGGGAACTCAAATATAAAGCTACAAATTTGCTTATATTTGTCACGTGCATCAGAGCATACAGTGAAATGTCATTTGTGTCAATGTCCCGCACAGTCCGAGGATGTGCTGGGGGCAGCCTGCAAGTGTTGCCATGCTTCTGGCATTAAGGTAGCATGGACACAACTTACTTACTCATACTAACCTGTACATTGAAGGGAACGTTCCAGCCCACTGAATCTGTAATCGCAGAGTAATCTTATCAATTTCCTTCCTGCGGTTACAAGCACTTCGTTGTCCAGCCTGAGGGACCCTTTGACAATGAAAGAAAAATTGAGATTAATGGCCTGTGTAAGAGGGAAGGGTTAGATTGATCTTACAGTAGGTTAAAAGGCCTGTACAGCACCATGGGCCGAAGAGCCTGTGTTGTGCTTTACTGTTCCATGTCCTCTTACATAAGTAATGTCAGTAAACTTTTCTAACACAAAGCAATGCAGCTTGCTTACACAAATAACAGTTGATGCTGGTTCAGTCCAAGATTTCTTATGGTTTTGTAACATGAGGATTTAAGCATTATGAGCCAAAGGTGGATAAATAGACTAAGATCCAAATTCTCACAGCTGTTATATCTTTGCTTAGCTGAATGTGTTTTGGAAGTTTAGAAATCATTAGTTTCTATATTCCAGCAAACATTCCCATGAGATTGAAATCATTAAATTTCTATCCATTAAGGACTCTTGGAGTAGACTATCATCCTATTGGCCTGTTTCCTTAACTGTTTGTAAGCACTCCTGATCTCCTATTCACCTCATCATGCCTTTATATAATCCAGGTACAATAGATCTGGCCTTAGGGCCTGGATTGTGGTATTAATGACATACAAAATAAAGTGGAGATTATTTGATGATTCCTTTTCAAGTACAAATGTAAATAATCTGGAATGTCCTTCCCTGGAATGTCAGATGGTTTCCTTGTATGATATAATAGATTCTTGATCTCACAGTCTATCTCGTTACGATCTTGCACTTTGTGTTAATCTGCTCTGCACTTTCCCTGTAGCTGTTACACTTTATTCTGCACTCTTACTGTTTTGCCTTCTTTTACATTGATGCACTGTATGAACAGTATGCAAGACATAAACGCAAGAGATTCTGCGATGCTGGGAAAAAAAGAGGTACACACATAAGACACTGAAGGAGCTCGGTGGATCAGGCAGCATCTATGGAAATGAATAAACTGTCGACGCTTCAGTCTGAGACCCTTCATCAAGACTGGCAAGGAAGGGAGGAACTCGCCAGAATAAAAAGATGGGGAGGGGAAGGAGGACTAGCCAGAAGATGATAGGTAAAGCCAGGTTGGTGGAGAAGAAGGAATCTAAAAGTATGGAAGACAAGCTTTTCACTGTATATTTGTACATGTGACAATAATTAATTCCAAGTTCCAATTCCTAAAATAGTCTATAGATATAAGGATAACCTAAACTTTAAATGAGACATCAGATAGATTTTGACGAGGTTATGTTTTGAAGGGAAAAGTTCCAATGACCTAAAGTGGAGGAGAGTTTTGGGTCAGCTATGACCTAATGAAATGACAGAGAAGAGTTGGAAGCCTGATCCAATGATCTGCTTGTTTATAAGTACTTGATTCTGTTTCTACCGTAGTATTAAACAAGTCTATATTAAAACAAAAGCACCTTTTGGTAATTTCATCCTCGAAGGTAGATGTTTAGATGCTTCACCTCAAAGTCTTTGGATTAAAGACTGAGGTCAAAACAAATTTCTTTGAAGTTCAAAGTTCAAAGTAGTTTATTAGCAAAGTACATAAATGTCACCATATACAACCCCAAGAATTATTTTATTGCAGACGTTCACAGTAGAGCAAAGCAATAAAATAGAATCAAAGAAGATCTACACACAAAGATTGACAAACAACTAATATGCAAAAAAAGATTATCTATACGAATACAAAATAAATAAATGATGCTCAGAACCAGAGTATTACATGGGACGTCGGGAGCGAACCCAAGTGCAGGACACCGACACGTAGGTAGCATTTACAGAAATGTATTGAATTAAATGCAGTATCTCCAAGTTTGCGGATGACACGAAGCTGGGTAGCAGTGTTAGCTGTGAGGAGGATGCTAAGAGGATGCAGGGTGACTTGGATAGGTTGGGTGAGTGGGCAAATTCATGGCAGATGCAATTTAATGTGGATAAATGTGAAGTTATCCACTTTGGTGGCAAAAATAGGAAAACAGATTATTATCTGAATGGTGGCCGATTAGGAAAAGGGGAGGTGCAACGTGACCTGGGTGTCATTATACACCAGTCATTGAAAGTGGGCATGCAGGTACAGCAGGCGGTGAAAAAGGCGAATGGTATGCTGGCATTTATAGCGAGAGGATTTGAGTACAGGAGCAGGGAGGTACTACTGCAGTTGTACAAGGCCTTGGTGAGACCGCACCTGGAGTATTGTGTGCAGTTTTGGTCCCCTAATCTGAGGAAAGACATCCTTGCCATAGAGGGAGTACAGAGAAGGTTCACCAGATTGATTCCTGGGATGGCAGGACTTTCATATGAAGAAAGAATGGATGAACTGGGCTTGTACTCGTTGGAATTTAGAAGATTGAGGGGGGATCTGATTGAAACGTATAAGATCCTAAAGGGATTGGACAGGCTAGATGCAGGAAGATTGTTCCTGATGTTGGGGAAGTCCAGAACGAGGGGTCACAGTTTGAGGATAGAGGGGAAGCCTTTTAGGACTGAGATTAGGAAAAACTTCTTCACACAGAGAGTGGTGAATCTGTGGAATTCTCTGCCACAGGAAACAGTTGAGGCCAGTTCATTGGCTATATTTAAGAGGGAGTTAGATATGGCCCTTGTGGCTACGGGGGTCAGGGGGTATGGAGGGAAGGCTGGGGCGGTGTTCTGAGTTGGATGATCAGCCATGATCATAATAAATGGTGGTGCAGGCTCGAAGGGCCGAATGGCCTACTCCTGCACCTATTTTCTATGTTTCTATGTTTCTATGTATTTATTAATAGTTGCAAGGAAGGCCGGGGAGTGAGGATTAGGCCAAGGGGGGCCGAGAATTGAGTGAAGCTGGACCGAGGATCGAACCCGGGTCACTACAGCAAGACTCTGGCGTCTTTAGGCAGAGCAAGGATGTGGACCAGGGGATGTGCGTGGCCGGGAAAGAACAGAGGGCAGAATGCCCTACTCCTATCAACATGGGGGGAAATTAACACAGGCAACCGGAGCGGGAACAGAACTTAGAATATAGAAAACACAATTTGTTTCTTGACTCGGAGTAGCGGCAAACGGACAGCAATACTCAGCTGTACACGAGACGACAAAACCAAACAACGACAGACAATTCGTATCTTCACACAGAGTAGCACATGAAGCGGCAAACAGCCGGCGATCACTCATCTGGACACGAGACGACAAAACCAAACAATGACAGACAATTCATATCTTGACTCAGAGCAGTGGCAAATGGCCGGCAATCACTTAACTGGACATGAAGAGACAGAATTCCCGAAGCAACCCCAGGCACCGAAGCAACTTAGAATCCACCATTCTCGGTGGCCGAGAACATGCATGGCCCCACTGGCTGAGGTAACACTTCAGCCCTGAGTAGATGTTAGCCGGAGTTTCTATGCTGCCGGTTCGGATGAGAATCAGGTGCCTTAATCAGGGAACCCAGTAGAGCACGGGGAAAAGGGAATTAAAAGAAAATGAGGAGTCAACGGACCGGACCGTGACACTGAGTTGTAGAGTCTTTAAAAGTAAGTCCATCAGTTGTAGAATCTGTTCAGAGTTCAGGTGAATGGAGTTATCAATGTTGGCTTAGAAGTCCGATAGCTGAAGGGTAACAGCTGTTCCTGAACATGGTGATATGAGACCTAAGGCTCCTGTACCTCCTTCCCAGTGGCAGCAGCAAGACGAGAGCATGGCCTGGATGGTGGGGGTCCTTGATGATGGCTGCTCTGCTTTCTTGTGGCTCACTTAGAGCATTAAACATTCTTTGCAAGAGATATATCCAAGTGATTATCTGAAGTAATATGGTCCTTTGGTATCCTGCAGACTTTAAAGCTGGTATAAAGGATCTAGTCTCCTGCAACACGTGGAAACTGAATGATTTCTATAGAAGCTTGGAATCAATATTAAGCCAATCTACATAGGGATTGGTTAAGAAAGTGAAGTTAACATCTGCCTTCATCTTGTAGAATGGACAAATGGTATAAACATTTTTTAAACCCTTCCTACTCCTGCATCCTAGATTAACATATTATAGAAAGTACGTTTCCAAGTCCCACGAAAGAAGAAATGCTTCACACTGGCATCGCAGCACTGGTGAAATACTCACAACTTTTACTGTTTGGGTGGTCCATTAACAGACAGCAGTGAAAGGTTGTCCTAATGGGCTAACCTCTTCTGTAAACTTTCACTGTCTGCAAGGACTCAGTAAAGTCTCTGGAGAACCAAAGATCTATATTATTTCAGAGGATCACTTTGATATATCTCTGACACATCAGCATGGTTCTATTTCAAGAAGGGTCAAATTTCAAATTTTAATGAGCAAAATTTAATTCTGGACCAGATTGAATAATATAATCAAACTGAGATTGGATCAAGACTTTGATCTGAATCCAAAATTATCTTAGAGTTTTGTCTGTATATCATATTACAGCTTATGAAACAACAATTAAAGGCAAACATGCCTGTCACATGACTTACTGGATCAGCTGCATTATTGTTAAGTTTCAATTAAAATTTTCAGTGATGTCACTCGGCTGATAATTTATGACCCATCATTACCATATCAAGTGTTAATCAACATTGAATGATACTCATAGTCCTTAAATTACAGAGCTTTAACAGGCTGAAGAATATCCAGAAAAGAAAAACAGATTCAGCCAGCTTGAAGCTTCTACACAAATTCTCTCATATGTCATCATTCAAAGCAACGCTCACAAAATGCTGGAGGAACTCAGCAGGTCAGTTGGCATCTATGGAAAAGAGTACAGTTGACATGTCAGACTAAGACCCTTCATCAGGACTGAGAAGGAAGGGGGGAGATGCCAGAATAAAAAGGTGTGGGGAGGGGAAGGAGGGTGGCTGGAAGGTGATCGGTAAAGCCAAGATGGAAAGGTCGAAGGCTGGAGAGGAATGATTCTCATTCTCCTTCCGAAGTGTCCATCCCTGACCTCCTTTTTTGCCAAGTTGAGGTCACCTTCAGGGTGAAGGAGCAACACCTTATATTCCTTCTGGGTAGCCTCAAATCTGATGGCATGAATAGCTATTTCTCTTTCTGGTGAACAAATTACATACCATCACCCCCTTCCTCTATTCCCCACTTTGACCTTTCATTTCCTCTCACTTGCTTATTACTTCCCCTGGGTCCCCTCCCCCTTCCCATTTTCCTATTGTCCACTCTCCTCTCCCATCAGATTCCTTCTTCCACAGCTCTTGACTTTTCCCATCCAACTGGCTTCAACTATCACCTTCCAGTTAACTTCTTTCCCCTCCTCCCAGCTTTTTATTCTGGCGTTACCCCTTCACCTTTCCTTCTCAGTCCTGAAGAAGGGCCTTGGCCTGAACCATCGACTGTTTACTCGCTTCCATAGATGCTGCCTGACCTGCTGAGTTCCTCCAGCATTTTGTGCATGTTGCTTTAGATTTCCAGTACCTACAGATATTCTCATGTTTGTGATGTTATCACTCACTTCCTTCTGCATGATGCTCTATCCAGAGTCAGAATCAGGTTTATTATCTCTGATATACTGTATGTCATGAAATGCGTTGTTTTGCGATAGCAGTACAGGGTAATACATAATAATAAAACAACTGTAAATTGCAATATATATATACACTATATTATATGTTTACAGTATATACTATATTTGATACATAAATACATAAATAAACAAGTAGTGAAAAAAGAAAACAAAAAAGAAAAAAGTATATATAGTGTGGTAGTGCACATGGATTCATTGCCCATACAGAAATCTGATGGCAGAGGGGGAAAAGTTTCTAAAAAGTTTATTGAGCGTCTTCAATCTCCTGTACCTCCTAAAGGGAAACAAAACCGGCAAGGTGAGATACTTTACTCAACTGTGTTTTTGAAACTGAAGAAAAATGTTCCTTGAAATATACCACAAGAAAAAAATACTTGAATTACTAATTTTTTGAAAAACAGCGCAATCATCTCTGATATAAAGTTTTGACCTAGAATAGCAAGGAACATGTGCTCTTCAATTACCTCTGGCTAAGTCTGAAATTACCCTCAGCATACTGTACATTCTGTGTATATATATATATATATATTTGTGTGTGTGTGTGTGTGTATGTCTGTTGGTGGCATCTGTTAGTCTTGCGTGACCATGGGTCTGCGCCTGGAAAGTTTTGCTTCAGTTGTGTCTGTTGTGCTATCCCTCAGTGAAGAGGACAGAAAAAGACTTTCCCACAAAGTACTGAAAGAAACTTGATAATTGGCCAAGTCTGAAGGAAATTAAAGCTCTGCTACTTGCTCTAACAAAATGTTTAGGAATTTCACAGGCTCATGGTGGGATGGAGTGGGGTGAGGAAGCGCCGAATATTTTTTATATACATTTGAGGTGAAAAAACTGCCAAACAGAACTGGCTTACAATTCTTGGTAAATCCTGGCCTGGTTCTCAGAACTTGTAAGCAAGTTAGATGATCTTACTAACATGTTTTCAATAATGTTAATATGTATACCAGGTTATTATGGTTACTTAGGACGAAAACTATTGTTATACAAGCTTAAACACACGAGGTTCTGCCGATGCTGGAAACCCTGAGCCACATACACAAAATATTGAGGAATACAAGAATTCAGGCTGTACCTATGGAGGGCAATAAACAGTCGACATTTCAGGACATGACGAAGGGTCTTGATCCAAAATATTGATTGCTTATTCCTCTCCATAGATGCTATCTGACTTGCTGAATATACAAGTTTCTCTTCAAGCACCAATCAATTTTTGTTGTGGTTTTGGTCTTGTGTTCATAAAGATGTTTTTTAAAGGTTTTGAATTACCAGACAATCTTTCTTTTATTGTGATGTTTGAGGGTAGAATCTTAATTAAGATGATGGAAAAGCTTTTTTTATATATTTGGAGATGCAGTCTGGATAGACCCTTTGAGCCCAACAAGTCCCAGCATCCAGCAATCCAAATGTTTAACCGCAGCTTACTCACAGGGCAGTTTACAATGACCAGTTAACCTTCAAACCAACACATCTTTGGACTGAGGGAGGAAATTGGACCACTCAGAGAAAACCCACCCAGTAACGGAGAGATCGTATAAACTCCTTGTGGATGGTACTGTAATTGAACTCTGAATTCCTGAACACCCAAAAACTATAATAGCTACTATAATAACTATAATAGCATTAACCACAACACCACAGTGGCTAAGAGGTACACCAGAATCTATAACATGTGAACCAAGGCTGCATATCATTATCATCATTATGTAGCATGTCATATGACAGAGGCGATCATTGTCCCATAACCGTGGTGGTTCTTGGCAAATTTTTCTACAGTAGTGGTTTGCCATTGCCTTCTTCTGGGCAGCGTCTTTATAAGATGGATGACCCCAGCCATTATCAATACTCTTCAGAGATTGTCTGCCTGACATCTGTGGTCGCATAACCAGGACTTGAGATGTGCACCAGCTGCTCATATGACCATCCACCATCTGGTCCCATGGCTTCAAGTGACCCTGATCACGGGGTAAGCAGGAGTTACACCTTGCCCAAGGGTAACCTGCAGGCTAGCAGAGGGAAGGAACGCTTTACACCTCCTTTGGTAGAGACGTATTTCCACACTACCACCCCAGCAATTAATAATAGCCCACCATTAAACAAACTGATGGAATATACTGTTGGTGTTATGTCATACTTAAATGCACATGACATCTGTTTTGACTTTATACTTTTGCAATCTTATTGAATGGTCCCTTATATTCTGTGTATATTCACACAGTGACAAGTATATATTATAGTGTTGACAATATATCAAACTAAAAGGAATCATACTTATGTCATTACTGTGAAATAATTTATGCTCTGTCACTGCATTGAATTTGCATATTTATCTTCACTGGCACACTCGAAGTCTGCTGGGATGTTTTTCTTCATCCAACGTGAATGGGTGGTTGCAATGTTAAAATGTCTGTATTAGCATCAGCTTATTTGATCTGGGCACTGCTACCCTGACAGAGTCATCAAGTTATTCAGCAAAGCAACAGGATTGTTAGTCTAACTCAATGGTCACCACTGGACCGCAGGAGTGTGTAACACCCCGAGAAGACACACTCCCTGTCATGAGTCCTGCCAGCCTTGCAACTGTATTTCTTAATTGTAGAATGATTGCTTTGTCTTGCGGTGCCTCTCAATCAGGCCAAGGAAATTCAGTTGCTATTCCGATGAATAAACTCTTTTTTTTCTGTCTCAACATGCGAGTTTGTCAATCTTCCACACCTGGGTTCAGTCATCTGTCAGCACACACCGTAATGCTCCTGTTGTGGGGCCAGTAGGAGCACACAAGAAAATCTTTCCTACCAAATGCAATAGGCATATCCTCTCTGTACAACAGGAGAACACACATCATCGTACAATAGTCTCTGGTTTATTATTTTGTACATTATTATTGCAGATTATTGCACATTGGTAAATTATTATTATGTATATTTTTATTCCGTACTTTATTATTAGTCAAATCTGCACACTGTAAGTGTGTTTTTAAATGTTGCTGCAGTAATGAAATAATTTCCCACTCAGGATCAATAAAGTGGGATGAAGATTGGTCTCTACGAAAGGAGGGGTAAGGTGTTCCTTCCTTCCACTAGCCTGTGGGTCACGCTTGGGCAAGGTGTAACACCTGCTCAGCCTCCTGATCAATTTGATTTGCAAGAATAATCATGGTCACCGTGATTGCCTACACCATACAACACGGAACATAAAGATGATGATGATTGTTGTTAATTGCAGAATGAGAGAGTTTTCTTTGTCCAGCAAAATCACAATTAGATGTAGAATCACTTTTAATATCATTGGCATATGCCGTAAAATACCTTGTTTCATTACCATGATATTTGTAGTCTGCTGAGGGCTAGAGCTGAGGCATTCAAGACAAAAACAATTCTCATGCAGGGCTTGCAGGCCATTACTTCCAACAAAATGAAACCTAATATCATGAATGTCTGTGATCCTTCACTCCCAGGTGAGCTCAATGCCTTTTATGTATGCTTTGGAATAAAACTACACCTGTGTGAATCTCTGCAGTTTAAGCAATGTTTACTGTATGCACCTCAAAACAATAGAATAAGGTTACAAAAACACCACTCGATAATGTTTTCATTTCCTTTCTCTATTTCAACCAGTGTTTTTGTTGCATTTGGCTTCATCAAGAACATATCTGTTTCCAAAGTGACTTTCAGGGATTTAGATTATGAAAGTTAAAACAAAACTGTAGCAATTTCAATCATGAAGATTCTTAACTTCACTTGAGAAGGTTGAACCTTTTCTATTAATGCCAGGTCCTGTCAGGTCCTGTTATATCTTCTGTGCTTTGATCAAGCAGTGCGCAATGTGGATAATAAAGAAATGGTGTGTTTCTATGGTCAGTTCACAGGCATTTGATGGCTTCATTGACAGCTTTGAATCTTCTAGCTGCCACACAGTACAAAACAAATCCCCTGTTGAAAACTGTCCATCATATTGGCACATGTGAAACTCTGAAGCAAACAACACACAAAGGAAAATCAGAGAGATGACAGAAAGGCAGGGGAGATGCACAACTCATAAAAGTTCCAGACTTCTAGTGCCATGTCATAGAATTACAAGATTATTCTGCCATTCTGGCTCTGCTGAAACTTTCCTGCAGATATCCAATTAATCCATACTTCCACTCTTTCCCATAGTCCAGTAGTTTCTTTTCCATATCTATATTGAACCTCTCTATCCTCTCCTGTTTCACCAAACCTCTCCCTGCTTCCAACTAGATCAAAGTTGAATGTACTTTTAATTGCTTAGCAATATTTAGATTACAATAGCATTTTACAATGTATAAATATTTAGTAGAATAGACTAGACCAGAAAAAGAAGAATCGTTAACATTTCAAATTGATGAAATTGCATCCGAATATTTTCATATGAGAATATAGAACTTAGAACACTACAGCACAATACAGGTCCTTCGGCCCACAATGTCCTGCTGACCTTTTAACCTATTCTAAGATTGATCTAACCCTTCCCTTTTTCAGAGCAGTCCAATTTTATCAAAGTTGATAGAAAACATCATCAAAATATTATATCATAGTGTCGTAGTATTAAGAAGCATGAGTTATTTATTTATTGAGATACAATGTGGAATTGGCCGTTTGAGCTGCATGAACCACCAATCCCCTAATTTAATCATAGATTCATAGTCATAGAGAAAAAGACCTTTTGGCTCATCTAATCCATGCCAAAACGTCCTTCTCCCATCGACCTGCACTGGGATCACAGCCCTCCCTATCCCTACCATCTATATCCCCATCCAAACTTCTGTTAAGTATCAAAATTGAGCTTGCATGCACCACTTGTGCTGGCAGCTCATTCCACACTTTCACGAACCTCTGAGTGAAGGTTTCCCCTTTCACCTTTCACCTTTATCCTGTGACCTCCAGTTGTAGTCCCACCCAACCTCAGTGGAAAGAGCCTGCTTGCATTTACCCCATTAATACCCCTCATAATGTTGTATACCTCTATCAAATCTTCTCTCAATGTCCTCTTAATCCAAGCCTAATCATATATACTACCCTGAGGTTCATTTTCTTACAGCATTCACAGTAAATACTAAGAAACACAATAGAATCAATTGAAAACTCAAAAAAACAAAAAAATTGTGCAAATACAAAAGAATATAATATATAAATACATATTGAGAACATGAGTTTTAGAGTCCTTCAAAATGAATCCATAGCGTGTGGAATGAGTTCAATGTGGTATGAGTGAGATTGTTCACAAGATGTTTCTGCATAACGTTTATTATCCGTTGCTAGTTATCACGTATTGAACTTACCACATTGATGGGCCATGCATTGCAATTAGGTTACTCTGACTAAAGAAAGCAGATAGCCTTCCTGAATAATATTGATGAAACTTTGTTCTTCCATTGCAACAATATAGTAGTTTCACAGTCACATTGTTGATAATAATTCAAATTCCCCAGCTGCTAAAATGAGATTCCAACCTGTCTACCAGATCAATAATCCAGCTCTCTAGACAGTTGGCCAATAACTACATCTGTAGTGATGGTGTGTTCCTTTATGAAACCTATTCCACCTTCTCCTCAGTTTTTTAATGTTGACTTTGGATCATTCAACTTCCACAAATTTCCTTTGAGACAGATAAGACCTTTCTTATTTTGCAGATACACAATCTGTCTGTGTTATCAAAGACTCACCGGAAGCTTAACTGAGTTTCCTTTGCCCTTCAGTGACTTAAAGATCTTTGAATACTTTCAATAATTTCTTTGCCTGCATTTTCAGCACACACTATTGATATATTTCAAGTATTGCAAATTTGTATACTGTAGATGATTTGCTGTAAAAGTACCCTGGGACCATTTAGTTTTATTCACAAACCCTTGAGTTATTTATTACAGGTGCTCCTGGCTTTGGCAATATGTTCAGAGGATTTAATAACTTTGATCTGTCACTTTAGCCTGAGTTCACCTTGGGTAGTTCAGACACTCTCTAAAAGATAAAATGGAATAATTGCTCTCATGAGGATCAGATGAGGATTCTGCTATCTCTAACTGTTTTGGATCTTTACTTTGTCTCACCCTCTTTACCGGTGCTAATTGTCTGTAATGCAAAGTAAGGTGCAGTGTAGGCACCTGGAACGTCTCTGAGGCTGTATTGCATTGTTCCCTGATCTTGGCCATTTGCTTGCAAATGTTTCATCATCAGTGTACTGTTAATGGTGAGGTCTTCTGAACGTTTTGGCCTTTATATACTTATCAATCAGCTGGTTTGTCGTTATGTGGAAAACTCAGTTGTGATGTGGGGAGGAGATCTCGTCACTTTGTGTGCTCTGGAACTTTGAGATCCACATGTCTGTTTGCAGAATTTTTCATGGAAAACCATGCTTCTAGAATCAACCACCTGACCAGCACATTTTCTGAATTATTTGCCTTTCTCTGAGGTATAAAATTCTTGTTGGCGGTGGAGTTGGACTTGTTGCATATTGTGTTGCTGTCTGCTACAGCCACCCAAAGAGGAAGATGACAGAAGCAGTACACAGTCCAACAAATGGTGCAAATTGTTGTCTCAAACACGAGGAAATCTCTTACTAGCTCTTCTTTCGATTAGTCCTGACGAAGGGTCTCAGCCCGAAACGTCGACTGTACCTCTTCCTAGAGATGCTGCCTGGCCTGCTGCATTCACCAGCAACTTTTATGTGTGTAAATTGTTGTCTCAGATGTTTTTCTGTTGGTCATTGGTAATGTGGAATATTGCAGATCTGGTTCACTGGTTCATTAGTGAGACCAATGGTGGGGGAACTGCATTGCCTTGGCTTTTTGCATGGACTAGGCCCTCATACAATGGGGCAGCTTGTTGCAGCCAGCCAGGACAGGAGATGGCAGAGTGGTCGAGAACTGTAGTCCATGCTGGGTTGGGGGCTGGCCTTTCCTGTTGGTGCTCCCCTCTAGTGTTCTTATCGTGGAAGATAAGCTGAATTGCTTTCATCTGCTGCTGCACTTGCGGGTTCATTCTTGCAGAAACATGACCCCAGGACAACATCTACAAGCCATGACACTCAGGAACTTGTGTTCAACACTTTTTTGTGACTGTACATTTTTCTGCTATCAGAACTATATGTGTTGTGTGTGATTGTTGGTACTGTGTTTTGCACCTTGGCCCATGAGGAATGCTCCTTTGATTGGCTGAATGACAATTAAACATGAAGTTGAACTTCAACTTGAACTTGAAATAGGTCACATATTTATGGACTGTTGTTATATATATTTTTTCCTTTCTTTTCAAATCTTTTTGTTATTATTGTCCAAAATTAACAAGAGTACATCGAAGTAAGCAACACTTACAATGTCTCAAGAAAAAAAAAACATTGTATTAAAGATTGAAAAAATCTTGGTGACCAAAAAATGAGGGGTAAAATCCTACTAAAGCAAGAAAGGTGAGGAAAAAAAACCATTAGGTGTTCAACCCCAGAACCATGTGTCACACAAAAAGTTTCAAAAGATAAACATCAAACCACCAGCAAGAAAAAAAGATATACCAAAAATTTACAATTAGATCGTGGAGGAAATCTACCAATTAACTCAAATGATAGTAACGAGCAAATGAACTCCATCTTTTCTCAAAATCAAACATATGTTCAAAGGTTCAACTTCTAATTTTCTCCATACGTAGCATCATTTGAGAGAACCATTGTGACAAAATGGGAGCCGATGTATCCTTCCACTTCAACAAAATGGCCCTCCTAGCTATCAATGTAATAAATGCAATAAGACTACTGTTATATTTTAGGTGCTGTGTATTGTTTCCCAGTTACATTAGAGTCAGCCATAATTGGTTATTCCAAAGATTTGAGAAAGTGGTGTTGCCTTCTGGTAAGACAACGCATATTGCCCATTTTAACCGGATGGCTTAAACAGTGCAGTCCAAATGGTAATAATGTTCCCATAATGATCGGAAACTGAGGGTTCCAGGAATTTGATTCAGTGGCATTAGATACAACCCTACAGTTGTATGCCATTCAGGGGATCCTAGATTTATTATGAATGACATAATTTCTTTTTGCATATATTGGAAATCGCTCTGCCTTCACATTTCACCTTTTGTGAAAGTACAATTAATTGCTCGTGAAGGGTGTTGGATCTGAAACATTGATTGTGTTTCTCTTCCACAGACCTGACCTGACCTGCTAAGTGCTTCCAGAATTTTCTCTTTTTGCTTGCGGATGATTTCTGTTTCTTCTATGTTATCCTTTACTCCCTGACTGTGTCTCTGTCTCCCCTAATCACTTTATGTCTCTCTCCCACCTTGCCCCTATCAACACTGCCAAGCCTGTTCTCAGGATGTGGGAGTGCACATCTCACACAATATCTCATAGTCCCTCAACACATTCGAAACAATCAGGAAATCTCACCAATGCCTTTACTTTCTGAGAAGGCTGAAGAGAGCTGGACTATGCACATCAATATTCATGGCATTCTGCACATGCGGAGTAGAGAGCATCCTAACCAGTTGCATCAATGCATGGTATGGAAACTGCACAGCAGTGGACAGGAAGGCTCGACAACAGATATTCAAAGCTGCCTAATGCATCACCCACAACAATCTACCACCATCAAGGACATATATACAGAAAGATACTGGAAAAGGACCAGTAACATCATGAAAGATTCTGTCCACTCTGCTCATGGCCTGTAGAACCACTACCATCAGGGAGGAAGCCTTGTTTGTTTTTTTTTGCGTGCGTCTGCGTGGGCGTGCATGAGTCCGTGATGATGTCCTTTTCATGGCTTTTTACAAGACGCGGAGTGAGAGAGAGGCACTATGTGGCGCGCCACTCCTCACACAGACATTTTCGCAGTGTTTTTCCCTTTATTTTTCGAGGTCGAGTTGTGATCTCGACACTCAACCCAGCACGGATGGAAAGCGTACTCGGGAGCAGACCCGACTGGTTTCAAACCTGGGAACCTCCCTCCCGGGTCTGGCGCTGATGTCATTACACCACCAGCCAGCCCTGGGAGGAAGCTTTGTAGCATCCATACCAGGACCACCAGACTCAAACACAATTACTTTCCCCATGCAGTAAGGCTGATCAACATATAACCATATAACAACTACAGCATGGAATCAGGCCATCTCAGCCCTTCCAGTCTGTGCCGAACTCTTACGCTATCCTATTCCCACCAACCTGCACTCAGCCCATAACCCTCCATTCCTTTCCTGTCCACTCATCAACATCTCCACCCACTAACCCCCAACATAATCCCCAACACCACTGCTTTATTATTTCCTGTCAGATTTCATCATCGTCGTCGTGGCTATCCCTCGAGGTCGAGGATGATGGTCTTCATTCTGTTGATCAAGTGGCCCACAGAGCGAAGACGCCTGTGTGTGTATTTGTTTAACGTGTACTTGATGTTGCACTCCAAGAAGCAAATGATACTTCACAAATCAGCCAACTGATTCCAATGGCATGGAAACCACGACGATTGGAGCTCATGGATTTGTTGCAGCCTTCATCCGCCTTCACAGCCGTTGAGTTCGAAGTAACTTCGTCCGCCTGTTGCACCGTTGAGGTCTTGGTTGGAATGTTCTTTGTCAGGGACCTCACCCTCGACCTTACCACCACGGGTGACCCTACCAGGAGCATAGCTCCAGACGACATCGCTCTCGGGATCTCGGGACCACACAAGCTTCTCCACAGCGACAAGATGACAATCCACGGAGAAGTGTCAGATTTACCTTATATACATACAATCAATATATGTAAACTAGATAAATATGTACTTGTATTGATAGCGTATTGCTTTATATTTATTATGTTTTTATTTATTACATTCTTTATCTTATTGTGTTTTTTGTGCTGCATCATAACCAGAGTAGCAATTATTTTGTTCTCATTTACACTTGTCTATTGGAAATGACATGAAACAATCTTGGATCCTGAGTCTTATAGGCACTGGTTATGTTGATACTGATGCAATTGATCGTGTCTCAGGTATTCAGTGTTAGCAGACTGTTGATTCAAAGTGCCCCTATTACCTATTGGAGTACCAACCTCACACAAATAACTAGAGTCAGAGAGTAGCAAGGAAGGCTGGAAACTCCAGCTTGTTTTCTGCTCTTTAGCCCAGGGCCACTCAGACCAATTTGGAGGATTTATTGCCTCCCTGGCTGAGATCAACCATCTTGACACAATACGGGAGTCAGACTCAAGCCTCCTGATAGTTGAAAGTGTTAACCCCCACATGGTTCTGACTAGCACAATCCGTTTTCACTTCTAAAAACTTCTGTTCAATTTGCTAATGAATCAACAGAGAATTTTTATCATATAGTTAAACAGATGTCGTTAACAGTCCTCACTTTTGCTTTTCATTATAATTAAATTTACATCAGATTATTCTGCAGGAAAGGAAAATGTTTCTAAAATATCTTTAAATATTTAATGCAATCTTCCCCCGAGAAAGGTCCATTTATTACCATTCAGCTTAGAGCATTGCATTGATTTTTATATTTACTTTTTAATTAAAGAGAAAGCTACTCCTACAGTAATCAGATCTCTTGATATAGTTGATACAGTCTGGGGTAGGTTCAGTTAGATGGGCAAGTAAAGACCAAAATTATCAGATAACTACTACTATGTTGACTCAGGTCTGGAGGGCCGGCGTCGGGCACGATGATGGACTCTTCACTTCTCCCTCTCCCTCATCAGTGTGTTCAGTTCATCTACACTAGCCGCGCTGCTGTCTTCTAGGAGCGTGTTGACCATAGTCTTGGGAGGGTGCCCAGGGTTCATCCTCCTGTGCTTGGGCTCCCATATGATGACTAGGCTGGCAGGTAGCTCAGGGTGGCGTAGACAGTGCCCCGCTAGTTGCAGTCTTCTCGCCTCGATTTTAGTGGCGAGCATCGGTAGGTTGTTATCAATGTTCGTCATGTGCTGTTGCCAACTCACATCAAAAGCCATCTGGAGCATTCGTGTATAGCAACCATCTAGAGACTTTTGCATAGTCTTGGTGAGTGTCCAGATAAGGTATTACAATTCCTTGAGGTTATCATAGCTAGGGGTGGTAATAGCAATGACCTCCCACTCCCTATTAAATGCTCCCAGTGGTATACATTATCAAGGATACAGCTCACCTTGACCATGGACTTTTTACTCTCTTCCCATCCGGTAGGCACTACAGGAGCCTCCGCTCCCGCACCAGTAGGCACAGGAAGAGCTTCTTCCCTGAGGCTGCGACCCTGCTGAACCTCACATCACAGCGCTAAGCAGTATTGCATCCATATTGTACTGTCTCAGTACTTTTATATTTGTGTGCTGTAGCACTTTTCTTATTCGCAGTTATTTTGTAAATAACACTATTCTTTGCATCTCTGGTTAGATGCTAACTGCATTTCATTGGCTTTGTATCTGTACTCGGCGCAATGACAATAAAGTTGAATCTAATCGAATCTAATCTCAAATAGCTTCTGACAAACGTCCAACACTTGACCTTCACGAGTGGCCTAACTACTAAGCCCAGTGGAACTGTTTCTGCTGATAGGAGAAGGGATAAAAGTGGGTTACTCTCACCTTAAAACCAGTCGCTTCAGGCAAATGGGTCTCAACAGCTGTGGTTGGCAGCTCGTCTAGGAGAAGGAAAACTCTGATCTCAAACCTCTGCTGCCTTGTGGCTATAGCCACTCATTGTGAAGGCTTCAGGACTAAACCCAAGGAAAAAGCTGGAGCTGGAGCCCTAAGACTGTCTTACATTGAGTTCAACACCGACTGGCAACAATTGTGATGCTGCTGTTGCCAAACTGTATTGCCCTCTGCCCTTCCTTTGGATTCATCAGCTATTTGGAAAGGGGAAGACAGCTGCATGGGTAACAGCTTGCTCTCCATATCCTACAACCCAGGTTACATATCACGTAGACAGCAGAAACACAATATCTGTTTTCGACCCCGACCAACGAGGGCTTCCTCCAGTTGTCATTCTTCAAAAGCTGCATAGGTGTCAATAGCTTGGACTCCTCATTAGTTTGAGAGGGCTGGTTTTAAAGAAATCTCACAGTGATACCTCGAGCTCTGTGGCATGTACTCCCGATGTCTTGATGAGAGTTGTAGTCACATTCCAGCTGTAAGAGATCATGCCATTGTGCACTAAGTTGGCTGAGGATCAATCTGATTGCTGGCTGTGACAATTCAGATGCAGAAATTAAAAAGTCATTGGATGAAGCAAATGACACCAACTCCAGATTTTCCCTCAGGCTTATGCCTGAAGCCTTCCCTATGAGTGGGTATAGCCATCTATCAGCAGACGTTTGAGATCACAGTTTTCCTTCTCCTACTTTCAAAACTAAGTATTTAGGGTTGGAGATTGGTCAGGAGCTATTACGACTTAGTTTACTTATCAAACCTCAGTTACACCTCATTCAATAAGCCTCGACTTAATAAACACACATAAAATGCTGGAGGAACTCAGCAGTCCGGGAGCATCTATGGAAGTGAATGTGCAGTCAACATTCAACTCTTCTTCAAGACAGTTTATTTAGTTTCATAGATGCTGCATCACCAGCTGAGTTCCTTAGCTGTGTGTTGCTCTGGATTTCCAGCATCTGCAGAATCTCTCATCTTTTTCAGCTTAATAACATGCACTTCAAATCATTTTGGGTTAAACAACATAAAACAGAAAATCCATGTGAATGATGCCGTATACCAATCTCGCACTCAACATCAGCAAAACCAAAGAGCTGAACATTGACTGCAGGAGGAAGAAGCTAAAGGTTCATGGGACAGCCCTTTAGGGGATTGGAAGATGGAGAGGGTCAGTCGCCTTAAATAAAAAACACAAGAGATTCTGCAGACACAGATGCCCTGATGAAGAGTCTCAGCCCCAATCATTGACTTTTTATTCCCTTTCATAGACGCTGCTTGGCCAGTTGAGTTCCTCCAGCATTTTGTGTGTATTGCAATAACTTTAAAGTCCTTGGCATTATCATATCAGCAGATCTATCCTGGCATCAGCACATCAGTGCCATTGCAAAGAAGGTGATGGCCTCTATTTTCTTCGAAGCTTGTGTAGATTCAGCATGTCATCTAAATCTTTGACAAACTTCTGTGGCTGCAGAGTGGAGAGTATCCTGACTGGTTGCATCACAGCCTGGTATGGAAACATCAATGCCCAGGGGCAGAAAAGTGGTGGTCACAGCCCAGTGCTTCACAGGGGAAGTCTTACCACCGAGCTCATTGGCATGGAGTGCTGCAACAAGGAAGCTGCATCCCACCAAAGACACACACCATCGAGGCCATTCTCTCTTCCCTCTACAAACATCAGGCAGGAGGTTCAGAGGACGGGTTCCGCACTGTTAGAGTGGATTTTTTTTGGATAGATGATTTGTTTACACTTAAATGACTTTGGCCACCAGACTTCTATTTTAACTGTTTGACAAAGGACTGTGGATTGAGTCCACCACAATGGGCTTCCTAAAAGGTGTAAATATCAGATGCTTCTGGCGCCTGATGCTGTAGTTTCGAAGACAGTATTATCGATACATTATAAATATTAATTGTCTTCTATGTTAGCACGTAAAATGCCAAATAAATGTATTGTGGATTGAACTAAAGGCTGTGGATACCAACCCAGACATGTTGGCGTCAGAAGGAAAGGATGAAATCCGAAGGTGTGATGTTTGTATGTAACTTCAATAGGAAGCATTGTCCATGCATTGTCTGTAACTTTTTAAGTAGTGATTGCCTTTGTGTTTAGCATATAAATATCGAGTCCACATTTAGCTAGCAGACCTTTCTGCAGAAAGCATCTTCGTCCGTTAAGATGCCTGCTGTACCTTGTTGTGTCGAATAAAGAAGCTGCTTTGTATCTACCAGTAACTCTGTCTCTCCGGTAATTTCATCCAAACTGCCATGGATAACTTCACTCACCTCAACTCTAAATTTGAACATTTTCAAGGACTCCTCAGCTCATGTTCTCAGTATGATTTATTTTTATATTTGCACAATTCGTCTTTTTCACATTGGTGTTTTGTCAGTCTTTGTTCATTTATAAATTTTTTCCATAAATTCTACTGCATTTCTTTGTTTTCTTCCAAATGCCAACAAGAAAATAAATCTCAAGATAGTATATGGCAACATATACATACTTTGATAATAAACTTACTTTAATTTTGACTTTGAAAGGAAGGACCATCCGGAAAATCAGACTTCCAAGACATACTTAGCATGACGCTATTACAGCTGGGTGCGTCAGAATTTGGACTTCAATCCTGGCGTTCTCTGTAAGGAGTCTCTGTACGCCATCCCTGTGGGTTTCCTCCAGATCCTCTCATTTCTTCCCACAGTCCAAAGGTGTACAGGGTAGCTTAATGGGTCATTGTAAGTTGTCCCTTGATTAGGTTAGGATTAAATCAAGGTTGTCGGGGGTTGCTGATCAGCATGGCTCGAAGAACCAGGAGGGACAATTCTGCGCTGACACCCCAGATAAATAAATGAAATCACTGATACAGTCTTGATTTCACTTAAGAAGATTTAAACAGTGTACTCTGTGGCAGGGCCTGGCTCCGGTGTTTATGAAGACACCAGAAGTAACTGTCAGCTTCTCATGGTGAGACCTTCCTGTGTCAGTAGCCTGACTCTCAATATCATTGCAAATTCGGGACTATAGTCCGGGACTGTAATAGGTCTAAGGCCAGGTACAGAGTTGCAGGGGGTAGTTTGAATAGCGAGTGATTTCTCCTGTAACTACGGCTCCCACTTTGCCAACAGAACAAAATCAGCAATTGCTGGAATGACTGTCACAACCAAAAGGAATGTGACTCTTTATTTCTGATTAATATTTGCATAAGGATAATAATACAGTAATATTATTAGGTCAACATCATTGTAAGATAGAAATTTATCTGTTCATTAGTGATATCATTGCTTTTTTAATAAATGTAAATTTTCAGAGTGGTTTAATGTTTCTTTTTTATTTAATATTTCAGTTCAAGCAAAGTAGGTGTCTTTTCCCTCTGGTTCAATCTCCTCTCCTTTCAGATTCCTTCTGCACCAGCTTTTGACCTCTCTCACCTTCTGCTAACACCTTCCAGCTCGCCCATTTCCTCTCCCCCACACATTATTATTCAGGCATTTTTCCCCTTCCTTCTCAGTCCTGATGAAGGATCTTGGCCTGAAACGTCGACTGCTTATTCACTTCCATAGATACAGCCTGAAATCTTGAGTTCCTCCAGCATTTTGTGTGCGTTGCAAAGAATACGATGCGTGATTGATAAGTTCGTGGCCTCAGGTAGAAGGAGTCAATTTTAGAAAACCTAGCACATTTATTTTTCCTACACTTACACACTTCCAGCGGTGGTGGAGCATACGGATCCCTTCTTTGTAGAAGTCAGAGTTTTGGGCCTCCAGAAAGTGGTCCACAGCAGGGGTATTGATAAATTTGTGGCCTAAGGTAGAAGGCGATGAGTTATTAACTTCAAACTTTCTGCATTTTCACTCAAAGAGTTGAACTGCGGATGCATGTAACGAGAGCTGTATAACTCATCTCCTTCTACCTTAGGCCACAAACTTATCAATCATCCCTGCTGTGGACCACTTCTACAAAGAAGGGATCCGTATGCTCCACGACCGCTGGACTAAGTGTATACATGTAGGAGGGGACTATGTTGAAAAGTAAATGTGCTAGGTTTTCTAAAATTGACTCCTTCTACCTTAGGCCACAAACTTATCAATCACCCCTCCTATCTCAATTGAAACAATTAAAGCAATATATCAATCGAAGCAATTACTTTAATTCAGGGGTCCCCAACCTTTTTTGCACCGCGAACCAGTTTGATATTGACAATATTCTTGCGGACCGGCTGACCCGGGGGTGGGGGTAGGGTTGCCAACGGAAAAAAGTAGTAGTCAAATACGTTGTGTTTACCCCGAGAAAGACTACCATGACCATGAAGCCTTGCATGGGCACCTATGTGTGCATGCGTGTACGTGCCCATTTTTTACTACAAGTCGTTTTTGGTAATTCTGTTCAGTGAAACTACACTGTACATACATTATTTCTACTTTATATAGGCTGTGTATTTATCATATCATTCCTGCTTTTACTATATGTTAGTGTTATTTTAGGTTTTATGTAACACAGCGCATGAATATAGTGAGAAGTCAATTATAAGTCACTTGCAAGTCAATAACATCATAACATTTTAAGTAACGTTTGGATATTAAACACACAGCACATATTTTCCTCGTATGAACATAGAAAATCATTGCAACACACCAACATCGCTGAATCAGTGGGAGCCCTGGGCTTGTTCCCTGCAACAAGACGGTCCCATCGAGGGGTGATGGGAGACAGCGATACTCGAAGGGGGTTCCTGGTGTCCAGTCTATTCTGCAATTTAGCTTTCGTTGCATTCATTGCAGAAAAGCCCGCTTCGCGGAGATATGTTGGAAATGGAAGCAACGTTTTCAGTGCTTTCGTGGCTATCTCAGGATATTTAGCCTTGACTTTGATCCAGAATGCCAGCAGAGATGTTATGTCAAACATACTTTTCAGCCCGTCGTCATTTGCAAGCTCGAGGAGTTGATCTTCTTCCCGCGCTGACATGGATGAAGCGTAGGTAATGGCTTCGCGTGTGTTCGAGCTCAACAGTGGGCATGACAGGGAATGAGGAAAGGCGCAGCTGACTCCTATCGCCAAATCATATTGTTTCCTCGTGGCCCGGTAACACATGCTTTGCTTGGTGGCTGCAGACCACTGCTTTAAATTCACAAATGACCAGCATCTATTGATAGTATCAAAATGCCCCTGAACGGAGTCCTTGCTTGGTTATTTAACCACGTTGCAGTGAGCCTAGATTTATATATTTGCCCAACCAGAGTGTCAGTGATTCATGGTCAACATTACTGATATAAGCATTTCCGTAAGAAAAAAAATCACATTTATTGAGTCAACTGAAGTGCAGCAACAGTGAGATTGAAGCCTTTGGCCTAGGCCTTGAGGACAACAACAGTGAGATTGAAGCCTTTGGCCTAGGCCCTGAGGACAGCAACAGTGAGATTGAAGCCTTTGGCCTAGGCCTTGAGGACAGCAACAGTGAGATTGAAGCCTTTGGCCTAGGCCTTGAGGACAGCAACAGTGAGATTGAAGCCTTTGGCCTAGGCCTTGAGGACAGCAACAGTGAGATTGAAGCCTTTGGCCTAGGCCCTGAGGACAGCAACAGTGAGATTGAAGCCTTTGGCCTAGGCCTTGAGGACAGCAACAGTGAGATTGAAGCCTTTGGCCTGGGCCTTGAGGACAGCAACACAGCCAGCAGGCTGCCATTCCTTAAATAGATGAAGAATCATTATTGTACTTCGTCATTTCCAAAGATTCAGATACATCACTAACCTGCTATTACCCTGGAAACCAGCAGTACAAATGGAAACAGCCCAAAAATGTTAATATTCACAGAGGAGGTAATAGTGGTGATAGAGTGAGAATAAGCAGAAAAAGTGTTTCGCACCTCGGTGATTTTACTGATCTGTAAAAGGTTAATAACTACCTTGCTTGGTGGCTGCGAGCCACTGACTTTTAATTGGCAGCTTTGAGCAAATTGTGCGACACAGACAGCGCATTGGGGAGGCTTTTTGTCTTCTCCAATATTATGTTCTGTGCATATTTGACTCTGAACTACGAACACCTTAAGATTAATGATGCTCTAGGAATTCACTCATAAGGAGAGTGATAAGTTAGCACCGATTTATCACTCATACTTCTAATATACCCTGGGGCTGTTGCATCTCAGCTCTCAGATCTACAACTTTTGGTAGATTTGCTGTTCTGCGTGATTAGGAATTTCCATTTATCATGTTCACCACTTTAGGATAAATGATAGATTGTGATTCTATATTGTACTTTCTCCAAAGCTAAATTCCACAAGGCAATGCTATTAAGATGCAGAGCGATGTCAGGCAAAAATGTTCTTTTGAAATGAAAGCACTGAACAGAACTGCAGGTTTGTTCTCTGACTTTTTTAGAAGGTTACTGGTGTCTACTTAATAACATTCCCATCTTCTCTTAGGCCTCCGTTGATAGGGGTTGACCATGGTTCTTGCATCCCAGCCATCTACGTAATATGGAAGCCAGGGCAGTATGATATGGAGAACAAGCTGTTATCCATGCAGCAGGCACCCACTCTCCACACAGCTGATGAATCCAAAAAACACACATAAAAGTTGCTGGTGAACGCAGCAGGCCAGGCGGCATCTCTAGGAAGAGGCTGAGACCCTTCGTCAGGACTAACTGAAGAAAGAGCTAGTAAGAGATTTGAAAGTTGGAGGGGGAGGGGGAGATCCAAAATGATAGGAGAAGACAGGAGGGGGAGGGATGGAGCCAAGAGCTGGACAGGTGATTGGCAAAAGGGATATGAGAGGATCATGGGACAGGAGGTCCAGGGAGAAGGAAAAGGGGGAGGGGGGAAAAATCCCAGAGGATGGGCAAGGGGTATAGTCAGAGGGACAGAGGGAGAAAAAGGAGAGAGAGAGAAAAAGAATGTGTGTATATAAATAAATAACGGATGGGGTACGAGGGGGAGGTGGGGCATTAGCGGAAGTTAGAGGAGTCAATGTTCATGCCATCAGGTTAGAGGCTACCCAGACGGAATATAAGGTGTTGTTCCTCCAACCTGAGTGTGGCTTCATCTTTACAGTACAGGAGGCCGTGGATAGACATGTCAGAATGGGAATGATGAATCCAAAAGTAATGGCGGAGGCCAAAACAGTTTGGCTTCAGCAGCATCGCAGTGGTTGCCAGTCAGCGTCGAACTCAACATAGGACTGTGTTGGGGACTCCATCTCTGGAATTTTCCCTTGGGGTTTACTACCAAAGTCTTCCCCATGAGTGGGTGTAGCTGCAAGGCAGTGAAGGTTTGAGATCGGAGTTTTCCTTCTCCCAGGTGAGCCGCCAACCACAGCTGATGAGCCCCATCTGTCCGAAGTGACTGGCTTTAAGGTGCGAGTAGCCTGCCTTTACCCCTTCTCCTGGTTCCGGCTGGCTTAGCAGCCAAGCCACATTTGAAGGCCGGGAGCTGGACTTGGCTGTCAGAGGCTATTTGAGACGCACACCATTGGGAGCATTTATTAGGTAGTGAGAGCTTGTCCTCATTACCGTCCCCAGCTGTACCAACCTTAAGGAAGCAATATTCCCATGATGTAGCATAATAAAATACATATTCACAGCACGATAGAAGTAAAATTGAATTTCATTCTTCAAGATACAGCACCAACAGGCTTTAGTTGTGACTGCCAAGCATTTTCACTAAGGAACATTGGCTAAAGTAATTGAATAACTGCAGATTACAAACCAAATAAACATGTTTTGAAATGTAATAAAGGTAGGACATTAGAACAGCACAGTATTGTAGTGGTGAGCACAATGTTTTACAGTACCAGTGACATGAGTTCAATTCCTACCGCTGTCTGTGAAAAGTCTGTATGTTTCTCCCACGGCCACGTGGGTATCTTTTGGTTGCTCCAGTTCCTTCCCACTGTTCAAAGGTGTACAGGTTGGTAGGTTAATTAGTTATTGTAAATTGTCCCATGAATAGGGTAAGATTAAATTAAGGGTTGCTGGGGAGTGTGGCCAAAGGGCCATAAAGTCCTATTCCGCACTATCTCAATAAACATACATACATAAATAAATAAATATGCTATGAATGTGGTGGCCCTAGATAGTACTGAGGAGCAAATAAACCTTGGTGTACAGGCTGAAAGATCCCCGAAGGTGGCAGTGTAGGTGGATGTCTACATTAATCAGAACATAAAGCATAAGATCAGAGAGATCTTGGTGCACTTTCATAAATATTGCTCGTTTTAAGAAAGAGGCTACAGAAAGTGTTGGATACAGCCCAGTCCATCACAGGCAAAGCCCTCCCCACCAATGTATACATTTGCTTGGAACACTGCCTCAAGAAAGCAGTATCCATCAACAAAGACCCCACCAACCTGGTGGTGCCCATTTCTGACTAATACCATCAGGCAGAATGTACAGAAGCCTTAGGTCCCAGACTGCTAGTTACAGGAATAATTATTACTACACAACCATCAGGCCCCTGAACTGGAGAAAATAACTTCATTCGCCACTACTCTGAACTGATTCTCCAACCTATAGATTCACTTTCAAAGCCTCTTTACAGCTCATATTCTCAATATTGTTCTTATGTGCACAGTGCTTTTGAATGTCAGTCATTTGTCAATCTTTGTATGTTTATGTACAGTTCTCTCATAAAATCTATTGTATCTCCTTTTTTTCCTGTAAATGCCTGTGAGTCTCCAGGTAGTACATGGAACATATATGCACTTTGATAATAAAATTACCTTGAACTTTGAATTTGAGGCTCCTTATTTGAAGATAAAGTTTCTCCATTGTATGATTACTTTTTAGGAGTCCTGTAAGTCTCAAAACCGTAAGCCTCATCAGAAATGAGTTATTGTTTGAAGTAGCAAGGGAGAAAGAGCAATATATTGCAGGGTAGGAGCCATTTGAAAACTGTAAGTCTCATTGGAGTGAGCCAATAAAAAGAAGGGAGGTGTAAATGGAGTGACCATTGTTGGAGCAGGCCAGTTTTAGAGTGGTCCACCTTTGCTTCAACAGGCTACGGCAAGCACATGCAGGTGTCCTAAGCTTTAATTCTTGATGCTATTTCATATTTAATCATTGCATTTTATAATATAAGACCATAAGACAAAGGAGCAGAAGTCGGCCATTCGGCCCATTCGGCCCATCGAGGCTGCTCCGCCATTTTATCATGAGTTGATCCATTCTCCCTTTAGTCCCACTCCCCTGCCTTCTCACCATAACCCTTGATGCCCTGGCTACTCAGATACCTATCAATCTCTGCCTTAAATACACCCACCGCCGCTCGTGGTAGCAAATTCCATAGATTCACCACCCTCTGGCTAAAAAAATTACTTTGCATCTCTGTTATGAATGGGTGCCCTTCAATGCTTAAGTCATGCCCTCTCGTACTAGACTCCCCCATCATGGGAAACAACTTTGCCACATCCACTCTGTCCATGCCTTTCAACATTCGAAGTGTTTCTATCTGGTCCCCCCTCATTCTTCTAAACTCCAAGGAATACAGTCCAAGAGTGGACAAACGTTCCTCATATGTTAACCCTCTCATTCCCGGAATCATTCTAGTGAATCTTCTCTGTACCCTCTCCAACGTCAGCACATCCTTTCTTAAATAAGGAGCCCAAAACTGCCCACAGTATTCCAAGTGAGGTCTCACCAGTGCCTTATAGAGCCTCAACATCACACCCCTGCTCCTATACTCTATTCCTCCAGAAATGAATGCCAACATTGCATTTGCCTTCTTCACCACCGACTCAACCTGAAGGTTAATCTTAAGGGTATCCTGCACGAGGACTCCCAAGTCCCATTGCATCTCAGAACTATAAATTCTCTCCCCATTTAAATAATAGTCTGCCCATTTATTTCTTCTGCCAAAGTGCGTAACCATACGCTTTCCAACATTGTATTTCATTTGCCACTTCTTTGCCCATTCTTCCAATCTATCCAAGTCTCTCTGCAGACTCTCTGTTTCCTCAGCACTACCGGCCCCTCCACCTATCTTTGTACCATCAGCAAACTTAGCCACAAAGCCATCTATTCCATAATCCAAATCATTGATGTACAACGTAAAAAGAAGCGGCCCCAACAATAACCCCTGTGGAAAACCACCAGTAACCGGTAGCCAACCAGAATAGGATCTCTTTATTCCCACTCTCTGTTTCCTGTCAATCAGCCAATGCCCTATCCACGTATGTAACTTTCCCGTAATTCCATGGGCTCTTATCTTGTTTAGTGTGGGCACGTGGCCAAGTGGTTAAGGCATTCGACTAGTGACCTGAAGGTCATGAGTGCGAGCCCCAGCCGAGGCAGCTTGTTATGTCCTTGAGCAAGGCACTTAACCACACAGTGCTCTGCGACGACACTGGTGCCAAGATGTATCGGCCCTTGCCCTTCCATATAACCATATAACCATATAACAATTACAGCACGGAAACAGGCCATCTCTGCCCTTCTAGTCCGTGCCGAACTCTTACCCTATCCTAGTCCCACCGACCTGCACTCAGCCCATAACCCTCCATTACTTTCCTGTCCATATATCTATCCAATTTAACTTTAAAAGACAACATAGAACCTGCCTCAACCACTTCTGCTGGAAGCTCATTCCACACAGTTACCACTCTCTGAGAAAAGAAGTTCCTCCTCATGTTACCCCTAAACTTTTGTCCTCTAATTCTCAACCCATGTCCTCTTGTTTGAATCTTCCCCACTCTCAATGGAAAAAGTCTAACCACGTCAACTGTATTAATCCCCCTCATAATTTTAAACACCTCTATCAAGTCCCCTCTCAACCTTCTATGCTTTAAAGAATAAAGACCTAACTTGTTCAACCTTTCTCTGTAACTTAGGAGATGAAACCCAGGCAACATTTTAGTAAACCTCCTCTGTACTCTCTCAATTCTATTGACATCTTTCCTATAAATCGGTGACCAGAACTGTACACAATACTCCAGATTTGGCCTTACCAATGCCTTATACAAATTCAACATTACATCCCAACTCCTATACTCAATGCTCTGATTAATAAAGGCCAGCAAACCAAAAGCTTTCTTCACCACCCTATCCACATGAGATTCCATCTTCAGGGAACTATGCACCATTATTCCTGGATCCCTCTGTTCTAAAGCGTTCTTTAATGCCCTACCATTTACCATGTATGTCCTATTTTGATTAGTTCTACCAAAATGTAGCACCTCACATTTATCAGCATTAAACTCCATCTGCCATCTTTCAGCCCACTCTTCTAACTGTCCTAAGTCTCCCTGCAAGTTTTGAAAACCTACCTCATCATCCACAGCACCACCTATCTTAGTATCATCTGCATACTTACTAATCCAATTTACCACCTCATCATCCAGATCATTAATGTATATTACAAACAACATTGGACCCAGTACAGATCTCTGAGGCACACCGTCCTCCAAACTGACACACAGTTATCCACCATTACTCTCTGGCATCTCCCACCTAGCCACTGCTGAATCCATTTTACTACTTCCATATTAACGCCTATCGATTGAACCTTCCTAACTAACCTTCCGTGTGGAACCTCGTCAAAGGCCTTACTGAAGTCCATATAGACAACATCCACCATTTTACCCTCGTCAACTTTCTTAGTAACCTCATCAAAAAACTCAGTAAGATTTGTCAAACATGACCTTCCACGCACAAATCCATGTTGACTGTTCCTAATCAGACCCTGTCTATCCAGAAAATTATATATACTATCTCTAAGAATACTTTCCATCAATAGCCACCACAGACGTCAAACTCACAGGCCGATAATTGCCAGGTTTACTCTTAGAACCCTTTTTAAACAATAGAACCACATGAACAGTACGCCAATCCTCTGGCACCATTCCCATTTCTAATGACATTTGAAATATTTCTGTCAGAGCCCCTATTATATCTACACCAACTTCCCTCAAAGTCCTAGGGAATATCTTGTCCGAACCCGGAGACTTATCCACTTTTATATTCCTTAAAAGTGCCAGTTCTTACTCTTCTTTAATCATCATACTTTCCATAACTACCCTACTTGTTTCCTTTACCTTACACAATTCAATATCCTTCTTCTTAGTGAATACCAAAGAAAAGAAATTGTTCAAAATCTCCCCCATCTCTTTTGGCTCCGCACATAGCCGCCCACTCTGATTCCCCAAGGGACCAATTTTATCCCTCACTATCCTTTTGTCACTAACATAACTATAGAAACCCTTTGGATTTATTTTCACCTTACTTGCCAAAGCAGCCTCTTATGTTCTTTTAGCTTTTCTAATTTCTTTCTTAAGATTCTTTTTACATTCCCTTGGACAACATCGGTGTCATGGAGAGTGGAGACTTGCAGCATGGGCAACTGCTGATCTTCCATACAACCTTGCCCAGGCCTGCGCCCTGGAGACTGAAGACTTTCCAGGCACAGATCCATGTCCTCGGAAGACTAACAGATGCCTTAAATTATCTTGTTTAGCAGCCTCATATGTGGAACCTTGTCAAGGGCCTTCTGAAAATCCAAATATACAACATCCACTGCATCTCCCTTGTCTAGTCTACTTGTAATTTCCTCAAAAAATTGTGATAGGTTTGTCAGGCAGGATTTTCCTTTAAGGAATCCATGCTGAGTTCTGCCTATCTTGTCATATGCCTCCAGGTACTCTGTAACCTCATCCTTGACAATCGACTACAACAACTTCCCAACCACTGATGTCAAGCTAACAGGTCTATAATTTCCTTTTTGCTTCCTTGCCCCCTTCTTAAATAGTGGAGTGTGGGCATATGGGCATGTACAAACTTAGATGGGGCAGCCAATGCTTCTTATAATTTTAGAATTGTTTATTTTTGATTGAGTTCTAACTTAGATATTATTCTAAATAACTCTGCTGTTGTATTAATTTTAGCATTGTGTTTTAGTAATTAAATTAGCAATATGCTTTTTTTACACTGAATGGAGTAGCACTACAATCTTGTTGTCCTCAGCAATGACAATAAAGCTCTAAGTTTCTAGTAAGTTTTCTTTCTCTCTCTTTGTCTATTAGTACATAGAATGGATCCAGAATTAGTGGGATGTTCTTTTTGTGAGATATGGGAGCTCTGGGAGATCTCCAGACTTCCTGATAACTGCATCTGCATGAAGTACGCCGAGCTGCAGCTCCTTAGAGACCATGTTAAGGAACTGAAGCTACAGCTCGATGACCTTCCGCTGATATGGGAGAATGAGGAGGTACAGGGAGGTAATCACCCTTTAAGGTGCAGGAGGCAAGTACCTGGGTGACTGGCAGGAGAGGGAAAGGGAATTGAGAGCCAGCTAAGAGTGCACCTTTGGCTGTCTCCCTCGATAATCAGTATGCCGCTTTGGATACTGTTCAGGGGCTGATATGCCAAGGAGAAGCCACAATGGGCAAGTCTCCGGCACTGAGTGTGACTCTATGGCTCAGAAGGGAAGAGGGCAAAGAGGAGTGCAGTAGTGATAGGGGATACCATAGTCAGAGGGGTAGACATGAGATTCTATGGACGTGAAAAAGACACCAGGATGGTATTTTGCCTCCCAGGTGCTAAGGTCAGGGACATCTTGGTTCAGGTCCACAGCATTATAAGTAAGGAGGGTGACCACCCAGAATCAGATCTATCAGAAGACCATAAGATAAAGGAGCAGAATTAGGCAAGTACACCCTTCGAGTCTGTCTCACCATTTCATCATTACAGATCCATTTTTCCTCTCAGCCCCATTCTCCAGCTTTCTCCCTGTATTCATTCACGCCCTGACCAATCAAGAATCTATCAACTTCTGCCTTAAGTATAAGGACTTGGCCTTGACAGCTACCTGTGGTAGGGAATTCCACAGATTCACCACTTTGGTGAAAGAAATTCCTCTTTATCTCTGTTCTTGTGCTGTAGGCTTTCTATGTTCTAAAAGAATGCCCTTATATTCTGAGGCTGCGTCATCTGGCTTTAGATCCTCCCACTATCGGAAACATCCGCTCCACATTGACTTCAATTATTCACCATTCGATAAGTTTCAATTACATCACCACTCATTCTACTGACAGGCCCAGAGACGTCAAACACTCTTCATAGGACAAGCTGTCCAATTCTGAAATCATTTTCATGAACCTCCTTTGGACCCTCTCCAGTTTCAGTAAAATAAGGGGCCCAAAACTGCTCAAAATACTCCAAGTGAGGCCTTACCAGCACTTTATAAAGTTTCAACATTACATCCTTACTTTAATGTAACCGGGTGACCGTCGGATCTTATTCAGTATTGTTAAAAGTGTACTTAGGCATCCATCCGGGTAATGTTAGAATAGTTGTCTGTGCCTTTAAGGGAGACGGTGATGTCATTACACACGCGAGGGATAGTGGGGAGACCATTTCGCTTTCTGCTGAAGACGTGGTAAGGCGTTGGAATTGAGTTCCTCCCGAAGCTGGGCATGGTGAGGAAAGATTTTCACGAGTGAAGAAATCAATGCTGGGTAGCGTGGCTTATACAAAGTTCCTCACCATCCAAAATTACCACTATCGTATTAGTACCGTATTAGTTCTGGTATTTTTTATACTGTGTACGCAATTCCGTCCATACACGAGGGTGTGGATCGAAAGTTAAACTGAAATTGTAACAGCAAGAACTGGTTGTAAATTTGTTTGCTTTTTTTTCCCCAGCGTGTACTTTCCCCCAGGCTACATTAATATTCTTGTCCTCCAGAAATGAGTCCTAACATCACGTTTCCCTTCCTCAACACAGACTCAATAAGCAAATTTACCTGGAGGGAATCCTACACAAGGATTTCCAAGTCCATTTACACCTTTTTTTTTATATTTTCTCTCCATTTAGAAAATAGTCTACCCTTTTATTTCTGCTACCAAGGTGCATGACCATGCATTTTGCAACACTGTATTCCATCTGCCTTTTCTTTGACCATTATCCTAATCTGCCTAAATTCTTCTGTAACCTCTCCACTTCCTCAAAGCTACCTGCCCCTCCCCCTATCTTTGTATCATCTGGAAACTTTCCAACAAAGTCATCAATTCCATCATCCAAGTCATTGACATATAATGTAAAAAGAATCAGTCCCAACGAAGACCCCTGTAGAAAACCACAAGTCACCGACAGCCAACCAGAAAGGGCTCCAATTATTCCCACTCTTTCCCTCCTGCCAATCAGCCACTGCTTTATCCATGTTAGAATCATTCCTGTAATACCATGGGCACATAGCTTATTAAGCAGCCTAATGTGTGGCGTCCTGTCAAAGGCCTTTTGAAAATCCAAGTACACAACATCAACCAATTCTCCTTTGTCTATCCTACCTGTTATTTCTTCAAAGAATTTCAACAGATTTGTCAGGCAAGTTTTTTCTGTTGAGGAAACTATGCTGACTATGGCCTATTTTATCATGTGCCTCCAAGTACCACATCCTTAACAATTGACTCCAACATCTTCCCAATCACTGAAGTCAGACTAAGTGGCTGATAATTTCCTTTTTTCTGCCTCTCTGCCTTTTTGAAAAGTGGAGTGACAGTTGCAATTTTCTGTTGCACTGGAACCATTCCAGAATCTAGTGATTCTTGAAATATCTTTACAAATGCCTCCACAATCTTTTCAGCCACCTCGTTCAAACCCCAAGATGTAAACCATGTAGTCCACGTGACTTATCTGCCTTCATGAGTTTCATTTTCCAAGAACCTTCTCCCTTCGTGACCCCCGACACTTAGAGCAGCCACAATATCATTAGTCTTGCGCAGGAAGGCTGATGCAAAATACTTATTCAGTGCCTTCCAAGTTACTTTCAGAAATTCCAGCCATAGCTGCTCTGCCGTCATCCCTGCCAGTGTTCTTTTCCAATCAATTCTGACCAACTCCTCTCTCATAGACTCTGGAATTCCATTTACTCCACTATAATACTGATCCATCTGATTTTGCCTTCTCCTCAAACTTCAGTGAGAATTCAATTATATAATGATTAGTTCGCATAAAGGTTCTTTTACGTTAAACTTTCAAACCAATTGCAATTCATTGCACAACTCTCAATCCAGAATAGTTGATTCCCTATTGGGCTCAACCATGAGCTGCTCTAAACAGCCATCTGATTGGCATTCTAGAAATTCCTCTTCTTGGGATCCAACACTAACCTGATTTTCCCAATCTACCTGCATATTGAAATCACCCAGGAATATTGTAACATTGCTCTTTTGATATAGTAGTAAAGATGTGTAATTTGTAAACCACATCTTTACTACTATTTGGAGGTCTGTAAACAACTCCCATCAGGGTTTTTTTTTTATCCTTGCATTTTGTTAGCTCTATCCACAATGTTTCAGTACCTTCCAACCCTATGTCACCTCTTTTTTACTGAGAGAGCAATACCACCCCCTCTGCCTTTCTGCCTGTCCTTTCGATACAATGTGTATTCTTGGACACTAAGCTCCCAGCTATAATTCTCTTTCAGCCACGATTCAGTAATGCCTACAGCATCAAGTTACTGCAAGTGCTGCAAGTTACACAGAAACATAGAAAACCTACAGCACAATACAGGACCTTTGGCCCACAATGCTGTGCCAAGCATGTACTTACTTTAGAAATTACCTAGTGTTAACCACGGCCCTCTATTTTTCTAAGCTCCATGTACCTATCCAAGAGTCTCTTAAAAGGCTCTATCATATCCGCCTCCACCACCGTTGCCGGCAGCCCATTCCATGCACTCACCACTCTCTGCATAAAAAATTTACCCCGCTATCTCCTCTGTACCTACTTCCAAGCACCTTAAAACTGTGCCCTCTCGTGTTAGCAAAGTTCGTCTACCTTTTTCTGTATACTGTGCACATTCAAATATAACACCTTCAGTCCTGTATTCATCCTTTTCAATTTTGTCCACCATTAACATTGCAACTCATTCTGCTGATGACTATTTTTCCCTGTCATCAACCTCTCCTTGCTTAGTGTCTCATTACACATTGCCTTTGTTTGTAAACCAACCACCTCATCTTCAGCACCAATACTCAGTTCCCATCCCTTGCTAAATTAGTTTAAACTCTCATGAACAACTCTAGCCAACCTGCCCACAAGGATATTGGGCCCCCTTTGGCTCACGTGTAATCTGTTCCTTTTGTAGAGGTCATAGCTTCCCCAGAAGAGATCCCAATGATCTATAAATCTGAACCCTGCCCCGGAACCAGTTCCTCAGTCACACATTCACCTGCCAAATCATCCTATTCTTACCCTCACTGGCATTCGGTGCAGGCAGCAATCCAGAGATTACTACCCTGGAGGTCTTATTTTTCAGCTTTCTACCTAGCTCACTAAAATCTCTTTTCAGGACCTCCTCACCTATGTCTTTGGCACCAATATGTACCAAGACTTCTGGCTGCTCACTCTTGTCTTCAACAATGCCATAGACCCAATTTGAGACATCCCTGACCAGGGCACCAGGGAGGCAACATACCATCCGGGTGTCTCTATCGTGCCCACAGAATCTCATCTCCGTTCCTGTGTCTATGGGATCTAATATCAACACAGTTGTCCTCTTCACCATTTTGCTTTACTGAGCCACAGGGCCAGACTCAGTGCCAGAGTCCTAGAATCCCCCTCAATAGTATCTAAAGTTGTATACTTATTATTGAGGGGAATTGCCACAGGTATACTTTGCAGTAGCTGTTCATTTTCTCTCCTTGCCCTGTCAGTCACCCAGTTATCTGTCTCCTACAATCTAGGAGTGACTACCTCCCTGTATCTTCTATCTGTCACCTTCTCATTATCCCGTATGAGTCGAAGGTCATTGAGCTGCAGTTCCAGTTCCTTAATACATTCTCTCAGGAGGTGTCACTCAGAGCATCTGTTGCAGATGTGTTTATCTGGGAGACTGGAGGTATCCCAGACCCCCTACACCCCAAACACAGTGCAAAATACTGCCGCTGGAGCCATTATCGCTAAACTACTATGCCCTAACAGATGAGGAACTAACAAATAAGAACCAAGAAAGAGTAATCTCCCTCACCCAAGCCTGATGAGCCAAAGCCACTCTAGAGACTGGCACATTCCAAATGAATGGTCGCTCAAAGAATAGTCTCTCTGCTTGCATTTGAGTTATTTTTATTGGCTCTTTCCAAAGGTTGCCTCTTGTTGATTGGTCTCTCCTTAACTTAGAGAAACGGTCATGAAACTATGCCTTTTAAATCTTGATTGCAGTTTTGATTGAAAGGTATCTATTTTCACATTGATTGTCCAACTCAGAGAAAACTTCTGCAAAGCTCTGTCTTTTAAAACTTGAATGCTGACCTGACTGGAAGTTTGCTCTTGCAGATTGGCTGCTCCTCAACTCAGAAACTGCCACAAAGCTCTGCCTTTTAAATCTTGATCAAGTGGATGTGTTATGTAGTGATACTGTAAGGAGGGAAGGATAGTCAGATGATAGGGTAAAATTGCAGTCAGAGGGTTGAAGTGTAACATGGGGGCAAAATCAAAAACTGTGATGAATACAGGACTGATGGTGTTATATTTGAATGCATGCAGTATTGAAAATAAAGTAGATGATCTTGTAGCACAGTTACAGATTGGCAGGTACAACGTTGTGGACATCACTGAGTCACGGCTGAAAGAAGATCATAGCTTAACAGCCAAAGACAGACCTTGTTTTGAAAGGACAAGCAGGAAGGCAGAAAGGGTGAGGTGGCTTTGTTGTTAAAAAATTATATCAAATCCTTAGAAAGAGGTAATGCAGGATCAGAAGATGTAGAAACCTTGTTGATAGGATAAGAAGCCCCTGATGGGAGCTATTTACAGGCCTCCTAATAGTAGCCAGGATGTGGGACAGAATTTACAAAGGGAGATTGAAAAGGCATGTAAAAAGGGCACTGGGGGAAAGCCAATTCTGGCTTAGGTGTGTAATGAAACAGGTTTGATTAGGAAGTTGAAGGTAAAAGAACCCTTAGGAGGCTGTGATATAATGTGATAGAATTCATGGAGTTTTAGAAGGAGAAGATAAAGTCAGATGTGTCAGTATTACAATGGTGTAAAGGGCATTATAGAGGTTTGAGAAAGGAACTGGCCAAAGTTGAATGGAAGGACACACTAGAGGGGTTGGAGTTTCCAGGAGCAATTTGGAAGGCACAGGGTAGATACATCCCAAAGAAGAAAAAATATACTAGAGATAGGATGATACAACCATGGCTGATGAGGCAAGTCAAGGACAGTATGAAAGGAAGAGAAATGGCATATAATAGAGCAAAAATTGGTGGGAAGTTAGAGGAATAGGAAGCTTTTAAAAAATAACAGAAAGCAACTAAAAAACATAAAGAGAGAAAAGATGAAACATGAAGGTAAGCTAGCCAGTAACATAGAAGAGTAATGTTCATCCTGACGAAGGGTCCCGGCCCGAAACGTCGACTGTACTTCTTCCTATAGATTCTGCCTGATCTGCTGGGTTCACCAGCATTTTTTGTGTGCGTTGCATGTTAAAGAGGATACCAATTTTGTTCTCAAATATATAAAGAGTAAAGAAGAAGTAAGAGTGGATAAACAGTCATTTTGGGCTGAGACCTTTCATCAGAACTTAATGCCCTCCATAGATGCTGCCTGATTTGCTGAGTTCCTCCGGCAGTTTGACTGTGTTGTTCAAGATATTTAGCATCTGCAAAACTTCTTGTCATAGTCATATAGTTATAGAACACTGCAGTATAGAGAGGGACTTGCCAGTCGATCTAGTCCATGCCAAAATATTAACCTGCCTAGTACCATTGACTCGGACCTGGACTATAGCTCTCCATACTTCTCCCATCTCTTAAATTTTGAAATCAAACCTGCATCCACCACTTACGCTGGCTACTCCTACCATACTCTCACCACCCTCTGATGAAGAAATTCCACCTCATGTTCCCCTTAAATATTTCACTTTTCACACTTAACCCATAACTTCTAGTTCTAATCTCGCCCAATGTCAGTGGAAAAAGCCTGCTTGCATTTAACCAATCGATACCTCTGATAATTTTGTATATCTCTATCAAATCTCCCCTCATTCTCCTATAATCTAGTGAATAAAGTCCTAATATTGAGTTTATGATCTATAATAATTTTGACATTTTGCAAACATGTAACCTTCAAACAAATAGAATCTGTGAGCTATAAGGCCAAACATTGAAACAAAATTTACTTTGGAGGAAACAAAATAAATTTGAAGCAGTTGGCAATAATTCTTCAAAAATACCTAGTTTCACATACAGTTTCAAGAATGTAAGTGTCCCTGAACAGGAGTTTTAAATTTGTATAGTACAGTGGCCATCGTTCTTCAGCTCTTAGTGAAGAAAATTGTCAATATCTTGTTCCAATTAGAATTGTTATTATTGGACAAACTAAATTATGGCTATGATGTTAGGGTTCAGCAATCCGAATAAGAATTCCAGATGTCCCACAGCAAAATAAGATGCCATTATTTTACAAATGAGTTCCAGGAACAAAGCACTATTAATTCCATTGGCAACAGTTAAAAGAAACTCCTATATTAGACAGGGTGTATTATACAAAAGAATGTCTTAATAAATGTGATTGCAATTTACCAGCTCAGCTCCACCTGCATCTCAAATAAGCTCAATATTTCATATTTGCTTTGCTTTGTGGACCGGAGTAGGCCACAAAATCACTTTAGAACCCTTAGGTCTTTTTCTGCCACTCTCTTAAATTTAAACAATCTCACTCAAAAGACTATTGGCAAATCAACTTTTTTGAACTGCATTCCTGAACTGTAGAATTCAATACCTTAAAGTATAAGGATTGTAGACTCATTTGACCCTTTTAAACACCAGCTCAATACCATTTATTTAACCTTGCTTTTAACTAACAACCTTTATTTTCATGTTTGCACTTTATCCCATTGTAAAGCACTTTGAAACTACATGGTCTGTATGGAAAGTGCTCCATAAAAAGATGCTGTTGTTATTATCATTATTATTATTATTATTATTATTATTATTATTGCAATTTTAATTTTTTCTCAACTTAAGTTGGTAAAACCTGATGTGCGGGCATAGCCAAGCACACTCATTTCTCAATTGCTAGGAACTTTTGGACTATTCTAATGGTATTTAGTATTGTGGTTTTGTGGAGAGTTACATAGACATTGCTGTGTAGGCATAATTGTTTAATACTATTGTGTAGTGACTGTGGGATGATACCAGTTGTAGATATTATTATCGGGACAACATATTCTCTGTTCATGTTCCATATTCTTTCAACTTCCTCTTTAATTCAGCATATTTTACTTACTGATTTTTGTGCGGGTTTGGAATGGCTACATCTATTAAGTAAGTTGTTCCTGCATATTTATCCTGTGATACTATATCCGGACAATTATAATGGATTGTCCTATCTGTAATAATGGATTGGTCATAGTATAATTTGGAAGACTCTGACTCTAAAACTGGGTCAGCTTTGTACTTATAGTTAGGTATGGTGTTGTTTATTATTATTATTATATCAACTTTTGTCTTCAGTCCAAAATGAAATATAGAGCTCCACAAAATGTTTTTCCACTATTAGACTTTCACATTGTGGAGGTACTGCACTATGTACTGGGACAATGATTACCTCAAGCATTTTTGAGGGAAAGCTCGAAAATATATAATTTTCTAAACTTATAAAAATGGAAACACAAAATCTGACAAAGTCATTTCCAATTGCCTTCTTGTGTGTTGAAAGCTGCTGTTATATAGCATGCAGTATTGTACAAGGGTTGAAATTGATTATAATGTAAAATCCTAGATTCTTGTCTTTCAAGGGCACATTGACATTTCTGTTGCTGCCTGCCTAGTGGGAATGTCCTGGTCGGTGACAAATCAATTACACAAACTGTAAAAACCTATTTCATGTTGTCTGATACATTCTGGCAAAATGAAAATGGTCCAAAAATTTAATACAATGTGGAAATTTGATTTCAGCTGTCAGAACTGGACAATTTGTTTCTTGGAGTCTACAGTTATTCCCAGGAATAAATAGAGGATTTGCAATATGGAAATAAAACTCAAAACACCTCTTTTGGTGTTAAAAATAGCTGTTCCTTAGCTTTTGTAGTTGTTTTCCACCCTAAACTACTGACCAGTAGTGACTTGGGAAAGGAATACACTGATCAGGAATTCTTCATTGGATGTCTCCTGTTCTTGGTCAGACTCTCTCTTTGCTGGTCCAGGTAGTGGTTCACTGAATGTGAACTCAATGAATCAGAAACAGAATCAGCTTTAATATCACTGGCATGTGTTGTGAAATGTGTTGTCTTTGCAGCAGCAGTACATTGCAACACATAATAAAAGAAATAAAGAGTGTGAATTAAAGTAAGTATATATTAAGTAGTTAAATCAGTAGTGCAAAAATAGAAATAAAAAAGTAGTGAGGTAGTGTTCATGAGTTCAATGTCCATTCAGAAATTGGATGGCAGAGACAAAGAGGCTGTTCCTGAATCACTGAGTATGTGCCTTCAGGCTTTTGAACCTCCTTCCTGATGGTAGCAATGAGAGGAGGATATGTCTTAGCTGATGGGGGTCATTAATGATGCATGTTACCTTTTAGAGACATCGCTCCTTGAAGATGTCCTGGATACTAGGGAGGCTAGTGCCAGCAATGGAGCTAATTAAGTTTACAATTCTTTGCTACTTATTTCGATCCTGTGCAAAAGCACCCCGCCCCATACTAGACAGTGATGTAGCCAGTTAGGATGCTCTCCATGGTATATCTGTAGAAATTTGTTAGTGTTTTTCATGACAAACCAAATCTTTTCAAACTCCTAATGAAATATAACTGCATCTTGCCTTCTTTGTAGCTGCAAGCAGATCAATCTGAAAAAGGATCTAATACTTTCCTGGACAATATGACGAATAAACTCTTCTCGGGCTTCCTGCCTGGTACAGGAATTAATTTTTACTGACGTTTCAATGACAAACTTGCCAAATTCATCAAGGATGATGCCTGGGCATGTCTAGTCCTGTGTTATTTATATCCCCATTGTCCATCCCTCCTGATTGTTCAGTCCTCATCCAATCAGGATTTTTGTTGTCCCACCTTGTTTGCAATTGAATTCCAATTCTTACTCAGACTGAGACCTTCATCTTTGTTAAAATTCTTTTTGAGGCTACCTTCACCAGGCGGTCCAAAAGGTTACTGGCATAGCAGAGTAGCTTTTCGCCAACAAAGTCAATCCTATGGCCATTGTGAGTGCAATGTTCTGCTTCTGTCGATTTCTCTGGGTAACCCAAACGGATACACCTCCTGTGCTCATTGATGCGGGTTTCCGTTGTGCGTCCCATTTGGCCGAAGTATGCTGCTCTGCACGCGCAGGGATCCTGTAAACGCCAGCCATCCTGAGTCCCAGTTCATCTTTGACCTGCATAAGCTGTGATTTGAGCTTCCTTACGGGTTTGTGGATGGTATTAATTCAGTATTTCTTCAGGATCCTGGTGATCTTTCCAGAAAGTGTGGAAATATGGGGGAAACAGGTGGAAGCGACAGCTTCCTCCTAGGATTGGGGAGTTCAAATCACAGCTTATGCAGGTCGAAGACGACCTGGGACTCAGGACGGCTAGTGTTTACAAGATTCCCTGTGAATACAGAGCAGCACATATCAGCACAGTGGAAACCCACATCAAGGAGCAGGGATGATCAGGGTTGTGTGGTTACTGGGGCAACATGGCTTGAAGGGCAGAATGGCCCTAGTCCATGCTGTGTTACTAAATAAGTGATAAAAATATAAACACTAAATAAATTTCAGGCATCTTCAGAATCATTTGTGCTTATTTTAATTTCTTCAAGTGGTTTTTCAGAAATATTTAAAAACAAAAAAAAGGATAAATAAAGGATTTTAATTATTCAAAACACTGGCAAAAGATTTTGTGGAATTAGGTATTTATTGGTTACCATCTCTGAATAACTCAAAGCTACATTTTACGCAAATTGATTTCCATATCCAAGCCTTTGTCAGGTTTAGCTTCAACTTACATCATGTTGAAAACTGTCCCAGTCGATCAACAACACCATATGTTCTGCAGCAGCGTCTGTGAATAGTTACAAGTCATCCACGCTCTGAAACAGACTTCCCTGCTGAAGAGCTCATCCAAGTACATAGTCACTTCTCTCTGGCAACCAGGTCCAACTCCTGGCCTTCATGTGTGCATGCCTGCAGAACGGTTCCTACTGACAGGACAAGGGGTAAAGCAGGTTGCTGGTGCCTAAAAAACAATTGCTTTGGGCAGATGAGACGTCAGCCATGGTTGACAGCTCATCTAGGAGAAGAAAAAGTCTCATCTCAAACCCTCCGCATCCCTCACGGGGATGGTTTCGAGAGTAAACTCCGGGAGATTATCCAGAGCTGGAGTCCTTAAGGCAGTCCTACATTGAGTTCAACACCAACTGGCAACTCCTGTGATGCTGCTGGTGCCAAACTATATCGTTCTCTGCCGTTCCATTGGGTTCATCAGATGCGTGGAGAGGGAGATCCTGCTATATGGGCTCTCCATATTGCACTGCCCTGACTTGCATATCTAGACACCTAGGACACAACATCCATATTGACCGTAACCAACAGAGGCCTTGAATGTCGATACAAGATAGTTAGGCTATTAAGATACCTTTGTGGCAGACATGGGAAATAGAACAGTACACCAGAAGTACAGGCCCTTTGGCCCACATTATTGTGTAGAACTAATTATTTTAATGGCAGCTAATCCCTTCTGCCTGCATATTGTCTATACCTCTCCATTCTCTGTATATTTATGTGCCTAAGAGCCTCTTAAATACCTCTTTTGCATCTGCCTCCACTCCCACCTTTGGAACCACATTCCATGCATGCACTAATCTTTTTGTTTATAAAACATCCTGCCCTGCACATGTCCATTTAACTTCCCCTCTTTCACCTTAAAGATACTGTATTGCGCAAAAGTCTTAGTCAAGCATGCATGTGTCTCAGATTTTTGCACAGAGCCTTCATTGGTGTTTGGTTTGCATTGTTATTCGATTTTGGTAATTCATTTGCAAAAATTTTGTCACCACACAGAAGATGGCTCCTCGTATGGTGACAAAAAGTTTTCAAGCAAAATTGCCCAAGATCAGAGAACAACTCAATCCAACCATAAACCAGCTGTGCTACACATTTTCTGAGTCATTTCCTTCAATTCATAAGCAGTGCAATGGGCAGCAAATAAGTAAGTATGTAATTAAGACCAATTAAATTTAGATCTTTTGGAGAAGCCACAATGTGCAACATATCTATAATAGTATACTCCTTATTTTCCTTCTATTAATAACTTCACAACTAGTCTTCTATGACAGATATATGTCTGTCTTCTATGAGGACAGATTCCCATAGTAGGGGATTCTAGGACAAGGGGGCACGACTTCAGGATTGAAGGACGTCCTCTTAAAATTAAGATGCAGAGAAATTACTTTAGTCAGAGGGTGGCAAATCTGTGGCATTTGTTGCCACAAGCGGCTGTGGAGGCCAAGTCATTGGGTGTATTTAAGGCAGAGATGGATAGGTTCTTGATTAGCCAGGGCATCAAAGGGTATGGAGAGAAGGCAGGGGAGAGGGGATGGATGACTGGAAGAATTGGATCAGCCCATGACTGAATGGCAGAGCAGACTCGATGGGCCGAATGGCCTACTTCTGCTCCTATATCTTATGGTCTTATATTTGAGTGATGGTGTTTTATTTATTTAGAGGTACAGGGCGAAACAGCCCACCACCACCCCACCCCCCCAGCCCAGCAAGCCGCACTACACAGTGACCCACCTATTTAACCCTGGCCTTATCACAAAACATTTACAATGGCCAATTAACCTACTAATCATTACAACTTTGGAATGTGGGAGGAAACCAGAGTATCTGGAGGAAACCCACATGTTCACAGGGAGAATGTGTAAACTCCTACAGATGGCATTGAAATTTAAATGAGAAACTCCGACACCGTGAGCTGTAATAGTGCCATGTTAACTGCTACACACCCTGTGGCACGCTTATTGGACCACTGATGTGAGACTGATATCACTGGAGAAAATAGCTGCTTGAATATATGTAAAACATCCAGCATTGTAATATACTCCAAAAAATTTCACGGAACCATAATTGATATAGAGACTAAATGAAACAGAGGATCCGTGATGATCAAAGTTTATTCATTAATTTTATTTTATTTGGAGATACAGGGTGGACCAGGTCCTTCCAGCCCAGCAAGCCACAGCACCCAGCAACCCACCTATTGATTGATTCTTGATTAGTCTGGGCATGAAGGGATACGGGGAGAAGGCAGGAGACTGAGTCTGAGAGATGGATCAATCTTGATGAAAAGGCAGAGCAGACTCGATGGGCTAAATGGCCTAAATCTGCCCCTATATCTTATGGTCTTCACCCTACCTAATCACAGGATAATCTACAATGACCAGTTAACCTCTTAACTGGTATATCTTTGGACTGTGGGAGGAAACGTGGTCATTGGGAGAACATACAGACGGTGTCGGAAATACAAACTCCAATGTCCCCATATGTAATCGCATCATGGTAACGGCTATGTTTCCATGGTACGATGAAAGTCAGGATCCTCCCTGCCTTGAATATCACCCAGAGAGCTAGGACACAATATGCAAGGTTGAGCCTGACCAATGGAAGTCCTCAGTCAGATCTTTCAGCAAGAATTCATGACTCAAGGTGGGCCAATGAAATGTCTGGAATTCCTGTCCTAAAGTATTGTGGGAATTCGATCAGCAGTAAACTTTTTAAGTACACTATAAACTGGAAAGAAAATTCTAAAATAACTGTTTATCTAAAAACAACATTTTTCTTCTGAATCCCCGTCATTTGAAAATGTCTCTAAAGTAATTAGCCGTTGAATGTGACTCCAATATGCCTGGCTCTATCCACAACAGACACCTAAAAATGTGAAAGTCTTCTTCATCACAGTGACATAGTGGTTAGTGCAACGGTTTACAGTTCATTTCCCATGCCAGAAGTTGTATGTTCTCCCCGTGACCGCGTGGGTTTCCTCCGGGTGCCCCAGTTTCAAATTCACACTCACATTCACATCCACATTCCAAACAATGTACCGGTTGGTAGGTTAATTGTACATTGTCATGTGATAGGCTGGGATTAAAATTGGGAGATTGCTGGACTGTATGGCTCAATGGGCCAGGATGGACTACTCTGTATTGCATCATAATAAAAAAAAATTAAAATACTCAGTAACGAGGTTTAAACTGCTGATAAGCTCAAGCATTTCTCCATCTAAGCTTATGGTTGGACATTAAATATTCCTCTTTTGGGCAAACAGGATGGAAATGATGCAGGTGAAAACAGAAGGTTGTGCCAATCATTTGAATTTTATAAGTGAAAGCGTGTGGGTTTTGGATTACAGGTGCCCTCAGGCGGATGGAGTGGGGAATCTTGCAAGCCATGCTTTCAAGGTTTCGATCATAGATCTGCCTCCTTCCATGGTCTGCTCCAGAGTCTTCGAAGTTCAAGGTAAATTTATTACCGAAGTACGTGTGAGTACGAGGCCCTCCGTTGGTCAGTGCCAGTCATGGACGTTGTATCCCAGCTGTCTACGTGATACACAGGCCAGAGCAGTATGATCTGGAGAGCAAGCTGTTGCCCACGCAGCAGGCTTCCCCTCCACACTCAGCTGATAAATCGAAAGGAACGGCAGAGAATGATAAGAGTTTGGCAGCAGCAGCATCGCAAGTGTTGCTGTCTGTGTTGAACTCAATGTCAGACTGCCTTAGGGAATCCAGGTACAGATTTTTCTCTCAGGGTTTATTCCTGAAACCCTCCCCGTGAGTGAGTATAGGTGCAAGGAAGCTGAGGTTTAAGATCAGAGTTTTCATTCTCCTAGATGAGAAGCCAACCACGGCTGACGAGCCCAATCTGTCCAAAGTGACCGGTTTTAAGCTGCCAGTAACCTGCCTTTGCCTCTTTTTCTGTCAGTAGAAATGGTTCAGCCAGGCTTCGTAGCTAGGCCACACATGAACATCAGGAGCTGGACTTGGTTGTCAGAGGCTATTTGGGACATACACAATTGGGAGCATTTGATAAGATATGGGAGCTTGTCCCCATTACCTCCCCCAGCTATGACAAACTTAAGGAACCAAAGTACATTCTGTATATGTCAGCCTGTTATTCATTTTCTTGCTGAAGCCAACCAACCACAATGGAATCAATGGAAAACTACACACACACACAAAGATGGACAAATGACCTATGTTCAAAAGACAACAATTTGTGCAAATATAAAAAAAGAAAAATCAAATAATAATAGAATATAAATCAGAAATACTGAGAACAAGAGTGTAGAGTCCTTGAAATTGAGTCCATAGGTTGTGGAATCAGTTGGGATCTCATTGTTGGGGTGAGTAAAGTTATCCATGCTGATTCAGGAGCCTGATGGCTGAGGGATAACTGATGATAAAGCTGGCTAACTCCTGATAGGAAACCGGTCAAATTTAAACAATATTCAAGAGTGTCGGAGGGAAACTACAACAATAGTTTACTTACACATAACTCTCTGGGTTTAGAATATACAGCATAGAAAACCTACAGCACAATACAGGCCTTCAGCCCACAATGCGGTGCTGAACATGTCCTTACTTTAGAAATTACCCAGGGTTAATCATTGCCCTTTAGTTTTCCAAGCTCCATGTACTTGTCCAGGAGTCTCTTAAAAGACCATATCATATTTGCCTCCACCAGCGTTGCTGGCAGTACATTCCACGCACTCACCACTCTCTGCATAAAAAAAAACTTACCCCTGACATCTCTTCTGTACCTACTTCCAAGCACATAAAAACTGTGCCCTCTCGTGTTAGCCATTTCAGCCCCGGAAAAAGCCTTTGACTATCCACATGATCAATGCCTCTCATCACCTTATACACCTCTATCAGGTCATCTCTCATCCTCCGTCACTCCAAGGAGAAAAGACCGAGTTCACTCAACCTGTCTTCATAAGGCGTGCTCCTCAATCCAGGCAACATCCTTGTAAATCTCCTCTGCACCCTTTCTATGGTTTCCACATCCTTCCTGTAGTGAGGCGACCAGAACTGAGCACAGTACTCCAAGTGGGGTCTGACCAGGGTCCTGTATAACTGTAACATTACCTCTCGGCTCTTAAATTCAATCCCACGATTGATGAAGGCCAATGCACTGCATGCCTTCTTAACCACAGAGTCAACCTGCGCAGCTGCTTTGAGCGTGCTATGGACTTGGACCCCAAGATCCCTCTGATCCTCCACATTGGCAGGAGTTATATCATTAATACTATATAAATCATATTTGACCTCCCCTCCTCAACTCCCTCATGTAAACTGTGCCAGAAAATTTCCATGCAAAACAAAGTTCCATTCTAGGAATGACTCCATGTACTGGTTTCCACTGCACAGTTTTACAATTTGCAGAATCACTGCAATGATTTGTTGGGCAATATGGTCAGTCACAGAATCATAGAAAACTACAGCATAGAAACAGGCTCTTCAGCCCATCCAGTCCATGACGAGCCATTCATACTACCTTGTCCCATCGACCTACATCTGGACTATAGTCCTCCAGAACCCCTCCATCCATGTACCTATCCAAACTCCTCTTGAACATTGAAATTGAAATCATACCCACCACTTGCGCTGCATTCCGCACTCTGAGTGAAGAAATTTCTCCTCTTTACAATATATCTTTATCACAAATAAAATACATTCTACAAAACAACAAATATACTGTGTATACAGGACAGTGCATAACACAGTTATAAGACAAACCAAATTAATCTAAAACCTGTCATCTCTATTAGGGGTGGTGCGAGTACCCCACGGAGCCCAGCAGTCCCAGAACACTTCTATGGTACATGGGGACAGCATGTGTTCCCTCTCAATGGTCGCCTGGGCATGGACATACCTCCTAAACATTGGCAAGCAGTCTGCCCAGGGAATATCCTCTACCACCTGCTTCCAGGACTCACGGATAGCTGTTTTAGCCAGGTCTGGGACATCCTCATCCCTCCTTGCACTCCTTCTTAATGAATGACCATATAGAAATAAGGTGGAACTAAATGTAACCAGAAAGTGAGGAGCAGCTCTCACAGATGTGCAGAAGGGGGCTGCAGCATGCACACTACATGTACATGCGGTTCTAGATCCACTCCAGCCCGTAGCAGGGAAATTTCCACTCATGTTCCCTTTAAACATTTCACCTTTCACTCTTAGCCCATGGCCTCTAGTTGTAGTCTCACCCAACCTCAGTGGAAAAAGCCTGCTTGCGTTTACCCAATCTATACTCCTCATCATTTTATATATCTCAAAAAAAAATCTTTCAATCTTCTATGTTCTAGGGAGTAAAAATCTAACCTATTCAATGTTTCCTTATAACTCGGGTCTTCCGATCCTGGCAACGTCCTTGTAAATTTTATCTGTACTCTTTCAAACTTATTGACATCTTTCCTATAGGTAGCGGACCAAAACTGCACACAATACTCCAAATTAGGCCTATTGTTATTAAAGATTTCTACAAATTACATGCACATATTGCTTATGTCATGTCCATTACTGGAGTATTCTGCAAAATATCATTTGAAGAATAATGAAATGGAAATTTATAGCCCTCCCCAGTTGCCCAGAAGAAGGAAGTTGTAAAATTACTTATTTAGAAATACAACACAGTAAACAGGCCCTTCAGGCCCACAAGCCTACACTGCCCAATTACATCTATGTCTCTAATTAACTTACTAACCCATATGTTTTTGGACTGTGGGAGGAAACCGGACCACCTGGAGGAAACCCACATGGTAAAGGTGTGAATGCACAGACTCCTTACAGTCAATGGCAGGAAATGAACTCAAGTCATCAGCTCTGTGATAACACTATGCTAACCGTTATGCTCTTATGCCACCACAGATGCTGCCGGCTCCTTGAACTTGGAGAGGATCAAGAAGCTCACAAGGATAATTCCAGGATAAGGGAGTTAACATATGAGGAGTGTTTGATAGCTCTCCATCTGTACTCACTAGGGTTTAGAAGATTGGGCGTGATCTCACTGCAACCTATTGAATACGGAAAGGCCTAGATAGTGCAGATGTGGAGAGGATGTTTCCTGTAGTAGGGGAGTCTAGGATCTGAGGGCGCAGAAAAGAGAGATGTCCATTTAGTATAGAGACGGGGAGAGACTTCTTTAGCCAATGGGTGGTGAATCTGTGGAGACCAAATGATTGAGTATATTTGAAGAAGATGTTAATATGTTCTTGAGTGTCAAAGGTTATGGGGAGAAGGCAAGAGTTTGGGGCTTAAAGGGAAATGGATCCACCAGACACGACGGATCAATTAGCCTAATTCTGCTCCTATATCTTACAGTTTAAAACTTCACTGTTCACTACCAGACATCTGCTGTATTGTCTGAAGTTTATCATCATCATTTCGTGCCGTGTCGTATGACATGGGTGATCATGGTCTTATAACCATGATTGTTCTTGGATTTTTTTTCTACAGAATTCAATTTGGCATTGCCTTCTTCTGGGCAGTGTCTTTACAGGCCAGGTGATCCCAGCTATTATCAATACTCTTCAGAGTTTGTCTGCCTGGAATTAGTGGTCACATAACCAGGATTTGTGATATGCACTAATTGCTCATCCACCACCTGCTCTTATGTCTTCACATGACTTTGATCAGGAGGCTAAGTAGGTGCTACACCTTGCCCAAGGGTGACCTACAGGCTAGCGGAGGGAAAGAGCAGCTAACACCTCCTTTGGTAGAGATGCATGTCCATCCCGCCACCCATAACAATAGATGTCCATTATTCTGAGGAGGTTCTATTTTATCAGAATCACGGTTGGATCATATCCTTCTGTCACTGTGAATCAACACAAAAGCCGCAGGCTTGTTGTGGATGTAGAAATTGTCTTAAAAGTGCATTCACACCCTGCAAGTTTAGTGTTAGTGTGAAATTGAAAGCTGCTTCATTAATTGAGGAGTGTTAATTGGGTGCAATATCTTGAATCACTGAGTACCTGAACTGAAAGAAATATCTCACCTCCCTTTGAGCCCTCACAGCAGACTCATGCTGCCTTGGTATCTTCTCTCATTCACACTCAAACATACTGGAGAATAGCCAAAATTTTAAACAAAACAAAGATTCTCCATTTGTAAGAAAGCTTATATTTTTGTAAAACATTTCATCCAGCAGATTTCTCATCAGATTCAGACCATCAGAGAGAGCGGGAGAGGGAGGAGAAGATGGTGGCGCGACGCAGTGCACGCGGCCGTTCCGAATGAATATCGTATGAGTAACTAGGGCGACGTGCACAATCTGGATTTGATGGAGACAGCCGTGAGAAGCACAGAGGAACACCTGGAGTAACTTCTGAAATGCCTGCTTCACTGCTGCTGCTACTGTACGATCAAGAATCTCCGAAGACGAAGGCCCCAATTCCTTGGGTTTGCCTTTTGCCTGTTGCCAGGGGCAGGGTCGAAGCGCTCGGCAGAGATGGTGCTCGGTGCCAAACCCTTCAATTGCCTATCCAAATCCATTTTGAGATTATTCTCTCAACTGCCTATTTAGATCCATTCTGAAAGCATTGGTTAATTCTCTTCCCACAACATTTACAGGCAGTGAATTTTAGATCATAACCACTTTGAGTTTAACAAAAAGCTTCTAGTTTCTTCCCCCTTGTATCTTTTACCCAAAATATCAAGTTCTCTTGACTTTGAACTTGTCCACCGATGAGTAAAGCTTCCTTCTATTTATCCTTTCTAAACCAACGGTTCATTTCCATTAGTCAAAAGCACGGTTCCAATTTGATGATAGAAACGTAGAATTTATTAAACCTTTCACGCCAGAGCAATACACACAAAATGCTAAAGGAATTCCAGGCAGAATCTATGGAAATTAATAAACAGTTGATGTCTCAGGCCGAGATCTTTGATGGAGACTGGAAAGGAAGGAAAAAGAAGAACCCAGTGTAATGAATACAGATTAGGATTCCAATTTGTCAAAATGTATATCACTTTATAAAAGATCTATTAAGTCAGAAATATTGTTCAAATTTAAAATGGTGGATTTCCACAAAAATACTCTCTTCTCATGATGGTGGATTTCTCACTTTCAAGGACTCTTCATCTCATGTTCTCGATATCTATTGCTTATTTATTTATTATTATTTTTTCTTTTTGTATTTGTACAGTTTGTTGTCTTTTGCACAGTGGTTGATGCCCTCTCTGTTGGGTGAGGTTTTCCATTAATTCGATTGTGTTTCTTGTATTTACTGTAAATGCCCATGAGAAAATGAATTTCAGGGTTGTATGTGGTGACATATATGTACCTGAATAAGAAACTTACTTTGAATTTTGAACTTTTCTTTGAAGGGATTTATTAGCAAGGCATAATATTGATTGGACAGTCAGTAAATTTATTCCAACAATTAATCCCTGCTGGCTCCATCATCCACTCAGTATGGTAATATCAAAGGCACGAAACCAGACAACGAATGTGAATTGGAATGGAAAGCATTCAAAAGCACAATCAGGTTGATTATGATTGGTGCCAACTGTAAAGCAGCTCACAGTTTGACAGAATTTACTAGTTATCTTTAAATGGATATGAAGAAGATGCACTGTACTTTAATGCAATCATTTTGTTTTTCTTTATAAATAAAGAAATATTCTATAGCAGCTGGAGATCAACATTCAGGCTCTCCAGAAATCAATTTGTTTTATCATCTTGCAGTTTTGCTTTGATGAAATGGATTGAGACAATCACATGAAAGCCTTTTTAATCTTAAACAACCATTTCCCTGTTAAAGTAAACACAAAAATCTTAAATGAATCGAAGATCGCCTATGTTAGTCCTTCAGCAAATGTGTATGTCAATGCATTGGCTCAGCTGGTGGCATTCTTGTTTTTGAGTCAGGAGTTTCTGATCAGATGTTAAGCCAAGACACCAAGTCAGTGCTTCCATGTTGTACAGAGATGGTGCAGCATTGTTAGAATAACTGTCTTCTGTTGAAATATTAAATGGAGATCTCTTCTACTCTGTTTGGTTGCATTCAAAGAACCCATGACACTAATTGAAATAGCAGAATCAGGATCTGGGATATGGCAACAAATTTGTTGTTTTGCGACAGCAGTACACAGCAATGCATAATAATAAAAATTATGTAAATTATAATAAGAAATATATATCAAAGTTCAAAGTACATTTATTATCGAAGAACGTAAATGTTCTACAACTTGTGATTTGTCTGCTTACAGTTAACATGAAACAAAGAAATGTAAAAGAACCTATTTAAAAAAAAGATATTCAAACACCCAAACAACAGGAATTCTACAGATGCTGGAAATTCAAGTAACACATATCAAAGTTGCTGGTGAACGCAGCAGGCCAGGCAGAATCTCTAGGAGGAGGTACAGTCGACGTTTCAGGTCGAGACCCCTCGTCAGGACTAACTGAAGGAAGAGTGAGTAAGAGATTTGAAAGTTGGAGGGGGAGGGGAAGATCCAAAATGATAGGAGAAGACAGGAGGGGGAGGGATGGAGCCAAGAGCTGGACAGGTGATTGGCAAAAGGGATACGAGAGGATCATGGGACTGGAGGTCCGGGAAGAAAGACAAGGAGGTGGGGGGGAGACCCAGAGGATGGGCAAGGGGTATATTCAGAGGGACAGAAGGAGAAAAAGGAGAGTGAGAGAAAGAATGAGTCGGCTAGGGTGATATACTGCGTCCGGTCCTCCCGATGTGGCCTTTTATATATTGGCGAGACCCGACACAGACTGGGAGACCGCTTTGCTGAACACTTACGTTCTGTCCACCAGAGAAAGCAGGATCTCCCAGTGGCCACACATTTTAATTCCACATCCCATTCCCATTCTGACATGTCTATCCACGGCCTCCTCTACTGTAAAGATGAAGCCACACTCAGGTTGGAGGAACAACACCTTATATTCCGTCTGGGTAGCCTCCAACTTGATGGCATGAACATCGACTTCTCTAACTTCCACTAATGCCCCACCTCCCACTCGTACCCCATCTGTTATTTATTATTTTTATACACACATTCTTTCTCTCACTCTCCTTTTTCTCCCTCTGTCCGTCTGAATATACCCCTTGCCCATCCTCTGGGATCCCCCCCCCGCCCCCCGTCTTTCTTCCCGGACCTCCTGTCCCATGATCCTCTCGTATCCCCTTTGCCAATCACCTGTCCAGCTCTTGGCTCCATCCCTCCCCCTCCTGTCTTCTCCTATCATTTTGGATCTCCCCCTCCCCTTCCAACTTTCAAATCCCTTACTCACTCTTCCTTCAGTTAGTCCTGACGAAGGGTCTCGGCCTGAAACGTCGACCGTACCTCTTCCTAGAGATGCTGCCTGGCCTGCTGCGTTCACCAGCAACTTTGATGTGTGTTATATTCAAACACCCAATGTGCAGAGACAGAAAAAAAATGAATCATGCAGACAATAAAAAGTCAGCAAAAAGCATTCAGAGTGAAAGTGAGTCCACAAGCACAGAACCCGGAGAAGCTGGAACAGGCCACAGCCTCAGCCTCAATTCAGCGCAGAGCCGAGTAAACGTTGTGGAGCAGCGAGAGGTACCAGTCAGATCCTAGCCTCTGGTCCTGACACCCTGAATTTTCAATCCATCGTGACCGGCATTTAAATCATCCAAACAGTGGGTCATACCTGGCTTTAGGACCCAGGCCCTGTTGGATTGGTACGCTCTGGGCCTGCACCCCGCTGCCACACTTCAACCCAAAGCCAATGTTTGCAAAGCGGCCTGGTGCTTAGATCGATCAGAGCCTGCCCTTGGTTTAGGTGCATGGGCCCCGAATCCGCTTCTCCTTTAATAATTTAATTATTATGTTAAGTTGAAGTAGAGTGAAAAAAACAACCATAAAAAAAATAGTGAGGTAGTGTATATGAGTTTATTGCTCATTCAGAAATCTGATGGTGGAGGGGAAGAAGTTGTTCTGAAACATTGAGTGTGTGTCTTCAGGATCCTTGATGTTAGATAAGAGAAGAGAGCATGAAAGCATAGGTAAATATGTTGTTGTATAAGTTATGTATAACCTTTGCTAATTTAAGTTTAAGTGAACTTCACTTCGTAATGTACTGTGTTGTTGCTGTTAAAGGTTAATTTCTGAGGTATTTATACTCTAGGAACGTATGCCTATGACGTTAAATCTGAAAAACAGTGGAGCTGATCTAGCAGCCTAGCTAGTGATTATTCTCTAACATCAGGGATTGGCTTATTTCTGATTCAGGAGCTATTCTGTGTAAATTCTTTGCCATTTTTTCCTACATTATAACAATGGATCCCTTTTTAAAAATTTATTTAGCAATATAGTGCAGAATAGGCATCCCGATTTGACGCTAACCTAATCACAGGACATTTTACAATGACAAATTAACCTACTAACCTGTATGTCTTTGGACTGTGGGAGGAATCTGGACACCCAGGAAAAACGCACACTTTCCTCTGAGAGGATATACAGACTGCTTACAGATGACGTCAGAATCGAACTCCAAACTCCAGCACCCCAAGGTATAATAGCATCATGCTAACCACGATGCCACCCTGATGCCCATACTGTTCCAAAGTGGGTCGCTGGCTATGAGACACTCTGAAAGGAGGTCAAAAATTACAACTTAAATAAATCTCACGGTCTTGGGATGTTCCAAAACACTGTAGAGCGAACAATGTTCATTTGCAGTATGAATCCTTTTGGAATGTCAAAGTGACAGGAGCCAATACGTGCACAGCAAGTTTTCACTATCAACTCCGCCATGGATTATCCTAAGCCCGGCTGTGGAAGAAGAACGATTGGGCATGAGGCTAGCAAACACATCCCATAAAATCTCAGAGATAAAGAAATGCCAACAGAAGCTACCAAGACCTTAGCCCTGGGAGAATAAGGAACTTCGCCTGGAAGTCTTCTGTACTGGCAGAGAGGAGAGATCTGTGAGAGGTTTATAAGATTATGAGAGGCATGGATGGAGTATACAGGGAGTATCTTTTTTGCAGGGTAGAAATACCTAATACCGGAGGACATGTATTTAAGGTGTGAGGGGATAATTTCAAAGGAGCTGTACAGGCAACTTTTCTACACAGAGAGTGGTGGATGCCTGGAATGTGCTGTCTGGTGTGGTAGCAGAAGCAGATACACTTGGGACCTTTAAGAGACCTTTAGATAGGCACATGAATATGAGGAAGATGGAGAGATATGGACATTCTGTAGGGAGCAGGGGTTAGTTTTTGAGGGTATTTGATTTACTTTTTAGTTGGTGCGGCATAATAGTGGGCTGAAGGGCATGTTTCTGTGCTGTACTATTCAACATTCTATGTCCTAAGTCGTATGAAGTCGTGTAATGAAAGCTGAAGCCAAAAGACCGATCAATCTTCAACCGACCCAGGATAGAGGACTCTGGCGAGATGTTGTCAGTTGTTGCCCGAGCAGGGCTAACGGGCTTAAGAAGAAAAAGAAAGTTTCACAATTAGAAACACGATAATGATCAGATAATTGAAACAAGCTAGAGCTACAGTGGTTTGGTGCTGAGCTGGCAGACTCTGCTCCAATTAGTATCACAGATACATTGGCAAACTAGTGGATATACTTGCCATTATTATTTTATTTGTCCTACTGATCTAATGCTTCTCCATAACAAAATCTCTGCCCCAATTGAAGCTTTTAAGTATGATGGTCAGTCTTCAAAATGTCTCCATCTCTTTAATGGCAGATTACTGTACTTTCTCAGCTTTCACAGTTTAGGACTTTAATCCCTGGAGCGTAGGAGAATGAAGGGAGATTTGACAGAGGTATACAAAATATAGATAGGGCTGGTTGGTGGCGTGGAGATACATCTCTACTAAAGGAAGTGTAACATCTCGTTCCCTCCGCTAGCCTGCAGGTCACCCTTGGCCTTGAGCAAGGTTTAGCAGATGGTTAGTCCCCACACACGACCAGGTGAGATTTCTTAATTTTGTAGAAATCATTCTCGGATGATGGGAGCAATGAGATTCTGTGGGATAATGCCATGTAATCCATCTATGTATATAAACTATCTTATGTAATTATATTTTATGTTTTTATTGCTATTATTATTATTAATATAATTATTGCTTTCTTTATGCTTTGTGGGTTTTTTTGTGCTAAATCAGATCCGGAGTAAGAATTATTTCATTCTCCTTTCGACTTGTGTGCTGGGAATGGCATGAAACAACCCTGAGTCGTGAATCTTGATGTGCAGTTGTAGAGCAGTGTTGAAGTGCGATATGGAATGGTTGAGGTTCAGGTGTGTGAGCAGAGAGTTATGGTTCAGGTGTGATTGGAGAGAGGAGGTAGGGCATGTTTGCTGAAGTGTAGATGACAGGTAAGAAGTGGGAGTTACAAGAGTTTGGGATAGTAGGTGGGAATGAAGAGTGGGAATGAAGAGTGGCAATGGAGAATTGGAGGCTCTGGAGTGAGGTTTGTATATTGCAAGGTGGGGGATTGGATTGGCTCACATCTTCAAAGTTTTGCACAGTTTTATATTGTATATTCAATTTTCCACACAACAGGTCTTCCCTCTTTGGCAAGGCTGAAGAATTACACTGGTAGGGTGCTCATCTTTTAGTACAGACCATCAGTATTTAAACAGCCTTATGTGGCGTTTTAACACGATTTACAGCAATTGGCAAATATCCATCTTTGGGTGGAGATGAAGTCACAGAGGAGGCCATTGGATAATGATGACTTTCGAGTTTCTGTCCTTGTGAAGAGTCTTGGCCCAAAATGTCATCTCTTTTCCACAGATGCCTCCTGACCTGCTGAGTTCCTTCAGCATTTTATGTGCGTTGCTTTGGATTTCCAGCATCTGCAGACTCTCTCATGTGTATGATACCTCCTGGTCTGCTGGTCTGAAAGATCTAGGAGGGGATGTTTGACTGACAGTAGGCTCAGTGGCATCCAGTTGGAGATTAACCACTTTAAACGACTGAATTAGGTTCACTTACGTCTGCTTAATTACATTGGTAGCCTCATTTGGAAGTATTTGACTTTTGTAGTTAAACAAAATGCAACTATTATCATCCCTTTAAATTAACACACACAAAATGCTTGAGGAACCCAATAGGTCCGGCAGCATCCATGGAAAGGAATAAAGAGTTGATGTTTCAGGCCGAGACCCTTTGATTAACTTCATCTCTTGTGTTTATAATTCTTTCAAATCTTGCCATGTTCTTAGATTCTTAATTCTATATCTTTTAATAATAATAATAGTAATAACTTATTTATAGAGCACTTTTCATACAGACAATATAGTTCAAAGTGTTTTACAATGGGATAAAGTGCAAACATGTGAAATGCATTGCAGTAATTTTATCTATTCAATATAAAGCTGTGAATGAGTTATTCTATTACTGTTATGAAAATAAAAGACAAAAAGATGATAGTTAAAAGCAAGGTTAAATAAATAGAGTTTGAGCTGGTGTTTAGAAGTGTCAACTGAGTCTGAACCCCTTATAGTTTTAGGTATTAACTTCCACAGGTTAGGAACATTGTTCAAAAATCTGACCTGCCAATTATTTTTTGAGGGAGATTATTAAATTTAAGAGACTGGCAGAAGAATACCTGAGAATGCGAGCAAGATTATAAAACAAAAGCAATTCTGGTCCTAGACCATTGACAACTTTAAAAACAAGTGAGAGAACGTTAAAATCAACTCTAAAAAAACTACTGGAGCCAATGCAGAATAATTAGGATCAGACTGATGTGCTTCCTCATCCTGGGTTTTTGTTAAAAGTCTAGCAGTGTTTTGAGTGAGTTGAACCTTGTCAATTTATTGCTTTGGAAGGTCAGTAAAATGCATTGCAGTAACAGTAATCTAGTCTATTCGATATGAGAGCATCATCATCATCATTATCATCATTATGTGCCGTATCTTATGACATGGGCCATCATGGTCTGTGACCATGATTGTTTGTGACACATTTTTCTACAGAAGTGGTTTGCCATTGCCTTCTTCTGGGCGGTGACTTTACAGGAAGGACAAGTCCAGCCATTATCATACTCTTCAGAGATTGTTTGCCTGGCGTTACTGATCACATAACCAGGACTTGTGATATGCACCAGCTGCTCATACGACCATCCACCACTTGCTCCCATGGCTGCACGTGACCCTGATTGGGGGACAAAGTAGGTGTTACAGCTTGCCCGAGGGTGACCTGCAGGCTAGTGGAAGGAAGAAGCACTTTACAACTCCTTTGGTAGAGACGTAGCTCCACCCTCCCATCGTTATATGAAGGCATGAGTTAGTTTTTCCATTATTTGCACTTCAGCATTGTTTTCTGCACCGCAGTGTGCACTACAATCTTTGCACCATTCTGTAGTCTGTGCTGGTCACTGCATCTATTGCTGAATTTCTTATAAGCATGCATACTGTTCATTCTGTGAACTTCACACAAACAAAGGATTTCATTGCATCCTGGTATATATTGCTATCAGTTTATCTGAATGAGAATTACAATGCAGGTGGGGGTATAAGGAGCTTAACAGTTTACACCTGTAAGAACCTCATAGTTAGTTATAATAATAACATGGTAACAGGCCTTTCATTGCAACTCATCCACACTCACCACGCTACAAGCCATCTACCTGCACCTGATACATTCCCCTCTAAATCTGACCAAACCATGTAATTCTCCAAATGTGTTTTAAATGTTGTTATTGTTTCAACCATCTTTTTTGCCAGTTCATTCCACATTTTGAAAGTAAGATTATAGTTTGAATGGTTTTTTATTAATCTTGTTAATGATAATATTTTATGTGCTGTGTGTGATGTATGTATTGTGGGAGCACTGTGATCTGGAGGAATGTTGTTTCATTTGCTTGTTTCTATGTATTGTCAGATAATAACAAACGTGAACTTGAACACCACCCTCTGCATGAAGAAGCTTTCCTTCAAGTCCTTTTTAAATCATTCAGCTCTCACCTTAATGCTATGCCCTCTAGTTTTTAGTTTTCCTTCCCTGAGAAAATTATTTATATGTGTTCACCCTCTCTATTACCCCAATGATTTCATGATTTTATACACCTCTATAAGATTACTTCTTAAACTTTTTATGTTCCAGGGAATAAAATCCTAACCTGCCCAACCTCTCCCTGTAACTCAGGCACTGAAGTCCTGGCGGCATTCTCATAATGATCGTGTGGATAGTCAGAGGCTTTTTGCCCAGGGCTGAAATGGTTATCACAAGAGGGCACAGTTTTAAGGTGTTTGGAAGTAGGTACAGAGGAGATGTCAGGGGTAAGTTTTTTTATGCAGAGAGTAGTGAGTGCGTGGAATGGGCTGCTGGCGGTGGTGGTGGAGGCAGGTACGGTACGGTCTTTTAAGAGGCTCCTGGATAGGTATATGAAGTTTAGAAAAATAGAGGGCTATGGGTAACCCTAGCTAATTTCTAAAGTTAGTATATGTTCGGCACCCAGGATTGTGGGCTGAAAGGCCTGTTGGTGATGTAGTTTTTCTATGTTTCTATGTTTCTATAATGTATAAAGAAAATTAGGAAAATGATCAGCAATATTAAATGAGGTCTCAAATCTGTTTTTTTTCTGTTTTCTCAAAACCAGTTACTTTCCCAAGCAGTATGGCTGATCACCACCTTCACCCACCAATCCACTCCACCACAATTCCTATCACTACTACTTTATCATTTCCTGTCAGAGTCACCTTATGTACAGACACTCCTGTACCTAGCGTCACTTTCTAGACATACAATCTATCTATGTATATATTTAAGGTTAGGGTTAGATATAACAGAAGCGGTTGAGCAGGGAGTACTGCAGCACAAATTATCTCATGCGCCATGTTGCACAGAACATCGCATATCATTTGTGAGAGAAGGCTCCAAGTCAAGCGTATACAGCACAGGCTCACGATCAAGCATTCTTCCTTCGGCCAATGATTGGTGTGTCAAGGCTGACCTGGACGGGAAAGGCAGTTTCCCGGAGCAAATAGCTTTCACAACATTGCATCCAGATATAATCATATGGTCTGACACCAGTAGAGAAGCGGTTATTGGTGAACTCACAGTCCCCTGGGAAGACAACATCGATGAAGCCCATGAGCGCAAGTTAACCAAGTATGCAAAATTAAGATCAGAGTGCAGAGACAGAGGGTGGAAGGTCTCATGCTATCCATTCGAAGTAGGCTGCCGTGGGTTTATTGCGTTCACTTTCCAGAAGTGGCTGCGTGACCTTGGCTTCACTAGAAGAGAGATCAAGTCAACCAGCAGGGCTGTAGCTGAGGCAGCAGAGACAGGATCAGCATGGGTGTGGACCAAGTATGTCCAGAGGGGCAGATAGTCGGACAGTGTATACATATCTTGCAAACCCTTCAGTAGTTGCATAGACACCTGAAGAGTAGACTATCTGTTGGGTGGAAGTGACCAACAACTCTGATAGAGGCAGGTGGCAAGTTTTTAAGCTCACCAGTGGGAGGTGGTGCTTTAGCACTGCTGGCCCACCACCTCGAGGGAGTCTTGATCATAAGTGAGATGAAACTCCTGAGGACAGGTGGCAGATCAACTGATGATCCCACTGGTGATAGCACAGGACAGTTAACATCTTAGTCCACGTGTATTTTTAATTCGGAGATTTATATTTATTGTATTTTGTTATTATTGTGTTGTTTGTGCTGCATCAGATCTGGAGTAACAATTATTTTGTTCTCCTTTACACAGGTGTACTGGAAATGGCATGAAACAATCTTGAATCTTGACTGAATGAGGTAGAATTACATGGAATTTCCTGTTATGAACTTCTCTATAACTCAGCTAATGCTCCAAAGCTGGCAACTGCATATTATGATATTTTTAATCCACCTGCAAGATGCAAGGTTGAGAAACCTACTTCCAAGTCATTGAAATGGAAGCCCTTTGTAAGTAGCAGCAGCGGTCCATAATTGAATACCAAAATATAAGTAATCTGATTAGGTCAACAGAACAGAAAACTGCTTGTGAGGAGAGGAAACAGCAGCACCCACATTTATTCCACTTCCTGGCAGATGAAATCATAACATGGATGTAGTGGCTACTTGAAAAAGAAAGCAGAATCGCTGAGAGACTGAGTGAGTGAATTAAAACTGTGTGGCGCGTTTCCAGTAAACTGAGTTCCAAATCAAGAAAGTATGTTTGATCTTTTATTATAAAACCAGCAAAAATGAATGGTCAAAAATAGTGATAAATGAAATTAATGATACTAACAAAGTTAGCAAATTTAGTGATGCCAGCGTTATAAGCAAATTTATCGTTCAACAAATAATATCCATCCCCTGCTCAGCCTCCCTCTAACTGAACTAGCGGCACGCAGGGTGAATATGTAACTATACACATTTGCTTCTACCACGCCACTACCCATGTGACAAATTACTGTAAACCAAAATAAAAACGCGCAATACAACATACAACAGACAGACAGAAAATAGATACATGGCTCCTACAGTGGGGTTAAATTAAGAATGGTAGCTATGGGTTAAAAATGGTACATGTTTAGTTCCAGTGATTGGACAATGAGATCTAATGTAATTCCCTATTAACTCTAAGACTCTTCTTAAGAATTCAATGTCCTTCTGGGTTTCCAGTTCCTTCTGTTCAAGTGCGAAGGTCAATTGAACAGTATAAAGATTCATTATTCCATATAGTTTTAAATAATTCCTGCATGATTTTTGTGCTGCTCAAAGAAAATAGGGAAATGGTTTCAATGGATATGAGAGGAAAAACTTCTTCACACAGAGGGTTGTGGTTCTGTGGAATGCTCTGCCTCAGAAGGCAGTGGAGGCCAATTCTCTGGATTCTTGCAAAAAAAGAGTTAGATAGAGCTCTTAAAGATAGCGGAGTGAAGGGATATGGGGAAAAGACAGGAAAAGGGTACTGATTGTGGATGATCAGCCATGATCACAGTGAATGGCGGTGCTGGCTTGAAGGGCTAAATGGCCTAATCCTACACCTATTGTCTATTGAGAGTGTTACCAAAGTATCTATTTTATATATAGGCATCCGTTAGTGCCGTGAGACCATGGATTTGTGCCTTGGAAGGTTTCCAGGGTGCAGGTCTGGACAAGGTTGTAAGGAAGACCGCAGTTGCCCATGCTGCAAGTCTCCCCTCTCCACACCACCAATGTTGTCCAAGGGAAGGGCACTAGGGCCGATAGAGCTTTGCACCGGTGTCGTCGCAGAGCAATGTATGGTTAAGTGCTGTGCTAAATCTTCTATTTAAACTGGCAAAAAAATAGATTCCTCCTGTTGACCTTCCAGTTATGACTACAATAGCTATCAAAAGATTTAATGACATAACTTTTTGCTATTGATACCTCCTACTGCTTCTAAAACAAGCAAATTTTTTCTTATTTAATATCTGCAAAATTCTTCATGACTACCTTAGGTCTGAACGTTATAAGGATATGTGTTGAATCTAGTTGTTCCACAAACTTTGTATTTCTGATACATGAACTGTGGTTTCAACATTATTCTAAATGGATTACATCTCTAAATGTATTGAAATGTTGCACCACTGGAATGCTCCAGATATTTATTTTGCTTATTATAATTAACTTTATTCACATTAGGAGGTGATGGGGATGGAATTTTAGTCCTGATTTCAAAGTATATCTTTGAATGTCTAGGAATGCATGTCAGTTATCATTTATATAACATATTATTAAGGGCTTTCAGACTGTATCCATTACACTATAAACACAAGAAAATCTGCAGATGCTGGAAAGCCACAACAACACATGCAAAATGCTGGAGGAACTCAGCAGGTCAGGCAGCATCTACGGGAATGATTGATAAATCAATGTTTCAGGCCAAGACTCTTCATCAGGACTGGAAAGGAAGGGGGAAGATGCCGGAATAAAAAGGTGGAGGGAGGGGAAAGAAGACTAGCTAGAGATAGGCAGGTGAGAAGTGCTAAGAGGCCAGAGTGGGGAATAAAAGAAGAGGGGAGGAGGAGGGATAATATTTTTTACCGGAAGGAGAAATCAATATTCATTTCATCAGATTGGAGACTACTCAGAAGTTGCTCCTCCACCTTGAGGGTGTGTGTTCATCTTGGCTCAAGAGGAGGCCATGGACTGATATGTTTGAACAGCACCTTCTTTTACACAATATTGCTCTGCAATTCACTGCTTCGAGATTCGAGATTAAAGATCGCTTAATGGCATTTCCAGTACACAAGTGTAAGCAGAATGAACTAATTGTTGCCGCACAAACACAATAAGATAAAGAACACAATAGTAACAAATACAATGAATATGAAAACATATGAAGGCTTATATACAGTAGATTGACTGCATGTAGATAAAGTGACTAGACACAGCAGTGTCTGTACATAAGGTGTCCTTTGACAGAAATTGATAAAGTAGTGGTGGTGGATGGTATGGTTGTGGGTGGAGGAGTTGATAAGCCTTACTGCTTAGGGAAAGAGACTGATTTTGAGCCCCGAAGAAGGGTCTCAGCCCAAAACGGTGACTATTTATTCATTTCCATAGATGTTGCCTAACCTGCTGTGTTCCTCCATCATTTTGTGTATATTGCGTTGGATTTCCAGCTTCTGCAGTTTCTCATGTTTCAAGCAGAGATGATTACTTTATTTCTGCATAGCTGATGTGCAGCCTCCTCTCTGATGTGAGTAGAATATAACAGTCCACGAGCAGGGTGGGTGGGCACCTTTCTCTATATATGTCCTTGACAGCAAGTACACTAGTGACAGTGAGGCATTTAATCTTCTTATCTCTGGCTTTTGGTGACCTATTATGACTTCCAAGATAGTTTAGTAAGCCAATCACTTGATAAGCAATAGAGGTCGAATGGCAATGAGGAATTGACAATGATGGCAAAATGCCCAAATACTGTATTTCAAGAAAATTATCTAAAAATTGTAAGAATTCTCAATGTTACAGTTAAATAGGCTATAATAATTTTAGAATACACAAACAGATATCAGGGAACTCATTTCATCCAATTCAGTCAAGGTACTGTTAAGGAACAGCGAAGTAATTTTTGCAATATTACCTGAGCACATAAAATACAAGTAATATTTCTGGAAACTCCATGGAAGTGTCTAGACCCTATGTCCATATGTCCTGTTGAAAACTCACTGCTCTTGGAAGAAAGTACAATGAGGGCTAACTAAAAACAAAAGAATTGTAAAGTATTGAGAAATATCATTAGCTACTTTTAACTTTCCTTTGTATACTAGATCAAGATAGCAAACAGAGGTGCTTGCCTTATTTCAGCATTGGAAGGTGATGAGCAGTTTTTGGCACCTTATCTAAGAAAAGATGTGCTGGCATTGGAGAATGTTCAGAGGAGGTTCACGAGAATGAAGGGGTTAACGTTTGATGAGGGTTTGATAGTTCTGGGCTGTATCTGCTGGACTTTAGAATGGGGGAATCTCATTGAAATGTAATAAATTTTGACAGGCCTAGATAGAGTGGATGAGGAGAGGATTGTTCCTACAGAGTGAAGTCTAGGATCAGAGGGCACAGCCTCTATTTAGAATGGAGACAAGAAGGAATTTCTTTAGCAGTGGGTGGTGAATCTGTTGAATACATTGCCACAGATGGTTTGTGGAGAACAAGATACTGGGTGTATTTAAAGAGGACATTGATAGGTTCTTGATTAATCAGGGTGTCGCAGGTTACAGGGAAAAGGCTGGTGAATTGGGTTGAGAGGGATAATAATTCAATCATGATGGAACGGTGGAGCAAACTCAATGGGCTAAATGGCCCAATTCTGCTCTTATGTCTTAGTCTTATAGTCTTTAGTTCTGAAATGCCCTGGTTCACATGATTCATATTTTTTCTCTGTTATGCTTTTCTGTTCTCTGTGTAAGCTGCTTGTTACTGTTGAAGATAAGAGATAAGAGAAATGTGTGCCATCCAATTGGGATGAACAGATTCAGAGGAGGTTTTTCTGGTAAGGGACACTAATGTTGGGCTTGGGGCTTTTGAGAGGGGAGGAGAGAGAAGAGGTCAGAGGAGTCAGCCCGGAGTGGGGCCGTGATTCAATGAGGCCTGGGGAGGTTGAAGGGGAAACCGTGAGCTCCAACTTGTGTGTAATGACTGTTTCATTAAAATGGGCCCTTTTCTTTTTTTTCTTTTTCTTTACTAACCCTTTAGTCAAATTAAGAATTATAAAGCTAAATCTTTTACTTGAATGCAGTGTACCATCTGTTATTTTGTGGTAGTTTTTTTGTGATGCAGCATCCACACAAACAGGGCAATTTGTTGGGGGTGGGGGGGACTTGCACTTCAATCTCCCATGTTTGGTGGGGCCAGAGGGTGTCTTCCCTAGACTTACACAGTCGGTTGAACCAGTGTGTTACATTTCTTAAATATCGATGGAAGAACTATAAAGGAACTTGATCGTAAGAAACGATACTTCTGTGTAACACACACAAAATGCTGGAGGAATCAGCTGGACCGGGCGGTATCCATGGAAAAGTGTAAGCAATTGACTTTTCGGGCTGAGACCCTTCATCAGGACTGAGAAGAAAAATATGAAAAGTCAGGTGATAAATCTGAAGAAGGGTCTCAGCCCAAAACATCGACTGTTTACTCTTTTCCATAGACACTGCCTGATCTGCTGAGTTCCTCCTGCATTTTGTGTGTGTGTGTTGCTTTGGATTTCCAGTATCTGCAGATTTTCTCATGTTTGTGATACTTCTGTGATACACTATTTTGCTTCCAGGCTGCCAATGCCATTGTCTAACCACGGCCAGGAGATTATATTTTCCCCCAAGGATTTATCTTCTGGTGTAAGTATCATCAAAACACTTACAATACCTACTGGCATTTTCGAGCAGGAGACGGAAGCATTTCATGCAACATGCTGGCATAGGGACTGGAACTACCTGCTGTTTAAGACCATAAAACATACGAGCATAATTAGTCTATCCAGCCCCTCGACTCTGTTCCACCATTCTATCATGGCTAATTTTTTCCCTCTCTCAATCCCATTCTCTTGCTTTCTTCCCATATCCTTTGACAATCTGACTAATCAGGAATCCTCTGTTTTAAATATATCCAATGTCTTGGTCTCCACAGCTGTCTGCGGCAATGAATTCAACAGATTCACTGCCCTCCGGCTAAGGAAATTCCTTCTCATCTCTGTTCTAAACGGACCTCCTTCTATTCTGAAGCTGTGCCCTCTTATCCTTGACTCCCCCACAATTGGAAACATCTTCTCCACATCCACTCTAGCTAGGCCTTTCAATGTTCAATAGGCTTCAATGAGATACCCCCTTATTCTTCTAAACTCCAGCGACTACAGGCCCAGAGACAGCAAATGTTCCTTATACATTAACCCTTTCATTTCCAGAGTCATTCTCAAGGTATTTTCAAATTATTTTTAGAACAATGTAAGAATTTCTAAAGTTACAAATCCACAGCTCTAATGATATATCCCTAAAGAAAAATATCATTCTCTCAACTTAATTTACTTCTGGTGATATCTATATTCTCTAACCTGAGAAAATCTGAAGATGCTGGAAATCCAAAGCAACACACACAAAGTGCTGGAGGAACTCAGCTGACCAGGCAGCATCTATGGAAAAGAATACCCATCATCAGGTCTTTGTCTGGAACATCAACTGTTTACTCTTTTCCATACCTTCACCATGCCTTCATTTTTTGGGGATTTCTGAGCTCTGGAATGTCTCTTTGTAAACCCCTTTGCCTCATCATCGTCCTCCCCAGTATCTTCATTTCTTACTTAGGATTGATTTAAGGACTGATCAAAATGAGCTGGAGGCCCTTGGACCTCGAATCAGACCAGGAGTGACAAGATCCTTGAAGATAAATGAAAACTACTCACTTAGAGCAATGACAATTCCATGCCCTCCCCCCCTTAGCACTACATACTGATCTATTGTTGGTGCAAGCATGTTGACCTATTGTCTTCGTATGTGCATTGCTCCCTCTCTCTCTGGCTGCAATGTGAATACACCAGATAAAGCTGTCTCCTGTGTGCGTGCTTTTATTTAATTGATACATAGTTGTGCACAGACACAACAAATTGGTGATGAATGCGAACTTGAATGTCAGAAAATATCACAAACTGCACCGACTGTTTTGGCACAATTATAGGATGAAACAGCAGGAGTTAAACGTTACAGAGAAGGCAGTCTAGGATGCTAACAATGGGCGGGCAAGGAGTCCATCCATGGCCTCTTCCATTGTCGGGATAAGGCCACACATAGGCTGGAGGAACAACACTTTATATTCCATTTGGGTATCCTCCAACTTGATGACAAGAACAATAATTTCTCAAGCTTCCAGTAATGTCTTCACCACACCCCCCCTTTACCATTTCCCATCCGCTTGTCCCTCTCTCATGTTATCTCCTTGCCTGCCCATCGCCTCCCTATGGTGCTCCTCTCCCCTTTTTTTCTTTCTTCCATAGCTTTCTGTCTCTTTCGCCACTCAACTTCCTAGCTCTTTGCTTCATTCCTCCCCCTCCAAGTTTCATCGATAGCCTGGCGTTTCTCTCTCCCCTGCCCCCACCTTTCAAATCTACTCCTCAGCTTTTTTTCTCCAGTCTTGCCAAAGAGTTTCAGCCTGAAATATCAAGTGTACCTTTTTCCATAAATGCTGCCTGGCCTGCTGAATTCCTCCAGTATTTTGTGTGTGTTGCAAGGACTCCATGTTCCTGATCACTGTGGATGCTCATTTAAAATGGCCTATGGTTAAACCAATGAAGTCAACCACCTGAGCAAAGACCACATCAGCCCTGAGAATTACTTTGCCAGAAATGGTTTACCTGAATAAATTGTGAGTGACAATGGACTACAATACGCGTCAGAAGGAGTCATATTCTTCTTGAAGAAAAACGGCATTCGACACTTCAAGTTAACCCAGCAACGAATGGGTTAGCCGAATGGTTTATCCAAACCTTCAAGAAGTCCATTAAGCTATGGACAAGGAGGATATTCCTCTACAGCACAAGGTAGACAACCTCCTTTTTGTGTATCGGAACTCAGTTTATGCGGCAACAAATCAAACACCTGCAATGGTGTTCATGAACAGGAATTTGAGTTTTCGCATAAACCTCCTGAAACCAGATCTACGGAGAGAAGTGCGGAATAAACAGTTCAACCAGTTGTCAAGTGAGGTAACAAGCAGCCTTATGATTGGACAGGAAGTGCTAACATGTGATTATCGAGAAGATAAGCGGACATCTGGTAGGATAGCTACAAGAACTGGATCACTGATGTACACAATGGATGTTGGAGATCTGACATGGAGATACAATGTGGACCAGATACTGGATGCTCTACTGAAGAACACACCTGATTTGAATGCATCAAACAAGATGGACAGATTACAGTTACTGGATTTACCTCTCCATGATGATGTCACTGACAGCAACGTGACACAGGAAACTTGCCAAACCTGATGCCTCTCTGCAGGTCCAGAGGTGCTATCCTGAAAGAAACAGAGCACTACCCAAAAGACTGAACCTGTAGAACTGTGAAGTTAGTTATGGACTGTTATTGTGAAAGCACGTTTAGCTGGGGTATATTTTTTAGGCATCTGTTGGTCTTGTGAGACCATGGATTTGTGCCTTGGAAGGTTTCCATGTCGCAGGCCTGGGCAAGGTTGTATGGAAGTCTGGCAGTTACCCATGCTGCAAGTCTCCCCTCTCCATGCCACCATGTTGTCCAAGGGAAGGGCACTAGGGCCGGTACAGCTTGGCACCGGTGTTGTCACAGAGCAATGTGTGGTTAAGAGCCTTACTCAAGGACACAACACGCTGCCTCAGCTGAGGCTTGAACTAGTGAACTTCAGAATATTAGACCAACGCCTTAACTACTTGGCTATGCGCCAACACATATTAGTTGGAATATAGGTTTATGAAAAGGAAATTGAATGTTTTGTACATGTAAAGTTTTATGTTGCATTAATCTAAAGGAGGAGGAAGTGTAATGTGTAGGTCTACTTCTTTTAGAATAATGACACCCTCCCCCCCAGCACGACATATCCATCTGTTGTCCGTGCCTGCGTATTGACCTGTTATCTACACGTGTGCGTTGCTCCCTCTTTCTCTCACTGCAATGTGAATACACCAGTTAAAGCCACCTCCCGTGTGCATGCTTTTATTTGATTGATATGTAGTTGTGCACAGGCACTGCAACATGACTTAAGGACGCAGCCAATCAGAGTTCTGATGAAATGCCATTGACCCAAAGCATCACAGTCATTTCTCTTACCACAGTTGCTTCCAGAGCTGCTGAAGATTTCCAACAGTTGCTGTTTTCATTTAACATTCCTGGTGTTCTCAGCATCCTGCTTTTGCAGCTTTTTAATGTGTTAGTCATTGCAGAGATATTTCAAGGTGCCTTATCTTCAAGCGGTAAATGAAAATTCACTTGATTTTAGGAATACTCAAGACCACATTAGATACATGTATGTTAATGCATCCTGTTCAGTATCACTTCGGACAATGTTTCCATCCTGATTTTTTATAGTATATGTTTGTGATACTAAGAATATACATCTAAACAACAAAACAAAATACCCTCACCCTGGCTCCCCTTCTTCCCTTTCTCCCATGGTCCGCTGTCCTCTTCTATCAGATTCCTTCCTCTCTAGACCTTTATCTTTTCCACCTATCATCTTCTAACTTATTACTTTATCCCCCCTTCCTTCCCCACCCAGATGGCTTCACCTATCACCTCCTAGCTTGTACTCCTTCCCCACCCCCACTTTCTTATGCTGGCTTCTTCCTCCTTTCTTTCCAGTTCAGATAAAGTGTCTCGGCTCAAATGGCAACTCATTTCCATAGATGCTGCCTGATCCGCCGAATTCCTCCAGCATTTTGTGCGTGTTGCTCTGGATTTCCAGCAAGTGTAGAATCCCTTGTGTTCAAACTAGACATTGTGAATGCTTTAAGAATATTGTGAAGGGATGAGCAAATTAATCAGATGCTTTGGAATGTGTAATAGCTGAACGATTTTGAAACTATTCCATACAACATGAGGAGATGTCATGACCACAGTCTTTCTGAGATTCTAAATGAGGAGCATATGGACATTTGCCTTCTGTTTTGTAACCCTCGTTGTCAATATTTCTTCAGGCAACATAAACACTCATCTGTACACTGCATGAGAGAATTAGCAGGATTTAATTTTTGTCTGGGGTTTCCAAATACTTTAATGACATGAAGAATTATTGCACAGTATAAGGTTTCTGTAAAGCCATCAGAACATTCCCAAAATGGACAGTTGTTGATTTTAATAAATCATCTGCCACAAGCCGGTCTTCTCGATAGCCAAACATTTTAATTTCCATTCCCGTTCCCATTCCCATTCCCATTCCAAGGTTTTGGCCCACGGCTGCCTTCTGTATCACGATTCGGCCTCTCTCAATGTGGAGAAGCAACATCTTATATTCCATCTGGGTAACCTTCAACCTGATAGCTTGAATATAAATTTATCCTTCCCCTTCCACTCTGACCTGTAACCTCTTCTCACCTATCAATCACCTTCCCCTATGTCTCCCCTCTTCCTTCTCATTCTCACATGCTCCTTCCTCCTCTCCCATTAGTTTCCTTCCTTGACCTTTTCCACCCACCTGGCTTTACCTGTCACTTTCCAGTAGCCTCCTTCTCCTCCCCTCTTATTCGTATTCTGGTATCTTCCCCCTTCTTTCTCAGTCCAGAAGAAATGTCTTGGCCCAAATTCTCGACTATGAATTCATTAGGGGACGGGTGAGTCCTGAGCTGGATGCCCTGCTCACCTCAGGAAAGTGAAGCATATCCCATAGCCTCTCCTTTCCAGTAGTGATCATCACAGGACCACTGTTTGGCTTACCATGCAGGAGGTCACTTACATATGTCCTCTGCTACACTATTATGCCCAAAGCAATGCCTTCACATGACGTCCCTGTTCTTACTGAGTTTGCAATGTCATGTTGCAGCCACGTGTCCAGTGGTATAACTGGACGGGCAGGCTGGGCTCGACAGCCTTGGTTGCCAGCCAGTCTAAGAGGACAGCTCTGATTCCAACCCCGGGTAGATGGGGGTCATTAACCTTGCCAGGCAGTCAGTCTAGGAGGAGGAAAACTCTGATACCCAGCCTACAGCCTTGTGGTCGCCACAGTTGTCACAGCTTGCTGTGCCATTGTGGAGTGTCCATTGCCAAGAGAGTGGAATCAGTCCTCGCGCACTGATCCTCATTATAAACCTCTGCAGTGCAGGCGGAAAGTTGGCCTCTACAGTCACCGACAATCATGCTGACACTCCTGAGGAGTCTTTTTCCTTCCTGATCATTGCAAGCAAAGAACCAGCCACCATCATCATCATATTAATTTCCATTGGTGCTGCTTGACCTACTGAGTTCCTCCAGCATTTTATACGTGCTACACGATTTCAATATTATTTTTAAGATTTTTGAGGCAAAGATTCTTTTTCTCCCAGGAGTGAAGTCTTTGGAGCTTCTGTTGGTGTTTCCTCACCTCTGGGTTTTATGGGATGGGGTTGGTACCCCCAGCCCAACACAGCTGGGATTGGGACCATCCATGGCAGGGTTATGGAATCACAGAATCATGCAAAATGTATTACATAGGAGGAAGCTATTTGTCTATTATGACAATGATGGTTGAATAAGATTAATCCCAGATTTCAGCACTTAGTCTCTAGCTCTTCACGTGCGCATTCCCACACAGTTTAAATATAGTGAGTGGTATGGCTGTTCCACCCTTTCAGGTCATGTATTCCAGACCTCTGTCTGAAAAGGATTTTTATGATCTCTCTAGTTCTTCCATCGGTCAATTACATCTTTTACCCCTTCTTTTTACTTTATACTATACCCTCAGCCTTTATTTCAAAGAAAATCATTGTAGCTTATCCAATCTTTCTTAAAAGATTTGAAGATCAATAAGTTCTCATCTGAGACATTGGCAGTTCATTTCCTCACTAAGCAGCAACTTCATAAATGTCTTGAACTTTTCCAGAGGTTTTCCACTGATCCACAAGTTTGTTTCTCAGATGATCACCATCTCTGAATTATCATTACAATTCTAGGTCAATTATGTTTCTACCAATGATTCCACCTATGATAGGAATCCATTTTGCAGAAGGATTATGGTTGAGGCTTTCACAAAAAGAGAATGGGGTTAATTAATTTTCCAATATCATTGGGTGGCGGGGTGAAAACGCATCTCCACCAAAGGACATGTGAGATGCCCCTTCTCTCTGCTAGTCTGCAGGACACCCTTGGGCAAGGTGCTTAGAGCCTCGATTATTGTCACATGAAGCTATGGGCACAAGTGGAGGATGGTCGTGTGAGCAGCTGGTACATATCACAAGTCCTGGTATGCCACCATTGATGCCAGGCGGACCATCTCTGAAGAGTATTGATAATGGCTGGGGTCACCCATCTTGTAAAGACACTATCCAGGAGAAGGTAATGGCAAACAACTTCTGCCATGAACAAATCAGGGTCATAGATAGGTCATGATCACCCACATTATAAGACACAGCACATAACGATGATGATGATAATGAATGTTATGACTTCATGATATCACTATAACTATGCTTAAAATTCAGTAAGTCAGGGAGAGGCCTGTACCATCGAATTACTGCCAGTAAATCTGAAATGGGATGTGTCACTTAAGTGGTGAAGGTCAGCTCCTTTTAGAACTTCCTATATGCCTTTACCACTCCATTATGATCCTCTTAACCTCTTTTACAGAGGGAATTTGGGATTCTAAGATGGAGAGCTTAGTGGCATGGTATCAAGATTTCAATTAAAGTTCAAGTTTAATTGTCATTCAACCATACACATGAATACAGCCAAACAAAACAGCGTTCCTTCAGGACCAAGTGCAAAACACAGAACTGACATTCACACGCAGCACAAGGTAAATATAGCATATATATACAATAGCAGAAAAACCTATGGTCAGAAACAAATAGTAATATAGCCCAAATCCCTAAGTGTCATGGCCTAAGAGTTGATGGTGCATGCGATGTTGTTCTGGAGCCACGTTTCTGCAAGAACAAGCACACAGCAGTTCCTCATCTCATACTAGTGCAGCCACAGATGAATGCAATGTCAGCAAAACTCTGCCCAAGTCTGCAAGAAATTGTAGAGTTGTGAGTTACATGAGACAGCCTTCTCTCCACTGAAACTCTTTACACTTCCTGTTACTTCAGCATAGTAGCTGACATAACACAGAAGTGTCTCTGCCTGAAACACGGATTACTTATTTATTTCCATAGATGCTGCCTGACCTACTGAGTTCCTCCAGAATTCTGTATACGTGGCTTTGGATTTCTAGTATCTGCTGAATCTTGAAAAGGCATCTTATACACTCAAAGTAAATTCATGATCTCCCAGTCTATAGTACTGTGCAAAGGTCTTAGGCATATACATATATAACTAGGGTGCCAAAGACTTTGCAGAGTATTGCATTTGTCAATGTGCAGTGGAGAGCAAGCTCGTAAATCTGGTGGGAGCAAAGAGTGTTGGGAATGCAAGGGTGGAGCGCCATAGAAGGAGTGTGAGACAGGTGGGTAAAGGAGTGCCAGAGAGGTGGATAGCACACACTCAGCCCTGACACACCAGTCAAGGCAATTTGCTCGCAAACAATTGGCTCATTGATCATTACAGAATGTCCCTCTGGTGCCTCCCACTCCCTCACCTCTCCCTTCCCCTTTTCCCAACCACGATTCCCCTCTCCCTGCCCCCTTCCCACTCTCAGTCCACATTCGAGACCCATATCAGAATTAGGTTTAACATTACTAACATATGTCATGAAATTTGTTTTTTTTGTGTGTGTGTGGCAGCAGTACAGTGCAACACAAATAAATTACAACACCATGCAAAAGTCTTTGGCACCCTAGCTATATATATGTGCCTAAGCCTTTTGCACCGTACTGAACCCTGTCATTGTCAGGCCTCCCAGCCTGACATTCCAGTCTCCACCCAGCTAATGGGATTCACCTGCCACTCATTTCAAATTTATCACCTGCAGCCTATTTAACCCCTGTTTGCTTCCACTGTCTTTGTTCACTCATCCTTTTGGGAAATATAGAGGTGGTTGACCCAAAGGCAGAGCAGGGGAGAGGACTCAGCAATGAATGATAACTTTAATAATAGACGGCAAAATAACAAGCCACAGAGGGCCACAAAACATAGAGAACAGGGCAGGCAAACACAACAGGTAACAAGGTAAACTTTAGGCAGGGAGAGTGTCAGCTAGGAGCAACTGGCTGAAGCTGGCTCATTTGATGAGGGACCAAAGAGTGTGGATGAAAAATGGGGTTAAATAGGCTGCAGATGCTGAGTGCTTCAGTTTGCTTTCACAGTCCAACAGTTTACCAGTTAGTAAGTTTAGTGGACAATGTAAATTGTCCTGTCATTGGATTAGGGTTAAATCAGTGGGTTGCTTGGTGGCACAGCTCATTGAGCTAGAGGACCTGTTCTGCACTGTATCTCTAAATAAAATATATCATTAAGCTGAAGTTGGAGGATCAGGCACATTGTGCTCATTACATATCCCATGTGGTGATCATCCGTTGCCCTGTCAACATCTAGGAAAACACTTCGGATCTTGCATATGTTAGAACAGCAATAAAAAAACATTTAACAGCAAGCAAATCTTCTTCATTCTGGATTTACATACATTTCAGCAAGACTGAAGTTCATTAGTTTTAGCAATTCGTTTTGTCTGATGTCTTCCTGCATAATGGAGTATTTGGTTAATGTGTCACACAGCACAGTAAAATGATAGTTGGCACAAATTTTGAAAAATTATAAAGCCAAGGAATTAATTATATAGAATTTCAGTTTTACAATAGTAGTGCTGAATCTCTGCAGTCTCCGAAAGAAATAGAACTCCAAATCAGATTATGTCATTTACACTCAGTGGCCACTTTATTAGGTACTGTATGTCTGTTTGTTTATGCAAATATCTAACTTGGACAATTGAAATGCCGGCCCAGATAGACTAGAAGCTCCTCTCTCCATGATGCTGTGGCTGTGAGACTGCCCCTGGCCATTGTGTTTCGTGTCTGTGAACTTTGCAGAGATTTGCCCTGCTAATATGCTGGGCCTACTCCATACTGCTCTGGGGATTTGCATCTTAGGACTCAAATTGGTTTGTAATGCTGTTGTTGTTTCTCATTTCTATAGATTAATTGATTTGCTTTTTTTCTCTTTCTCTGTGTGCATTGGGGGTTGGCCTTTATTTCTTTTAATTGAGTTCTTTCGGGTTCTTTGCTTTGCGACTGCCTGTAAGCAATCAAATCTCAGGACTGTATAATTTATACATTTTTTGATAATAAATGTACTTTTAATACTTTGAATGTGGCAGCAACTCATTGCATAAAACCATTCAGACACTTCATAAGGATCAGCATTATTATTATAGATTGCACCCTGTCGCCGCCGTACAACAGATTTCACAGCATATGCCAATGGTGTTAACCCTGACTTTGCCATGGTCAGGCGCTTCAATTGTTGTTCAGACCAAATATCAGAATGGGGAAGAAATGTGAGCTAAGTGAAAAGTAATCTTTGGCCATGGAATGATTGTTGGCGCCAGAAACGTGGTTTGAGTATCTCAGAAACTGCTGATCTCCTGGGATTTTCATGCACGACAGTTTCTAGAGTTTATAGAGAGTGGTGTGAGAAACAAAAAAAAGTGCCATTCTGTGAGTGAGCACACCTTGCTATGAAAGAGGTCAGAAGAGAGTGGCCAGATTGGCTCAAGGTGACAGTAACTTAAATAACAATGCGTTACAACAGCAGTGTGCAGATGAGCATCTCTGAACCCAGAACACGTCGAACTGTAAGGTGGATGAGCTATACCAGCAGAAGATCACAAACATACACACAATAGCCACTTAATTAGATACAGAAAGTATCTAATAAAGTGGCCACTGAGAGAAAGGTAAACGACCTTGTTTGTCATCAGTGATTTGCAATGTGAGACACATTGTAGAAACTATCAATTTTTAAGTGATCCCTTATTTTACTATTCAATAGTTCAAATAATCTTTGTGTCCCTACTAAAACTATGGAAAGAAACATTGGACTGATTCTTGCTTACATTTAAATTATGCACTTTTCTTGGAGGCAAATTTCAATTCAATTTACAATGCTCAAATCTCTTCGGCTGTGAAAATGAATTTGGACTTGGTTAGTTTGACATTAGATTATGGAGTTTCTTGCCACCTAAGGACAATAGTTAATGATCTCAGAGTACAGAGAAAGAAATGAATGACGCTGATGACTTTCCACAGCGACTTGAGATTTATTGAATGCATGGAGTTATCAAGGTAGGGCCAGTCCTGTGTCTTGCTTTATTGATCCATCTGCCTGGGAATTATTCAGCCATAAATCCACTGCCGCTTCTGCAGTCTCAGCTCAGACAAAGTGAAGACAAATTTACATGAGGAGCTTAATCAGAAATAACTCACCGACTGTCCCTTGGTATTCAATTTGTATCGCTGCAGAAATTATTTCTGAAGAAGCAGCAAATAATCCTAAGGCACAAATGACAGCACTCGCTTATTAATGATGTGTCATTGTGGTCAAAAGCCGAAACACTGTGCCCAGGTCAAAGAACCAATTCTTTAAATGTTTGATTGAGAGCTCCAGTTTATTCCAATTTTCTTACATTCTCAGGTCTTCTTTGCTTTTCCCACAACAGATTAACAGCAGGGAAGCATCAGCTTTGGGCCTTAAAATGAATTCCATACAGAGGAGAATTTTATTCATGTGTTCGCCAAGCGAAATGTGGAATTTAGATGGGATGTTATTTGCAAGGATTTCTGCATCTGATCAGCTAGTTTCTCTACATCGTCTTGGACTGGGAGGAAGCAGAATACCACATCAATTTACAGTCACTGTTTGAGCCTTCGCTTTGATTTGTAAGGCCTCTGTTTGTACTTGCGGTTTTACTTTGGCTCAAAAAATAGTATTGGGCTCGCACTGGTGGCATAAAACACATCTGAGTCGCTTTAAAACAAAACAGGAGAAAATGTTTTATTGAATCTTGACAGTACTGTGTGTTCCTCTGGCTCCAAGCCCAAAAAGCAGAGCACTACCTGTCACACTGCAACTATAACTCAACATGGAGATAAAGGACCTGATATTTGTGGTGATGGTGGGTTTCATGGTAGATCAGACAAGATTACTGATATCTTGTTGGGAACGAATCTTACATGGTCTGCCTCACATGCAACTCTAGATCCACAGGATTGAAAAAATATGGAGAAAGTCCACAGGACTTGTTTCCAAAATGCATCAGGCTTGTTTAGATGTTCCTTTGAACCTTTTGAATAGAACTTTTTGACTGCAATGAGCTAAGGTATGTTTGGAGAAAAAAGGGTGTAGAATTTCATGAAAAGAACCCCTCTCCAACTGTTAAGCACGGAGGTGGATCGATCATGCTTTGGGCTTGTGTTGCAGCCAATGGCACGGGGAACATTTCACTGGTAGAGCGAGGAATGAATTCAATTAAATACCAGCAAATTCTGGAAGCAAACATCACACCATCTGTAAAAAAGCCAAAGAGGAAAAGAGGATGGCTTCTACAACAGGATAATGAACCTAAACACACCTCAAAGTCCACAATGGACTACCTCAAGAGGCGCAAGCTAAAGGTTTTGCTATGGCCCTCATAGTCCCCTGACCTAAACTTCATCGAGAATCTGTGGATAGAGCTCAAAAGAGCAGTGCGTGCAAGACGGCCCAAGAATCTCACAGAACTAGAAGCCTTTTGCAAGGAAGACTGGGTGAAAATCCCCCAAACAAGAATTGAGAGACTCTTAGCTGGCTACAGAAAGCGTTTACAAGCTGTGATACTTGCCAAAGGGGGTGTTACTAAGTACTGCCATGCAGGGTGCCCAAACTTTTGCTTCAGACCCTTTTCCTTTTTTGTTATTTTGAAACTGTTAAGGATGGAAATAAAAAAGTAATCTTGCTTAAGATATTAAAGAAATGTGTCATCTTTACAGTAACAAAAATTTTGACCAGGGGTGCCTAAACTTTTGCATGCCACTATATGTATACGTACTGAAATCCATTTATGTATTTTTTTCTGTATTTATTATGTATTGCATTTTACCTCTACCACAAAGTTAACAAATTTCACAATGTAATGTTCAACCTGATTCTTAATGAATTACTGGGTCAGGTAGAATCCATAGAATGAATTAACAGTCAACATTTTAGACTGAGACCCTTCATCAGGACTGGAAAGAAAGTGTGGAAGATAACAGAATAAGAAGGTGAGGGGAGGGGACAGAGGACTGTATAAGCTGGAAGCTGATAGGTGAAGGCAGGTGGGTAGGGGAGGGAGGATGAAGAAAAATAGTGGGAGGAGTGGCACCAGGGGGAGGTGAAAGGCAGGTGAGGTGAAGAGAATACGACACCATGGTGGGGAGTTGAAGAAGAGAGGAGGGGGAGAGGAAAAATTACATGAATTTGGAGAAACCATTGTTCATGCCATTAGGTTGAAGATGGAATATGAGGTGCTGCTCCTCCAACATGAGAGTGGTCTCACTGTGGCAGAAGATGAGGCCATAGATTGACATGTCGGATGGGGAATGGAGGTGGGAAATGGTTGGCCACCAGAAAATTCTGCACTTTTCAGATGGCGTGGAAGCATGACTGTCTAACCAATCAGACTGAAGAATCTATCTTTGGTACATGGATCTTTAACCAGGAAGTAAATCAATGTAAAATCACTGTCAGAAAGCAAAATATTATACTTATTTATTTAGAAATACAGTGCATAACTGTACTGTCCACTATCAAAGTCCTTTTGGAAGTTCTTATTAATGTTATTTAAACAAAAACAACAACAGATTGTGCTGCAAAATTCTCAATTAATAAACAACTCAATATTTATCTTACATTGTTGGCCTAGAAATTCATTTCCTTGGCAAATGAACATCAAAGGCAGGACGGAGTGGCACAAATGCTATTGTTTAGTGTGTTCAGTAACTGCATGGGTATTTTTAAGGTATTTTGGGTATATTTAACTAGAGACTGATAGGGCATGAAAGGATACAGGGAGACGGTAGGTGTTTGGGGCTGAGAGGGAAAGCAGATCAGCCATGATGAAATGGTGGAGCAGACTCAATGGGCCGAATGGCCTAATTCTGCTCCAATATCTTATAGACTTATTGGAACATAATGTGGTGGTAATAACTGAAGCTTAGCTCAGAAAGGGCCAGTAGTGGGCATCAGATAGCCTGAATATAAAGAGATCAGCAAAAAAAAGAAGGAAAAGGAGGAGGAGCGATGGCAGTGTTGATTAAAGAGAATATTGCAGTGAAGGAGAGAGAGGTGTCAAACACAGAATCTCTTTTATTGGAGAAACTAAGTGGCAAAGGCAATATTAGATTGGTCTGTCTATTTTATTTTTATTTATTATATACACAGATACAGAGCAGAACAGGCCCTTCCGGTCCTTTGAGCCACATGGCCCAGCAACCCCCCCCCCCCACCCCTCCCGATTTAACCCTAGCCAATGATGGGACAATTTAAATGACCAATTAACCTATTAACTGATATGTCTTTGGACTGTGGCAGGAAACTGGAGCCCCTGGAGGAAACCCATGTAATTGACAGGGAGAATGTACCAATTCCTGACAGACTGCGCCCGATGGTGCAGGAATTGAAGTCTGACCTCCGGAATGCCGTGCGTTAACCGCTCTGCTACCATGGCATCCAAAATAAAGAAGGTGAATGACTTGGAAGTTTGAGAGAAATAGAAGAACAAAAAAATGTATAAATTGCTCTCTGACAGTCATTCCTTTGTGTAGGAATGGGACACCTTGATGATTTTTTTTATTTTTATTATTTTATGATAGGGAGTTAATTTAGGACTTCGAATAACATAGTGACACTGCTTGCTCATCAACTTCATAGCTCTCTGGACCTGAGTTCATTCTTGATCTCTGATACTATCCAAAGTTTGTATATTCTATTTGTCACTGCTTGGGTTACTCTGGGTACTCCGATTTTCTCCCACGTCCCAGTGATGTGCGGATTGGTTGGCTAGTTGGCTATTTAAATAGCCAAGAGTGTGCAGGTTTGGAGTAGAAGAATAAGCGGAGAATGAAATGTGATTAATGTAGGGTCACTGTAAATGGGAACTGCAAGGTTGATGCTGACATGGGTGGGACTTGGTGGGACGTCTATTTCCATGCCATTTGACATGGTGATTTTATGAGTTACTGTGTTGTTGAAAACTAAAACATAGTGCTTCTGAGGAGACAGCGGCTATTCTTTCATTCAAACGCAATGCTGAGTCTACTGCTGAGATAATGTTTGTAGTGAACCTTCTGAAAGAGGAGGGAAATCAAAGCAGCACCTCCCCTGATTCCATGTTATGTGTTGATTCATTAATTTATTTTAGAGATACAGCGCAGTACTGGTCCTTCCAGCCCAATGAGCCACCAATTCCAGCAATGTACCTATTTAATGGAGGATTAATGAGGAATTTAAGGTGGCGGGGGGTTATATGGGATGCAGGGTTTAAGGGTCGGCACAACATTGTGGACCGAAGGGCCTGTACTGTGCTGTACTATTCTATGTTCTATGTCTATATTCACCCTGGCCTAATCACAGGACAGTTAACAATGACCAATTAACCTACTAACCGGTATGCCCTTGAAGTGTGAAAGGAAGCTGGAGAGCCCACAGAAAACGGGGAAAACGTACAAACGCCTTACAAATGCCACCAGAGTTGAACTCTGAACTTCGACTTGCCGAGCTGTAGTAGCGCTGCACTAACCACCACGCTACTTTGATTTAACTCTTCAGGGTGACAGAAATTATAGTTGAGTTTATATTTTCATATCCGCTGCAAACTAATAACCTCAGTTTTACAGCCAATTCTCGTCTAATATATTTCGGTGGAAGGCAGGCAAAAAGTCAAAAATTCTGCTTAAGTGCAGCTCCCTTGCTCTTTATCCATTGTAATATTTTTCTCTGGTTTCTACTTCTCCAAGTCTTCAGTCCTCAGTTAAAATCAGCGATTGAAATAATGTCTGCAAGATTAAACATATTAAGACACACCTGAGCCAGAACCTTGTCTCATTTAATGAAAGATACACATTGTTCCGAGCCAATATGGTTCGATTCGCAAACCTTTCACAGATGGTTAAAAACCATACCCTAATTATTTATTTTCATACACCATTAATTACTTTCAAATACCATTTCCACTCTAGAGTATTCGGTAACAAGATTTCTACTTCAGTGTCAAAGGGTTAATGCATTTCTTCTGTTCATTTTCTGACCTGACATAAATAAAGCCTGCACTAATTAGGAGTGATGGGTCACCTCTCCCCTGATAATGAAATGATAATTATTCTTTATTATTCATATTCACCAGCAAGCCAGTGGCAGTATTTTAAATTTAATTCCCCCAGCAGAAAAGTTATTTAGATGATATCATTAGCTTTGACTTGGATAGTTTCCTGTTAGTAGCTCCCAGTCTCCCACAGACAAAATAAGCTTACAGCATGGTGCCTTTAGTAGATCAGGGTCGACCACGGATGTTACATCCTAGCTGTTTGTACAAGCCTGGGCAGTACAATATGGAGAGCAAGCTGTTGCCCGTGTAGCAGGCTCCCCCTCTCCATACAGCTGTTGAATCCAAAGGAACGGCGGAGACCGATACAGTTTGGCACCAGCGACGTTGCAGGAGTTGCCAGTCAGCGTGGCACTCAACATACGACTGCCTTAGGGACTTCATCCCTGGATCTTTCCTTAGGGCTTACTCCCGAAGCCTTCCCCATGAATGGGTATAGCTGCAAGGTAGCGGAGGTTTGAGATCAGAGATTTCCTCCTCCTAGAAGAGCTGCCAACCACAGCTGACGAGTCACATCTACCCAAAGTGTCTGGTTTTGAGGCTTCAATAACCCGCATTTACCCCTCCCCTTGTCACCAGGCTTAGAAGCTAAGCCGCACATGAAGGCCAGGAACTGGACTTGGTTATCAGAGACTATTTGAGACGCACACCATTGGGAGCATTTAAGAGATAGTGGGAGTTTAACCCCACCACTCCTCCACACTATGACAGTCGTAAGGGATTGAGGTGCCTGTTTACAACACCTTATGTGACTTGATGTGCTGGCTCTCTGTTTATATATTCAGGTACCACAGCAGTGTAGCAGTTAGTTTGACACATTTACAGCTTGGAGCTTTGTGATTTTGGAGTTCAGTCCCATTGTCCTCTGTAAGGAGTCTCTGTACGTTCTCGCTGTGGAATGCATGGGTTTTCTCCAGGTCCTCCTCTCTCCCCTTACAGTCCAAAGACATACTGGGGTTTAACTGGTTTTTGCAACTGGTGAGGGTTAGGGTTAAATCATGTTTGTCAGGGGTGCTGGGCAGTGTGGCTCGAATGGCCAAAAGGGCCTGTTCCTCACTGTATCTCAAAGCCACACAGACAAAATGCTGGAGGAACTCAGCAGGTCAGGCAGCATCGGTGGAAAAAAAGGTTAAAGTCTGTCCCGAGCCTTGTGGCCCATCAGGCCAGTGCTTATGCCGGTTTCTGTGACGTGGAAAGACTCAACAATATTCAAAATGCTGGAGGAACTCAGCAGGCCAGGCAGCATCAATGGAAAAGAGTCAACAATACTCAAAGCTGTTTTTTTTTGTTCTGTTGAAACCAAAGCTGAGGTGCATCAACAAAGGTAAATCTCTCAAGACTTGTGTTGCACTATTTCTCTGCACAGCCTTCAACTGAGACATTATATTGTCTCGAAATTCAAAGAGCTCAATATCTGCTCAAGCACAAAATCATTTATTCAGAGATAGTAATACTGTGCCTTCCCAGCTGTGACATGACCTTGAGATAAACATGTGAATGGGATCTCCACTGCCCCAGTTAATCAACATGTCGATTATTTTATTTTATTTAATTTAGCAATCTGATCTTCAAACCACGGTGCCCCAGCAACTCCTGACAAAACCAATTAACCCTAACATCATCACAGGAAAAACTTGCAATGATCAATTAATCTATACAGTACACCTTTAGACTGCGGGAGGAAACCGAATCATGTAGAGAAAACCCACGCATTCAATGGGGGCGGGGGAGAGGAAATGTGCAGACTCCTTACACAACAATGCTGGAATTGAACTCCGAACTCTAGAATGTTCTGAGCTGTAAAGGTTTCACACTAACTGCTATGCTACTGTCTGTCCAACCTAACCTTTTGCATTCTTCTTGGGCAAACTGAGACAAAAGCTGTCAGTAACTTCTTTTTTAATTTAGTAATAATTTCTGTTGTTGAAGGGAACAGCCTTAATTTTGAGGTGTTCATCATACATTGTGATGGTAGTGGATTCCCTGATCAAAAAGCCCTAAACTCAAAAGAAAGTTTTAAGCCCTATCCAATATACTGTAGGTAACCATGGGTACCTTCACTATAGGGAGGTTATACTGGATCCACCTGCTCTTTAAGGACTAGCTTACTTCCCTGTCTAGTCTCTGCCAATACTCACACAGTCAAGAGTTTCTGCAAATGCTGGAGATCCAGAGCAACACACACAAGAAGGGTCTTGGCCTGAAATGTTGACTGTTTATTCACTTCCATAGATGCTACCTGACCTGCTGGGTTCCTCCAGAGTTTTGTTTGTGTTGACAATCCCCACTACTTGAGTGGGAGGCTCCCTCCTCCCTACCAAGGAGGATATTCTTCCAGCTAGAGACTCCTCAGCTACGAAATTTGAACCCATATTAACATGGAATTCAATAAACTCGAGAAAGTATGCTGATGCTGGAAATACAAATCAACACATACAAAATGCTGGAAGAGCTCAGCAGATTAGGCAGCATCCATGGAAATGAATAGATAGTCGACATTCCAGGCCAAGACAATTCTTCAGGAATGGAAAGGGAGGAGGAAGATGCCAAAGTAAAAGGGTAGGAGGTCATGCCGGAAGGTGATAAGTGAAGGTGGATGGGAAAGGTAAAGGGCAGGAGAAGAAGGAGTTTGACAGGAGAGTAAAGTGGACCATAGGAGAAAGGAAACGAAGAGGGGACCCAGGGAGAAGCAATAGGCAGGTGAGAAGAGGTAAGAGGCCAGAATGGGGAACAGAGGAAGGGGGTGGGGTGGGAAATTTGTTTACAAGAAGGATAAATCAATATTCAAGCCATCAGTTTGGAGAGCACCTAGATGGATTACAAGGTACTGCTCCTCCACCCTGAGGGTGGCCTCATCTGGAGATCAATCCCCATCTTTGAGCTCTGTTGGACTGTTTACTAGTTTGTCTACCTGAACATCAATAGGAGAAGAGTATAAACCCTTTCAAAATAAAGAATAAAGAACTCTGCATTAATGATATTTATAACTATATTCAAATTACTAATGATTATGGAAGCTGAGTACTGCAAATACATGTTTATTTAATATACTGTTACCTGATTTCAGATAGGATATAAAATTAATGGTGGGTGTTAGAAATCTTGAAGAAAGCAGAAAACTAAAAAGTCAAACACTACATGTGTGAGTGAACAGATACAACATTAATGGTGAAATGTGTGTTGCAGTGACTCTTGAAGATTTGAATGGAAAAGGTTTTAATTAAAAAGGCCTTAGGTAATGCAGAAAGTACAAACAGAATAATGAACTAATGATCACAACATCAAACTCAAACCCACAGCTGGAAAGTGAGAAAAACTCGCATTGATATAGTACATTCCATTACCACAGGTCAGCCGATATTACAATATTTTTGAAGTGTCGCACTATGTTATACTACTCTGATATAAGAAACATGAGAATCAATGTCTTAGCCGAGGCAGTAAGGTAATTGATAAATACCAAGAAACTTGAAATTGTAATTTTGACGATACAAAAGATATTGGAAAGATCCAGATGGAAATCCCCTTCTTTTGAAAATACTGTTATAGATAGACAGATAGACATACTTTATTGACCCCGAGGGAAATTGGGTTTCGTTACAGTTGCACTAACCAAGAATAGAGTATAAATATAGCAATATAAAACCATAAATAATTAAATAATAATATGTAAATTATGCCAGATGGAAATAAGTCCAGGACCAGCCTATTGGCTCAGGGTGTCTGACCCTCCAAGGGAGGAGTTGTAAGGTTTGATAGCCACAGGCAGGAATGACTTCCTATGACGCTTAGTGTTTCATCTCGGTGGAATGAGTCTCTGGCTGAATGTACTCCTGTGCCCAACCAGTACATTATGTAGTGGATGGGAGACATTGTCCAAGATGGAATGCAACTTAGACAGCATCCTCTTTTCAGACACCACTGTCAGAGAGTCCAGTTCCATCCCCACAACATCACTGGCCTTACGAATGAGTTTGTTGATTCTGTTGGTGTCTGCTACACTCAGCCTGCTGCCCCAGCACACAACAGCAAACATGATAGCACTGGACACCACAGACTCGTAGAACATCCTCAGAATCGTCTGGCAGATGTTAAAGGACCTCAGTCTCCTCAGGAAATAGAGATGGCTCTGACCCTTCTTGTAGACAGCCTCAGTGCTCTTTGACCAGTCCAGTTTATTGTCAATTCGTATCCCCAGATATTTGTAATCCTCCACCATGTCCACACTGACCCCCTGGGTGGAAATAGGGGTCACCTTAGCCCTCCTCAGGTCCACCACCAGCTCCTTAGTCTTTTTCACATTAAGCTGTAGATAATTCTGCTCACATCATGTGACAAAGTTATGCAGTTAGATTTTCTGAATCCACGTAAGAGACTTCAGCACTTAATCCTAAAGACCAGATAAACAACCGTCCAACCCGCATTCGTAATATTTATAAAGCATCAGCTGAGGTTATTGTGCTCAGGTCTCAGAAGCAACTGATCAATATGTTCACAACACAAATAAAAACATGTCTTCTAATGATTCTCTAGTTATGAACTTGAAATGACATATTACGATGAGAGACTGAATAGATATGGTATTACCATGACAAAGCAACACCAACTCTGATGGATAGGTCCCATCATCCAGATGCCTAACTCGCAATCAATCTCCCAAACAGATCCTTGACCTATAAGACCATAAGACCATAAGTTATAGGAGCAGAATTAAGCCATTTAGCCCATTGAGTCTGCTCCACCATTTCGTCATGTCTGATCCATTTTCCCTCTCAGCCCCAATCTCCTGCCCTCTCTTCTGGTCTCTTCATGCCCACACTAATCAAGAATCTATTAACCTCTGCCTTAAGTATACCCATTGCCTCGGCCTCTACAACTTCCTGTGGCGATGAATTCCACAGATTCACCATGCTCTGAAGCTGTGTCCTTCAATCTTATACTCTCCCATTACAGGAAACATCTTCTTTACATACACTCTATTTAGGTTTTTCAACATAGGATAGGTTTCAGCAACTCATTCTTCTGAACTCCATCAACCTCTTTTTGTATGACAAGCCTTTCAATCCTGCAATTATTTTTGTAAACTTCTTTTTGAACCCTCTCAATGTCGGTCCATCCTTTCTAAGATAAGAGGTCCAAAACTGCTCACAATACTCCAAGGGAGGCCTGAAAAGAGTTTTATAAAGCCTCAAAGTTACATCCTTGCTTCTTTTATATTCTAGTCCTCTCAAACTTAATGTTAACATGGCATTTGCTTTCCTCACCACCAACTCAATCTGCAAATTAACCTTTAGGGAATCCTGCACAAGGACTCCCAAAACCCTTTGCACTTCAGATTTTTGTATTTTCTCTCTACTTAGAAAATAGTCAACACATTTATTTCTTCTAAAAAAGTGCATGACCATACACTGTATTGTATCTAACACTTCTTTGCCCATTCTCCTAATTCATCTAAGTCCTTCTGTATCCTCTCTGCTTCCTCAAAACTAACTACTCCTCCACCTAACTTTACATTGTCTGCAAACTTGGTGACAACATAATCAATTCCATCATCCAAATCATTGACATATGATGTAAAAAGAGGCAGTCCCAACATAGACCCTTGTAGACTACTTGTCACCGGTTGCCAACCAGAGAACGATCCCTTTATTCCCACTCTTTTCCTAGTGCTAATTAGCCAATGCCCTATCCATGCTAGAATCGTTCCTGTAACACCATGGGCATTTAACTTGTTAAACAGCCTCATGTGTAGCACCTTGTCAAAGACCTTCTGAAAGTCCAAGCACACAACATCCACTGATTCTCCTTTGTCTTTCCTGGTGTCATGGATTCTTGATTACCTGACTGGCAGACCACAGTACGTGTGCTTGCAACACTGTGTGTCAGACAGAGTGATCAGCAGCACTGGGGCTCCACAGGGGACTGTCTTGTTTCCCTTTCTCTTCACCATTTACACCTCGGACTTCAACTACTACACAGAGTCTTGTCATCTTCAGAAGTTTTCTGATGACTCTGCCACAGTTGGATGCATCAGCAAGGGAGATGAGGCTGAGTACAGGGCTATGGTAGGAAACTTTGTCACATGATGTGAGCAGAATTATCTGCAGCTTAATGTGAAAAAGACTAAGGAGCTGGTGGTGGACCTGAGGAGGGTTAAGGCACCGGTGACCTCTGTATTGTGTACAGGAGTTGGGATGTTATATTGCAGTTGCATAAGACATTGGTGAGGCCTAATTTGGAGGATTGTCTGCAGATTTGGTCAGCTACCTACAGGAAAGATGTAAACAAGGTTAAAAGAGTGCAGATAACACACACAAAATGCTGGAGGAACTCAGCATGCCAGGTAGCAGCTATGGAAAAGAGTACAGTCGACTGTACTCTTTTTCATAGATGCTGCCTGGCCTGCTGATTTCCTTTAGCATTTTGTGTGTGTTGCTGGGATTCCCAGCATCTGCAGATTTTCTCTTGTTTATGAAAAAAATGCAGGAAAAAATTACAAGGATGCTGCTGGGTCTAGAGGACTTGAGCTGTAAGGAAAGATTAATTAGCTTAAGACTGTATTCTTTAGAATGTAGAAGACTGAGAGATTTGATTGAGGTATACAAAATCATGAGGGGTGTAGATGGGGTAAGTGCAAGCGGCTTTTTCCACTGAGGTTGGGTGGGACTACAACCAGAGGCGAGGACTCAGGTGAAAATTTTAAGGGGAACATGAGGGGAAATTTCTTCACTCAGAGGATTGTGAGAGTGTGGAATGAGCTGCCAGCACAAGTGGCCCAAGTGAACTCAATTTCAACGTTTTAGAGAAGTTTGGATAGGTACATGGATAGTAGGGATAGGGAAGGCTATAGTCCAGGTGTACGTTGTTGGGAGTAGACAATTTAAATTGTTTTGGCGTGAACTAGATGGGCCGAAGGTCCTGTTTCTATGCTGTACTTCTCTATGACTCTACTTCTAAAAGCTTTTAAGACATTCAATTCAATCGATGTACCTGGAGCAAATCTGCTCAAGAGGGAGTTGCGCTACACGTGATCGACCCCCGCTGTGCCTCAGAAAACAAGCAGCTGCTGTGAACGGAGAGACTGAACAACCAAAAGACCCAACCGCTAACCAGAGCCACCACTTACTTGATTCCACACTGCGCCAGAGCATGTGGATCCCAGATCAGTAACTGCAGCCACTTGAGGACCCACCAATAGACAATACCACAGGAGAACGTCTTACTCGACTCATGTGATCATGCTACAAAGATGTGGCTTTATATTAACTACAAGTGAGGAAAACAGGTAATTAGAGTCATTTTTATGATACATTATTGTCATATTTAAGATAATAACAGAAACAGATCTAGTGTCAATAGGACAATTCCTCCTTATTTTCAGAGACAATCAATTTACAATTCAAACCAAGGCAGCTAAAGAAAAAGTACTAGACAAGTATAAAATATGCTGCCTCAGACTACAATAAATAAAGAATTAATTCATGATTTTTAAAAGAGAGTTAATTAGTTCCTTGAGAAATTAATGGCATTGAGAAAAAAACAGAAAGCCAGGGGAATTAGTGCTTAAAGAAAAACTGTCTTTGCAGGTTGGACAGATTAATGGTTTTCTGAATTCTCTGCTTCCCTGAAAAATATATTCAGTTTTTCCCCTGTGTAATTACTTGTCCAGATTTACTTTGTTATACTTTCGGTTGTGACGGGCCATGCAGTTAAAATAAAGCAATTTCCCGCTGTCCACATAACTTCCTGTGATGCTGGTGAGAACTACTGAAACACTCATTGAGATGGCTATGTTCTACTCATGAGCCAGAGTAATGCATTATTTTGTTACCAGATCTGTTCAGTTATTAAAAGTTCCACATTCAAAGTAAATTTTATTATCAAAATACATAAGTCACTATATATAATCCTAAGATAAATTTTCCTGCGGGCATACTCAGCAAATTTATAGAATGGTAACTATAGCAAGATCAGTGAAAGATCAACCAGAGTGCAGGAGATAACAAACTACAACTGTGAGATCACATCTCAATGGATGGGTGAGCGATGGTTGTGGGGTAGTCGTAGTGGTGTAAGTCCTGAGGCGCTTGTATCTTCTACCTGATGGCAGCAGTGAGAAGAGATCATGGCCTGGGTTGTGGGGGTCCCCGATGATGGATGCTGCTTTCCTACGACAGCACGTCATGTAGATTAGCTCAGTGGTTGGGAGGGCTTTACCCATGAAATACTTAGCGTATTATTCAGACGTTTGTGCTATTTATTCCATAAATTTAGATTATGATTATAAGGACACGCAGTCCTCTTTTATTGTCATTTAGTAATGCATGCATTAAGAAATGATACAATGTTTCTCCAGAATGATATCACAGAAACACAAGACAAACCAAGATTTAAAAACTGAAAAAAACTACATAATTATAACATATAGTTACAACAGTGCAAAGCAATACCATAATTTGATAAAGAATAGACCATGGGCATGGTAAAAAAAAGTCTCAAAGTCTTTCGAAAGTCCCATCATCTCACACAGACTGTAGAAGGGAGAAACTCTCCCTGCCATGAGCTTCCAGCGCCGCAAACTTGCCAATGCAGCACCCTGGAAGCACCCAACCACAGCCGACTCTGAGTTCGTCCAAAAACTTCCAGCTCCGATCAGCCCTCTAACGCCGAGCACCATCTCTGCCGAGTGCTTCGACCCCGGCCCCAGCAACAGGCAATAGGCAAAGCCAAGGATCTGGGGCCTTCCCTCCGGAGATTCTCAAGTGCACAGTAAGTTCAAGTTCAAGTTCAAGTTTATTGTCAACTGATTGTACTTATATACAACCAAATTAAACAATGTTCCTTCAGACCATGGTGCACCCACAATATATATATATCACATAGCAAATTAATCAAAATATTACCACAAACAGGTTAATAAAATATAATTTAAAATGCATTGTATTGCACAGCACAGATAAACAGTAAACAAGACCTTGCTGGAGGCAAGGTATTCGCTAGTCTTACAGCCGGAGGGAAAAAGCTGTTACCCACTCTGGCAGTCCTAGTCCTGAAGCTTCTGTACCTCCTTCCTGATGGTAGTGAGTCAAAGAGATTGTGAGATGTGTGGATATTATGAACAGTTGTGACTAAACCTTTATGTATTTCTCATTGTAAACAGCAAACAGCTCACTGTTCTTTGTACCATAATACTTTATGCTTTATACTTTATTGTGACCAAACAATTCATACTAGAGCGTACAATCATCACAGCGATATTTGATTCTGTGCTTTGCGCTCCCTGGAGTACAAATCGATAGTAAATAATAAAAATTTAAATTATAAATCATAAATAGAAAATAGAAAAGGGAAAGTAAAGTACTGCAAAAAAACCGAGAGGCAGGTCCGGATATTTGGAGGGTACGGCCCAGATCCGAGTCAGGATCCATTCAGCAGCCTTATCACAGTTGGAAAGAAGCTGTTCCTAAATCTGGCCATACGAGTCTTCAAGCTCCTGAGCCTTTTCCTGGAGGGAAGAGGGACGAAAAGTGTGTTGGCTGGGTGGGTTGTGTCCTTGATTATCCTGGTAGCACTGCTCCGACAGCGTGTGGTGTAAAGTGAGTCCAAGGACAGAAGATTGGTTTGTGTGATGTGCTGGGCTGTGTTCACGATCTTCTGCAGCTTCTTCCGGTCTTGGACAGGACAACTTCCATACCAGGTTGTGACCATTAGACCATAAACTTAAATCATCTCCCAAACCTTTAATCTCCCCGTACCTAGAAAGACAAAAATGGAGGGAATAATGTAATGTTATCATCTGTCTTGGGAACATCCTGTCTTGGGACAAGCTTTATTTGGAATCTGTGGAATTCTCTGCCCAATGAAGCAGTGGAGGCTACTCAGTAAATGTATTTTAAGACAAGGTTGGATAGATTTTTGCATAGTAGGAAAATTAATGGTTATGTGGAAAAGGCAGGTAGGTGGAGATGAGACCATGGCTTGATCAGCCATGATCTTATTGAATGGCAAAGCAGGCTCGACTGAACGGATGGTCGACTCCTGCCCCTATTCCTTATGTTCCTACATTTCTTTCTTTGCTCACCTGCACAAAATGGAACATTGATTTATACTCCTTAATGTGTCCTAGGCATTCCTGATGTGAGGAGACTCGCTTTTGATCTTAGACCAAAGGATTTGGGAGCAGAAGTAGGCCATTCGGCCCATCGAGTCTTGCACTATGAAGCTGAGATTGACTATTCCTTCTCTTCATTATCACTTGGGGTAATTCAGTCATATAGTTCCTTTTAATATCTCAAGTGAACAAGACGCTGTTTATTCATTTTCATAGATGCTTCTTGAAGTGCTGAGATCCTCTAACATTTTGTGTGAGTTACTATTTAAGAACAACCTGATCTCCAGCTCTTCCCTGGCCCAGCCTATGTGATCCTCTGTTGTTTACGCACATATAAGGGGGGTTAATGTTCTTGTTACCATTTGTGGAATTCATTGTTTTTTTTTGCGTGTGGGGTGACGTACTTCTTTGAACAGCTTCCACGGTTTTCTTTGTTTCGTGGCTGTCTGGAGAAGACAAATGTCTGAGTTGTACACTGCATACATACTATGATAATAAATGTACCTTGAACCTTGAACCTTGACTACAGTGCTCATTGTTGTTTGTGGAACTTTATACTAAGGCGCGGTGGTAGCATAGCGGTAAGCACAACGCTATTGCAGCTTGAGACCTTGGAGTGCAGAGTTCGGTTCCAGCGTCACCTGTAAGAAAGTTTATATGCTCTTCCCGTGAGTGTGTGGGTTTCCCCCAGGTGCTCTGGTTTCCTCCCACATTTCAAAGATGTACCAATTAGCAGGTTAATTGGTCATTGTAAATTTTCCTGTGATTAGGCTAATGTTAAATCGGTGGGATACTGGGTGTTGAGGCTCATTGGGCCCCACACTGCTACTATAAATAAATAATTTAGAGGCACTGATTCTACACTATACTTTCAAAAAAAAAAGTAATTCCGCGTGACCTGAGTGATCCAAAGCACAACAGAATCAGGTTTAACGTCACCGGCATATGTCACGTAATTGGTTGTCTTTGCAGCAGCAGCAGTGCAAAGCAATAACAGAGAAAGAGCATGAATTGCAGTAAGTATACATATATATTAAATAGTTGCAGTCTACAGGGCCTGCGTCCTCAGCACACTGCTTTACGGCAGCGAGACCTGGAGCCTCTACTACAGACAAGAGCAGCGTCTCAACGTCTTCCACCTTCGCAGCCTGAGACGCATCCTGGACATCACGTGGACTGACCGAGTCACCGACAATGAGGTCCTGGCCACGCCCAGATACCCAGCCTCTTCACTCTGCTCCAACAACGCCGTCTCCACTGGCTGGGCCATGTACGCTGCATTCAGACGGGAGGATCCTGAAAGACCTGCTGTACGGGGAACTGGCCTCCGGCACGAGAGCACAAGGGCGGCCCCATCTTCGTTTCAAAGACGTTTGCAAGAGAGACATGAAGTCACTGAAAATGAATGTCGAGAGGTGGGAGGACATCACAAGCGATGGCTCTCGCTGGAGGCTGGAACTACGCAGAGGTCTAAAAAGAGGAGAAGAGAAGCTGAAGAAAAGCGCACTCGTCAGAAAAAACAGCACCAAGACAACACTGGAGGACAGCGCCTTCGAGTGCAGTCGCTGTAGCCGAGACTGTCACTCCCGTGTGGGTCTCCACAGCCACAACAGACGCTGCTCTAACACAGACTGAAGCAAGACTTTCCAGGCGCAGATCCATGGTCTCGCGAGACTAACGGATGCCACCACCACCACCATATTAAATAGTTAAATTCAATAAGTCGTGCAAACATAGAAATAAAAACGTAGTGAGGTAGTGTTCATTCAGAACTCAGATGGCAGAGAGGAAGAAGCTGCTCCTGAATCATTAAGCGTGTGCTTAGGCTCCTGTACCTCCTTCCTGGTGGTAACAATGAGAAACGGGCATGTACTGAGTGATGGGGCCCTTAGTGATGATGCCACTTTTTTGAGGCATTACTCCTCTTTGAAGACATCCTGGATATAACAAAGGCCAGTGCCCATGATGGAGCTGACTACGTTTGCAACTCTCTGCAGCTCACTTCGATCCTGTGCGGTGCCCCCGACATCCCCCCACACCAGACAGTGAAGCAGCCACTTCGAATGTTCTCTCTGGTGGAGCTGTACAAATTGCATGTGTCTTTGCTGACATGGCAAATCTGCTCAAACCCCTAATAAAATACAGCCATTGTCGTGTCTTCTTTGTAGCTGCATTAATATGGTGGGTTCAGGGTAGATCCTCAGAGATATTGACACCCAGGAATTTGAAACTGGTCACTCTTTCTACCTCTGACCCCTCTATGAGGACTGGTATGTGTTCCCTCATCTTACTCTTTCTAAGCATAAAGGTAAACTACTGTTGATATGCATACTCTTCTGTGTTGAGAAGAATCTTGAAAGATGAAAAAAACTTGAATGTAAAATTGCTAGTAATAGAGGTCACTACTTGAAATTAAGCACTTACTTTGCTGCCACTTAATTGTGTTAGTTTGCTTAAATGTGGTCCACACTGCTGTCTCTTTTAGTTCATGGCATTTCATGGACAAGCATTGCAAATCAATGAATTCCTTTGGACGGTCTGATTGATAGTGTCAATCCTCCATGAAAAGCTGGTGCCAGGCAGCTCAGGAGCTCATTACAATGAATGGCTGGTATTGGGTAATTGATCATCTATGTCAATCAAACCCTTCAGATAGATTTGCATCACTTAATGAGGCAATCACATCTGGTTGCAATCTTCATTCAGGCACAGAGTCAACAGAACAGAAAATGAAGACTTAAACTGAAATCTCAGTCAATTAGTGTTTAATACTAAATACCCCTTCAGAACCAAACACAGGTCATTAGTTTAAATTATGTGACCTTTAAAAAATTTGTACTTTAACCAAAGACATCCTTTTCTGATGGTTCCTTCAGGTTGTCATAGCCAGGGAATGCAGTGGGGATTAGTCCCCACTCCCTATTAAATGCTCCCAATGGTGCATGTCTGAAGTAGTCTCTGATGACCAAGAGCAGCTCCTGGCCTTCACATGTGGTTTAGCTACTAAGCCTGGTAGAACTGTTTCTATTGACAGGAGAAGGAGAAGAAAAAAACATATTTTTAAATGACTCTAGACTAAGGGGCAAAGGCAGGTTATTGGTGCCTTAAAACCAATTGCTTCAGGCTGATGGAGCTCCTTAGCCACGGTCTAGGAGGAAAAAACCCGTTCTCCTACAGTATATATATATATAACTGTAATTTACAGTTTTTATACTGCGGCCACATAACAACAAATTTCACAACATCTGCCAATGATATTAATCCTGAATCTGATTCATCAGCTGCCTGAAAAGGAGGAGCGTACTCCTTGGGCAACAGCTTGCTCTCCATAACATACTGGCCTGGCTTGTGTGTCACATCGACAGCTGGGATGGAACATCCATGGTCTATCCCGACCAGTGGAGGGCCTTACTCCTTTTTTGATTAAGGCTATTTGCTGCATGTGACTACATTCTTGTAACATCTTGCATGTTGCTTGAAGGATGTGTATCTCACTCTCGTGAATAGTAACTTCAAGGTCATTAAAATAGGAAATATAAAAATAAGCTACCCATTTAGTTAAACAAAAATGCTTAAACAGGATTGAGCTAGGGTGAACTTACACATGAAGCCTATGCAATTTTCTTAGCAATGTTGGTGTTTGTTCAAGAATCTTTAATCGCATTCTGCATAGCAGCAAAGAGATCAGTTTGACATAATACCTTGAAATTTAATCTTTTGGTATTTACTTTTTTTTTCACTTAAACATAACAAAGTGCTTTCATTTGTGTGTTTTCAGCAAAAGAGGTTCTTCAATTGAATGAAGGTAATCTCCTTTTATGGAATTACTAGAAAAGGAAATCTAATTTGCATTCAGAACACAAGAGAGATTGCAAAGGGGTTATGTTGTTAAAATTCATGTAGCACTGATTTAACAACATATAATGATGATTTAATTTTGATTGTTCTACAAATGGGAAAGAAATAAGGAAATAAAAATTGGGAAATGGTATTTCATGTTTAAGTGTTATCCAACAAGAGGTTCTTGGGCTGACCATTTAAATTGAGAATAAGTATTATATTCTGGTTCAAGCCAGAAAGGAAGGGGATGGATGCCTAAGAGAAATCTTCTCACCACTGAGAGGATTAAACACACAAGGCATTGCTGATATTAAACTCCAAACTTTGTGGTTGTGTTACTGCTGAAGGTGGTATCTCTGATGTCCTC